>NC_083282.1:73119220-73422151 GCF_963506605.1 Zootoca vivipara | reverse complement strand
CCACATCCCCACCATTGATGTAGACAATACTGAGCTTGATAGGTCAATGCTCTGACTCAGTGCAAGTCAGTTTCCTATGTGCTGATAAATTAGAAGCCTCATGCCCCTTGGTGTCCTGTTCCTATGACTGAATCCTGCACCACAGTGCCAAATTTGCTAGAGCTGTCTGAGGAAGCACTTGCTCCATCAACACATCCGAAGAAGTTGCTCACCTGCAGCAGGCAGGCACATTTGAGGGAGGATAGCTGGCAAGATACGATCTAGCCACACAGGAAACAGCGCTTTTAAAAAACACTCAAGTCAGAGGGTATCTCAGGAGAAATAGTACTCGACAGCAGGGCCCCATGAATTGTGCATAAAAGGCTCTGTCGCTTGCAACAGGAAAAGCCAACTCCATTAGCAGAATATATCACATCAATCTGGGAGCGTAGGAAGTTGCCAGTCAACCCTGCCACAGATGAATACAGAGGATTTGGTACTGAAGCCAGATCTCCTCCTCCTGACCAGGGATAAACAGAGTGTTTGGGTGGGGGGAGGGGATGCTCATTTAATTTCATTGTACACAGGTTGTACAATGACAATAAAGGTGTTGTTGTTGTTACACAACATGCTGTTGTGGGCTACACTGATCTGGTGATATGGCACCAGTACTGAAATGGACTCCAAGGATAGAGTGCCTGCATAGATTAATAATAATAATAATAATAATAATAATAATAATA
The DNA here is from genome assembly GCF_963506605.1 of Zootoca vivipara. Lineage (NCBI taxonomy): Eukaryota > Metazoa > Chordata > Lepidosauria > Squamata > Lacertidae > Zootoca > Zootoca vivipara. Next base: position 73,421,429 of record NC_083282.1, on the reverse strand, counting down.
ATAATAATAATAATTTATTATTTATACCCCGCCCATCTGGCCGGGTTCCCCCAGCCACTCTGGGCGGCTTCCAACAAAACAGAAATTCTAAAATACAGAAATCCATCAAACATTAAAATACAGAAATCCATTAAACATTAAAAGCTTCCCTAAACAGGGCTGCCTTGAGATGCCTTCTAAAGGTCTGGTAATTGTTGTTCTCTTTGACCTCTAGTGGGAGGGCATTCCACAGGGTGGGTGCCACTACCGAGAAGGCCCTCTGCCTGGTTCCCTGTAACTTGGCTTCTCGTAGTGAGGGAACCGCCAGAAGGCCCTCGGAGCTGGACCTCAGTGTCCGGGCAGAACGATGGAGGTGGAGACGCTCCTTCAGGTATTGCCTGAAAGATCACCTACCTGATTTCAGATTTCAGATTGCCTAAAAGATCACCTACCTGAAAGATGGCCTTCCCTTGCATAGACTTACAAGGTGCTGTGCCCTACAGAATTTCAAGAAGGCTCTATGTAGCCTGTGGTTTAAAGGTAAGAATCCTACCCAACACTTCACCCTCTTTTGCCCAGTGACATGCAGCCCCCAGTAAGTTGCCCTGTAGAAAGTGTGGCCCTGGGCATAAAAAGGTGCCTCCCCCACCCCTGCCCCATGTGTTGCATATACTGTGAAGTGTGTGTGTGTGTGTGTGTGTGTGTGTGTGTGTGTGTGTGTGTGTTAAGCAATGGAGGAAATTATGCATTTTGGACCCTTTGGTCCAACATTGGCCAACTTTTACATTGCAACCGAGGCGCCAGCTGCTTTTCACCCTTGTGGAAATGTATATCCATATCTGGTTTTCACTAAAGGCTGATCATCTTTCAGTCTCTGCAGTTTTGAAATAAACACAATCTACAGTGGGTGGGGGTGTGGAGAAGCAGGGCAATTCCACCCCCTCTCCCAAGAGACCAGTGCCTCGCGCCCTTGCTCAGCGCTCACCTAGCAGCAACCCTTCCTTTACATTACCTGAACTGTTCCCATCCCAGCTGGTCACTATAACTTTTAAGGAGTGGTGCCCGAGCTTCCTTTTCCTTCCTCCCCATCTCCCACTTTCCTTCTTTCCAGACTGGAATCTTGAAGTCAGAGGAAAATCTCGCAACTGGTTTTTGTAAACTGCTATGGGAGCCTTTTTTGGTTTATAAATGAAGGAATGAATGAACAAAAGACTAACCAATCAGTCCAGGAGCTTTTGCTGGTGTGATGATTCTTTGTTTCCTCTGTTCTGTGAATCATCACATGTGAGCAATGACATTTAACTAAAGTCGTTTTATGGTTTTAGGTAGCAACTGAACACTCAGCCTAGCAACATGAGGGGGCATTTCTCAAAGCAAACCAATGATGTTATTTGAAGGACTAATCGCACATCAGTAAACCTAGGTTTGCTGCTATGCTACAACAGGGAGTTGTAACCAATCCTGGCTCACCAGAGTGACACTCATGTTTGTTGTGGCAGACAGGCAGGCATTATTTTGGGGTTATGCATGCCCCTGAAATAGGCAATGTGTGACATGTACCTTTAGTGATCTTTCATCCAAAGAACTAAAGGTGGGGATGGTTCTTATCCCCACAACATCCCTTGAAGTAGGTTAGGTTGAGAGGTAATGACCAGTCCAAGATCACCCACAATGAGTGAGAATTTGAACCTAGCTGAGTGAGAATTTGAACCTGGTTCCTCCTTGAATGTTCACCACTCTAATCACAAAAACATATTGACACTTAATATTCCCAAGTTTTCTTAAGTCTCAACCCTTTAAGTAATTTGTGGAGGAAATGTTCTCACATATGATGTTGTTGTTGTTTAGTCATTTAGTTGTGTCCGACTCTTCGTGACCCCTTGGACCATAGCACGCCAGGCACTCCTGTCTTCCACTGCCTCCCGCAGTTTGGTCAAACTCATGTTCGTAGCTTCGAGAACACTGTCCAACCATCTCGTCCTCTGCCATCCCATTCTCCTAGTGCCCTCCATCTTTCCCAACATCAGGGTCTTTTCCAGGGAGTCTTCTCTTCTCATGAGGTGGCCAAAGTATTGGAGCCTCAGCTTCAGGATCTGTCCTTCCAGTGAGCACTCAGGGCTGATTTCCTTCAGAATGGATAGGTTTGATCTTCTTGCAGTCCATGGGACTCTCAAGAGTCTCCCCCAGCACAATAATTCAAAAGCATCAATTCTTCGGCGATCAGCCTTCTTTATGGTCCAGCTCTCACTTCCATACATCACTACTAGGAAAACCATATACACACATATACACTGGTGTTTTCCCAGCTGGTTTTCCCAGTTGAACAAATGATCTTTACCACGAAGCAAAGATCTTTACCAGCAGCAAAGTCAGTCCTCCGGGAATATGCAGGTAACCTTGGAAGGGACAGCACATGGAAGAATCCCAACCAAGCCTATGAAGAGGCGTGTAGTGGTGATAGGGGATTCCCTACTGAGGGGTACAGAAGCAGTGATCTGTGGGCCTGACAAGATGTCTCGAGAGGTGTGCTGTCTACCTGGGGCCAAGATCAAAGATGTAACAGAACGGCTGCAAGGAATCATAAAACCCACCGACAAATACCCCTTCCTTTTGGTGCATGTGGGAACCAATGACACTGCAAGCCATAGCTTACAGAAGATCAAAAATGATTATGAGGCTCTGGGCAGGAAGTTGAAGCAATTAGATGCACAAATTGTCATCTCTTCTGTCCTCCCAGTTGAACGACATGGCCCAGGGAGAGAGGGAAAAATAGGGGAAGTGAACAACTGGCTTCGCAAATGGTGCAAACAGGAACGGTTTGGATTCCTAGATCACGGTCTGCAGTTTCTTGAAGATGGACTTCTGGCAAGTGATGGACTGCACCTCACAAAAGTTGGGAGGAATGTTTTTGCCACGAAACTCAAAAACCTCATCAGGAGGGCTTTAAACTGACTTATGTGGGGGAGGGAGACAGTGGTCCTGAAGGTAGGAGTCTATCAAATGCTGAAGATGATCATCCAAATGTCAAGGACCAAATGGAGCAAGCAGCATGCAGACCTAGTGGTGGGACAAAAATATCCTTAAATAAGAGACATGGGGGAATGATCAACGGTCTTCAATGTCTGTATACTAATGCACAGAGCATGGGAAATAAACAAGATGAACTTGAGCTCTTGGTACAGCAAACTAAATATGACATAATAGGCATCACTGAAACCTGGTGGGATGAGTCTCATGACTGGAATGTAGTAATAGAGGGATACAATCTATTTAAGAGAAATAGACCAAACAGGAAAGGAGGAGGAGTAGCTTTATATGTTAGGGATATGTATACCTGTGAAGAGATCCAGGATTTAAAACTTCAAAGCCAAATTGAGAGTATCTGGGTCAAAATTAAGGGAGAGAAAAACAACAGTGATCTCATTGTGGGAGTTTACTATAGATCCCCAAGCCAAACTGAGGACACAGATGATGCCTTCCTGGAACAGATGGCCAAGCATTCCAAAGGAAGTGAGATAGTAGTAATGGGGGATTTCAACTATCGTGATATTTGTTGGATGTCAAACTCAGCCAAGAGCATAAGGTCGAACAGATTCCTCACCGGCCTTGCAGACAACTTCATTGTCCAGAAAGTGGGAGAAGCAACAAGAGGATCAGCCATTTTAGATCTGGTCCTAACCAATAGTGATGACTTGGTTAGTGGGGTAGAAGTGGCAGGATCATTAGGTGGGAGTGACCATGCTCTTCTGGAGTTTATTATCCAGCGGAAAGGAGCAACCAAGCATACTAAGGTCCAAATTCTAGACTTTAAGAAAGCCGACTTCAGAAAACTTAGGGAAACGCTGGGTGAAATCCCATGGACAGTAATACTAAAAGGGAAGGGAGTTCATGATGGTTGGGAGTTTGTTAAAAGGGAGATATTAAAAGCACAACTTCAGGCAATACCAATGAGACGGAAACATGGAAGGTGCCTAAAGAAGCCAGGCTGGCTATCTAAAGAACTTTTGACTGAGTTAAGATTTAAAAGGGATATGTACAAAAAATGGAAAAGGGGGGAAATCTCCAGAGAGGAATTCAAACATATAGCCAGCACGTGTAGAGACAAAGTCAGAAAAGATAAAGCACAGAATGAACTCAGGCTCGCCAGAGAGGTTAAAAGCAACAAAAAGGGCTTTTATGGGTATGTCCGTAGCAAAAGGAAAAACAAGGAAACAGTGGGGTCACTCAGAGGAGAAGATGGTGAAATGCAAACGGGGGACAGAGAGAGGGCAGAACTCCTCAATGCCTTCTTTGCCTCAGTCTTCTCCAAGAAAGAAAACAACGCCCGACCTGAAGAATATGGAGCAGATGATTCAGCAGGGGAAACACAGCCCAGAATAAGTAAGGAGGTAGTACAAGAATACTTGGCTAGTTTAGATGTATTCAAGTCTCCAGGGCCAGATGAACTACATCCAAGAGTACTAAAAGAACTGGCAGAGGTGATTTCAGAACCACTGGCAATAATCTTTGAAAATTCCTGGAGAACAGGCGAAGTTCCAGCAGACTGGAGGAGGGCAAATGTTGTCCCTATTTTCAAAAAGGGGGAAAGAGAGGACCCAAACAATTACCGCCCAGTCAGCCTGACATCAATACCAGGAAAGATTCTAGAGCAGATCATTAAGCAAACAGTCTGTGAGCACCTAGAAAGAAACTCTGTGATCACTAAAAGTCAGCATGGGTTCCTGAAAAATAAGTCATGTCAGACTAATCTGATCTCATTTTTTGACAGAATTACAAGCCTGGTAGATGAAGGGAACGCTATGGATGTAGCCTATCTTGATTTCAGCAAGGCCCTTGACAAGGTGCCCCATGATATTCTTGTAAAGAAGCTGGTAAAATGTGGGCTAGACAATGCTACCATTCAGTGGATTTGTAACTGGCTTACTGACCGAACCCAAAGGGTGCTCATCAATGGCTCCTCCTCATCCTGGAGAGTAGTGACTAGTGGGGTGCCACAGGGTTCTGTCTTGGGCCCAGTCTTGTTCAACATCTTTATCAATGACTTGGATGATGGGCTTGAGGGCACCCTGAGCAAGTTTGCAGATGACACCAAATTGGGAGGGGTGGCTAACACCCCAGAGGACAGGATCACACTTCAGAATGACCTTAACAGATTAGACAACTGGGCCAAAGCAAACAAGATGAATTTTAACAAGGAGAAATGTAAAGTACTACATTTGGGCAAAAAAAATGAAAGGCACAAATACAGGATGGGAGACACCTGGCTTGAGAGCAGTACATGTGAAAAGGATCTAGGAGTCTTGGTAGACCACAAACTTGACATGAGTCAGCAGTGTGATGCAGCAGCTAAAAAAGCCAATGCAATTCTGGGCTGCATCAATAGGAGTATAGCATCTAGATCTAGGGAAGTAATAGTACCACTGTATTCTGCTCTGGTCAGACCTCACCTGGAGTACTGTGTCCAGTTCTGGGCACCACAGTTCAAGAAGGATACTGATAAGCTGGAACGTGTCCAGAAGAGGGCAACCAAAATGGTCAAAGGCCTGGAAACGATGCCTTATGAGGAATGGCTTAGGGAGCTGGGTATGTTTAGCCTGGAGAAGAGAAGGTTAAGGGGTGATATGATAACCATGTTCAAATATATAAAAGGATGTCATATAGAGGAGGGAGAAAGGTTGTTTTCTGCTGCTCCAGAGAAGCGGACACGGAGCAACGGATTCAAACTACAAGAAAGAAAATTCCACCTAAACATTAGGAAGAACTTCCTGACAGTAAGAGCTGTTCGGCAGTGGAATTTGCTGCCAAGGAGTGTGGTGGAGTCTCCTTCTTTGGAGGTCTTTAAGCAGAGGCTTGACAGCCATCTGTCAGGAATGCTTTGATGGTGTTTCCTGCTTGGCAGGGGGTTGGACTGGATGGCCCTTGTGGTCTCTTCCAACTCTATGATTCTATGATTCTATGATTCTATGAGTAGGGTTTTAGTCTTGTTTTAAATGAATTTGATGTTTTTAATTATCTCATGTGTAAATCGCCTTAGGACGCTGGTTTAGTTTAGAAGATGAGCAATAAACAAATCAAAATTAATAATAGTATGTATGAGGACAGCACAGCTTCTCATCTTTGTTAGTAACAGAACAGATCAAAATGACTTGAGATTTATATTGGACATAAGTCTGTGATCTCACATTTCTGATAGTGGAAAGTAGTATATTGAAGGTAAAAAGTTAAGTCCAGTCAAAGGTGACTATGGGGTTGTGGCACTCATCTTGCTTTCAGGCTGAGGGAGCCAGCGTTTGTCCACAGACAGCTTTCTGGGTCATGTGCCCAGCATGACTAAACCACTTCTGGTGCAATGGGACACTGTGACGGAAGCCAGAGCACATGGAAACACCGTTTACCTTCCTGCCACAGCGGTACCTATTTATCTACTTGCACTTTGACGTGCTTTCAAACTGCTAGGTTGGCAGGAGCTGGGACCGAGCAACAGGAGCTCACCCCTTCGCAGGGATTTGAACCGCCGACCTTCTGATCGGCAAGCCCAAGAGGCTCAGTGGTTTAGACCACAGTGCCACGTCCTGCAGTACCTCAAACATGAATGTTGGTGATGTAGTAGTTGGCTACTACAGCATTTTTACACTGGCATAAACACATTTCAGTGAGGGAAAATCCCCCCAAGATGAGCTCTAAGTAAAGCCTCTGTCCTCAGAGGCAAGGCTGTTGACACCTGCATGTTTCCAGATATAACGTTTTGGGGCACAATCATGCTGCCAAGTCATGGGAAGCTTGGACACAGCTTGCATTTCTTGACTTCACACGTTTCCAGCCATAGCTGTCCAAACCGAGAAACACATCAATCACCAGGCTTTTGGGAGTCCACATTCAGGCAACGCCTTTATCAGGACCAAAAAACCTTTTAATCAGGCTGGATCAGAGGTCCCCAAACTAAGGCCCGGGGGCCGGATGCGGCCCAATCGCCTTCTAAATCCGGCCCACGGACGGTCCAGGAATCAGCATGTTTTTACATGAGTAGATGTGTCCTTTTATTTAAAATGTATCTCTGGGTTATTTGTGGGGCATAGGAATTTGTTCATATTTTTTTCCAAAATATAGTCCGGCCCCCCACAAGGTCTGAGGGACAGTGGACCGGCCCCCTGCTGAAAAAGTTTGCTGACCCCTGGGCTGGATGTTAAGCTTAAGCAAAGCAGGGGTTTGGGGGGGGGAGGGAAGGGACCGGGGAAATAGCCTGACATTGAAGCCACAAAAATTTTCATTTAGTCACAGGCCTCATTTGCTTTTAGGAGATAGCAGATTTGACTAGATTGGGTACTACCGGGTATGTAGGTTTCCGGTTACACCTAAAGCTATCTGGGACAAATACACCTAAAATGGTTAATTTACTTTTTTTGAAAATATAACCAACCACCACCAACTAGGATCTGTGCAGAAACTAGCTGACTCAACGAAGGTAAAATTTCACATTTGTTGTTCCACCCACTTTGCTTCTAGCTCTGCCCAGCACTGGCATGCGGTCCCTAGAAGACCGTGGCCCTTTGAAAAGTCCTGCAAGAAGTCTGAAACACAGGCTTCATGGGTCCATGTGCAAGTAACCATTGCTATGCACAGACCAGCCCAAATAGTGTCCACATAATGGATCCTCCCTGGCATTGATGAATCATGTAGGTGGCCTTGGGCTAGTCACACTTCTTGGAAGTCTCTCAGCCCCACTCACCTCACAGAGTGTTTGTTGTGGGGGAGGAAGGGAAAGGAGAACGTTAGCCACTTCCAGGTCATGTGGCCAGCATGACTAAGCCACTTCTGGTGAACCAAAGCAGCACACGGAAACGCCGTTTACCTTCCCACTGTAGCAGTACCTATTTAGCTACTTGCACTTTGACGTGCCCCATGGGGAGCCCCAAAGAAGGATGGGAGCATGGCTGCCCTCTCCCACTCTTGTTCCCGAGCAAGTAGTATTCAGAGGCATACCACCTTTGACACACCAGTTGTAAGCGTTAGCTTTGCTTTTATTCCCTTTTTATAAAATACAAGAATCAAAAGATATTTATTTTCACAATCTCCCTGCTTGCCCTCTCTGGGTTGGTTCACAAATGAGCATATCCTGCAGTCAATCACAGCTGAAGCGCCTGCAGTTCATCACTCAACGCTGCAGTCGCAGGATGCACTCCTTGCTTCCCCAATTATCTGCTGTCACTCGACCCAAGTTGTTCAGAGGAAGGCTAGAGCTGGTATTTCTCCCACTAATCAAGTGGTCAGGGGTTTGTGTAAGCTTGCTCCTTAGGGTTTTCAAAACGAGTCATGTGAAACCAGGAAGTAAGATGTTAAGAAGAAAGTCTAGAGCAGGCACGTCCAACAGGTAGATTGTGATCTACCAGTAGATCACTGGATGTCTGTGGTGGATCACTGCTAGATCACTGGCACCCCTAAAAAAGCTCACCCAAAATTTTCCTCCTCCCTAAAAAAAGCTGAACTATGGCCTAAAGCCCTAAACAAAAATGGGCCTCCCTCCCTCCTAAAAGAAGCTCAACAAGTTTGACCTAACCCCCCCCCCCCAAAAAAACAGGGCTTCCCTTCCTTAAAAAAACTCAACAGCTTTGACCTGAACCCCCCAAAAGGGGGTAGATCACTCCCAGTTTTTAACTCTGTGAGTAGATCAGAGTCTCTTGGGAGTTGGCCACCCCTGGTCTAGAGAACCAACTTGATGCAGTAGTTAAAAGAGGGTAGCATCCCAGATTTTGATTCCCATCACCTGTGACCACTGGCCTTTCAGGCTGGGGCTGATGGGAGTTGGGAGTCCAACGGCTGGAGGGAAAGAAGTTCCTCATCTCTGGGCTAGAGTGCCAAACTAGGACTGGCCATGGAACTCACTAGAGGACCTTGGGCCAGTCATCATCTCAACTTAACCTTCCTCACAGGGTTATTGTGAGGATAAAATGGGGAGTGAGGAGGACTATGCATACACAATGCACTCCTCGAAGGGCAAAAGAAAAATGTATTAGCTACATCAATCGGCTTGGAACATGAACATTGTGCTAGAGGTGACACTTCCATCGGTATTGGATGATGGGGAGAATAAAAATGGTTGCCACATCTACATGGCTTTTGGCACATTGCTCTACTGCTCTAAAGGTTTTTATGAAACAACTTCCATTTCCACTCACTATCTCCAGTGACAGAAACTGTAGGACACAGCTATTGACTAGATGGATTCTAATCACAAGCATATCTTTAGGTCCTCTGACTCAAAGCAGCTCCTGCACTCTTTTCACATCCTCACACCCTTTCCTGGAGACACACAGGGAGTCAGATAGCAATGACCTACAATGCCTTTTCTTCTTTTGTATTATTTACAGAGCATTATAAATAGAACGTTTTGTCCTCCCACATAGCTCTGGCATTGTCCAATGAAGTGCTTCTGGCGTATTCTGGTCAGCATATCAGAGGTCAAATATTTAAGCATTTTCGTACATTTATAGAACACCTTTCTTCTATTGTGAAACCCAATACATGCAGTCCAGAAAGTCTGCCTCCCAGCCAGGCATTGACCAGCCTGACCTGCTCAGCTCCAAGAAGGTGGTAGCATCATGCCACCTAAAGACCACACCCTGGGGCCATATTATCTATTAGACTCCATCAAATTGTTTTATGAATAATCAACTGTATCCGCACACAAAACTTATGAAGGTGCAGATACATGATTCACACCGTCATGAATGTCTGGGGCTCCCATTGTTGGTGACATCAGATGGAATTTTGTGAGCAAGTGATCTTCCTGGCAGTGTGAACCCAGCACTGGTACATAGCTCATTTGTTTTGCTAATTTGGAATATTCACTGTACAAGTTCAGGCATTTATCTCCTCTAGGTCTTGAACAGCCATTTTATATCCAGCCAATGTTCTCAGGCATATAGGGAGAGCTTTTCAAAGGTGAAGAAACACAGGGAAGCAAAGCATGTATAAAAACACTGTTGATGGGGGAGCCACCTGTATCCCCCCACCCAATCTTATTGTGTACAGCTGAAGCAGCAGCCTTTGCAAACATGGATTCTCAGCAGGCTGACCAGACACTGGTTGGGAGCTGTGGTCCAAAAGAAACCTGGGGGGCACCACATTGATGAAGGCTGAGCTACAGTGTTTTCAGGGATATGCCTGGTATTCAAATGAATGGCAGTGAAGGCCCTGTTGCTGTACATATCACAGGAACGCAAGGGTGCAGCAAGGGCACTGGAAGTTCTACTCTTCTGTACCTACCACCATCAGGGCATCTGGATAGCTGCGGGTAACTGCTGATCTGATCTTGGCTCCAATTTATTGCTCAAGGGCAGGGTGAGCTTCTGAAAGACTGCCTGAACAGCAGCTAAATTGCTAGCATCTATACTTGTATTTTTCAAGGCTGCCAGGCCTGCATACGCTTTCTCCATGCTCTCTCCCATACTCCAATTCTAAGGTTAAGTTGGGCAAGAACTGTAGTTCAATGGTAGAGCACATGATTTGCCTACAGAAAGTCCCACGTTCAGTAGCCAGCTAGTCCAGGTAGGGATGGGGAAGAGTGGAACCTTTTGTTCACCACCCGAGTGGGCTCAGAAAGCATCGCAAGCAATGCCAAAATACAACAAACATATCTAAAAGACTGTTGATCACTCTTGACCTTATTTAAATGACTGGATGACAAGAGATGCATTTCTACACTGCAAAATGATGGGGGAACAACTTCACGGCTTAATTGGATCCGAAGCTAGAGAAGCTGCTGGGTCTTAACTATTTATGGAATAGATTCTCCAAGACTGTTGCTATCTCTCATTTGGCAGCATGTTTCCACCAAGGGCCAATGCATCACTATATCGAGAGGCCTTGAAACAGATGCATTTCCTACTTGCCTTAAATGCAGACAAAAGGAGGAGGGAACCCCTGGTGGGAAACACTCTCCCCTGGGATTACAGGCTTGTTCTGAGCTTCCTGTCAATAACTTCAGGCACAGAATAATCTAACACATCTGATTAAGATGGGATGCGGTTGGAGTCAGTGGGGGAGAACATGTAAAAATAGAAAGCGTGTTTATAATAGGCAACATTGTTACAACTTCAGAGACATAAGGCTGCTTTCAGAGAACTTATAATATTTGCTGCTCTCACCAATTTTATCACTAAAGTTAAAAAGAGATGGGAAGGGGGCATCTCCCGAAGGAGATTTTAAAGGCATTATTGTGGAAAAGACACAGCTAGGCAGAAAGCTTCGCTAAATGCTTCTAATGCAGTGGTTAGATGCAAGGTAACTGGGAAGGAATTCCCCATTAGAAACAGAGGGGATGAGCACAGCACCTTGGCTAAATCTGTAGAAGTGATGGGGAGCTGATGCACTCCAACTCCATCCATCCCTGGCCATTGACTATCAACTATTGAATTACCCAAATATAAACCATGTCAACTGCTCCATTCAGTCCAAAGGTCCTTGCCAGCAACTTGAGGTTGCTACTTGCACTGCATAAAGGTGCAATGCCACTTGCTAGCCCATTGGGCAATGTGATGAGTAACCACAGTGATAGAATATATTCTTCATGCTGCACCAAGTGGAATCTGGAACAGAGGTGGATAAGTGTGTGAGCTGTGAAGTCACTGGCTGAGTGGCTTGAGGCAAAGCGCTATAGCCCTGTCCGGATGCCTCGCGATTACAAAATGATTGCTGACCTCGCCACCTCTGTTGTGTCTCTTCTGTGTGTTGGGAGGAGGAAGGTTTGAGCTATATGTATGTAAATTTCCTATGTGATTTGGAACCCTTGTTGTTTGTGGGAGAACACCCCAATAAGGCTTAAAATAACTTCTCATCTACAACATGGAAGCACTGACCTACCTTATCCGAATGTTGTAAAGATTACTGATAAGGAGAATATACTGAACCCTTTATTAAAAGGCATCAAAGCAATCCAGTTCCAGTGGTCAAGAGGTGGCCAGATCTCCTGCCTATAGTTTCTCCTTATACCGCCTTCATTTGTCCTAGAGAAGGCTACTCTAGGTCTTTTATGAAATTCTGACTAACAAGCAAAATGATCAAACTGAGCAAGCATCCATAAAAACACTTGGTGTATAAAAAATTTATTCTGTTCACAGGGCTAGTATTTCCTTGTTGTGTAAATGGAATTTGTAGGAAGGTGAGGGAGGTACACAGAATACATACGAGTCTCGTTACCTTTACCTGTTTACATTACCTGTGATTCTGAAACATTCATTTCAGTATCTGGTTTGAATGTGCAAATTTAAGATAAACCAACCTCAAACAGGGATTTAAAAAGGCCCTAGGAGCTGCTGTCAGGCCTGATTCATTTTGGAGTGGCAGTGCCAAACAGCAGCAAGGTCAATGGTCATAGAATGCAGATGTGAAAAGCCATTTAGCACCTGTAATACAGCAAACTGACTGCTACCCAAGATCTGACAGCTATATATGGTTAGATGTGTATGGCCATTATTTCCAATTATTCACACCTTTGAATATTGTTGGTTTTGAGGCTCCAATTTCTTGCGATTTCAAGCATACCCGATTCCTGATGCAGGCCATAAGTGCCAATTTAAGAAAAGTGAACATGTGTCCTGTCTTTTGTACAAAGGCACAAGATGACATACCAGTCAACTCTGTCAAAGCAGGTGGACTAGCGTTGAGTTCATGTTGGAGAATGCCTTAGCTCTCCAAACTCTTGAAAGCAAGACACATATAAGATGCGGTATTCTGAGGCTCTCCAAGTCAAGAAAGCAAATGGTTTGATCTCCAGAAAAAGTGTAGCTATAGTCTTCTTGAAGAATATAGCGCTTCCTTCCTAAACAATTGTCCTTGTTTGCTTCTAGAGAAGAGTGCCAAGAACCAGCCATGAAAAAATGGTTTTGGCTGTGGATTGGAGCTAGAGGGAAATCTTCAGAACCAGGCTGCCCCTAGATAACTTGATATATATGCAAGATCCAACATGCAAGGCACTGTACAAAAATACCCAGAGAACTGGCAATCTACTATTTGGCTGCCAATGTCTATGGTGTTGAAGGCCACATGGAATCTTGACTGCGCCTCCGATCCACAGTTCCTCAGGCATTTCATCCTGGAGCACCTCCACACCCCACATCCTTCCCCAAGGCATCTCCTGACAGCTATTGGCCTGCAGCCAGCCATTCAGCTCTCTGGGTACAAGAACACACAGATGCTGGCATTGCGTTAAGTTGTAGGAATTTATTTTAAATAACCTACAGTTGATTAAAAGGGGATTCATGATAAAAATAGAAGATACTTGTTGAGGAAAGACTGCGGGAAACTTGTTTTTGCACCACACTAAGCTAACAATGCCTCTAAAACTAATGGATTATAGCAAAAAAGGTTTCACATTAAAATTCTGCTTTAATTTTTTTAAAGTTTTTGTACACAATTACAAAAGAAAAAAAATAAAAAGACCTAAGATCTTGATTATTTTTCCTTTTTTTTTTTTTGGACCAAAGCTCACTTCCCTCAAAATTTTATTGACCTGTGAAAGTTCTTTTTACACAATAAAATCTTTCAAGTAAAAGAGAGGAGGGTGGAGTTTTCTTTTTTTTAAAAAAGGAGGGAGAAAAGAAAAACAACCCTGCCAAAAAAAGCAAAACAAAACCCACAAATGTGGATATTCCTGATATATATATATCTATATATATATATATTATGTACTCAGAACAAAGTATGATGGGAAACATTTTGTTACCAATTTATTTGTACTCATAATGCATCAACCTTCCGCAGCCCATTCCTTCCTACCCCCTACAAAACTACATGATCTTTAAGATCAAGAAGAAAAAAAAGCTTAAATATTTTAAAATAATTAAAAGTAGTAAAAATTCACATTAACAAAAAAAGAAAGAAAAAGAAAATAACACTCAAGTCAGGAAGGATCTTCCCATCATGCTTTGCTTTGAAGAGATGTTGTATTTTTATTATAGGTTTTCAATACCATGATGGTGGCAAGTAAAAATGAAAACAACTGGGTGTTTCCATGATGACTGTTGTGGCCAGAGCCAGTGTGCTGAGGGCTTCAGTTGTGTTAAATTAATGAGGGAGACGGGGCGGGAAATTAAGGGAATCCATTTTCTATTAAAATATAGAAGTTATTGCAAAACCCTAACTGTAAAAACACACCAATATCTCATTGGATTCTGTATACAGTAGCTAATGATTTCCAAGCTCCTCAGTGTAATGGTGAATTTGCCTGGCAGAAGGTTAACAAATTCCCCCATCCACTTGTCCTCCCCCTCCAGAGACAAAAACACAAACCATACAGCTAGAATTTGGGTTTCTGAAACAGGTTTAAATAAGTTGTCCATGGGACAACTGGCTCAGCAACTCTATAATATTTCCAGGCCTATCTTTTCTCAAAGATGTTGGGTATTTCATCAGACACTCGCTTTCCCCTCCCAACACCCCCCTCCCCTCCCCCAAATATAAAGGACAAGTAAGGCTCACAGTTTTATCAATCTCCCTAAAACCAAGCTATTCCCCTTCTCATTCATAAGATTCAGCCCATTAAAATCAGGTTAGAACTCAAAATCTTCATCTGCCATGTCAATTGCCCAGGCAAATTTCTCCCGTTGGGTTTTGTTATAGATCTTCTCTATAGGTATTCCAAATTTCTTGCACCTGGAGAGAGGGAGAGAGACAGAAAGGAATAAAAAGGATGAACAGCAAGAGGTGTTTACAGCCAAAAAGTGCATCCCAGCAAAACCAATGCCTCTTTTCCTTTCAAAGACTGAAGCAAGGCAACAGGGTGGAGGCTGCACTTTCTTCCCCAACAGGCAAGAGCTTACCAGGCAACAGAAATCCTAGGATCCAGATAATTTAGTTTGGAGGTCCCCAAGGCAATCTGCTTGTTTTCCTCCCGGTCTGTAGCTTGGACCTCCAATTTCATCAGCTGTTCTGCAACCCTTTGTACTGCTTTCTTCTTACTTTCTACGGTCCTGTGAGGGGCAAGGAGATAGGAAAAAAAAAATCAGGTGGGAACTATAAATGGGTTTCCTTTCGATGGGAATGAAGAACACCCAAACAGACCTGCTAGCTCAGACCAAAGGCTAATCTAGTCCAATATTCTGTTTGCCTCTGGGAAGCCCATAAGCAGGCCATGAACACAACAGCCCTCTCCCTCAATTGCTCCACAGTTACTGGTATTCAAAGGCATGTGGTCTCTGATCCTGAAGAAAGACTACAGCTATCACGACTAGCGGCCATTGATAGCTTTTTTCACGACAGGCACAAATCTATTGATTCTCTTTTTAAAACTGTCTTAAAGTTGGTGGCCATTACTACATACTGTGGTAGCCACTAGGCACTGTGTGATAAAGTTTTTTTCCTGACAAGTAAGGGGAGACATGGTAGAGGTATATAAAATTAGGCAGGAGGTAGAGAGAAGGTTTTTTTCCTTCCCTTCACATAGTACCATCCCAGTGACAAGGTGAGCCATTTAAACAGAAATCTCATTCTGGGCAAAGTTGGTTGCCCTGAGCGCCATGCAGAAGTGTTTGGATACACGCGAGTGCCACAGCAACGTGACTTACTTTTTAGATTTCTCATCCCTCCGGACCTTGGCATCGGCTTTGGCGCTTTTCAGTTCTCTTTTGGCATCAGCCAGCTGTTCCTTCTTGGCATCAATCTAGGGAAGGCAAAACACAAACAGAAAGCAGGAGATGGAAGGTGTGGAGCTGACAAGCTGCAGTAGACTTTTGTCTCCATTGGAATTCTAGATACCAAGGCAGCATCTCTGTCCAACACACTTCACTGGGTGTCCACAAGCCTTTTTTTTTTAACCTTGACTAAAGTTTCACAGAAGAGCTGGTTGGGATTTACATTTTTAGATAGGCATGCAAGGATCAAACTTGCAGAAGTGATTACCAGGACTTTAGATAAAAAAACTTATGGCACTGCACTTACAAAGGAACATTGATTCATTTACTGTGAGTGGCATAAGCAAATATCCATTTAGAGGGCTGTTTCTATTGATTTGCCCAAAGCAGGGAAAAGTGACTTGAATAATCTCCTCACCCAAGCTCCTCTGTGCAGTTTGATCCATGACTAAGCTTGAAGCAAACTGTAGATCAGGCAGCCATCATGACAGACAATGGTGTGGCAGTAGCTGTCGCCCCGTACCAGCCTAGAAAGCCCATTCATGGTATGTGAGCTATTATTTGTTTCTTAGGTTGCCACGGGAGACAGAGCAACATGGGGAGGCTAGGTGAGATCTAAGTGCAGGTTCCAAAGAAATATAAATGGTCATCTAAGCTGGAGGCTGAATGTTCTGAAGAACGCCTTTACAAATGCATACAGCTCTAAATTGTAAAGCTGGGCGAGCATAAATGCAGGCAACCATGTTGGTACAGTAACATCAATAATGTCAATGTTACTGGATTCCTGGATGCCCTAGTGACATTTGCCATGATCTGCAGAGGTATGGGCAAATGCTGAGTTTCAAAGGCTAAGGAAGAAAAGTATATGAAAGAAATAAAAAAGAGTAAACCTGAGCACAAAGCCAGAGAAGAGAAGGAAATGAGAAAAAAAAGTTGTCTTTGGGCAATGACAGGGACTAAACTGAAGGAGGCACTAGGGTGAGGAAAGCCTATACAAAAGTCACATGTTACGCCTGGGAAAATCAGGAGACACAACTCATGGGTGGGGAACCTGTGCTCCTTTAGATGCTGATGGACTCCCAGCTCCCATCAACCCCAGCCAGCATGGCCAAAGTTCAGGTGTGCTGGAATGGGGGAGTTTCAATCCAGCAACATCTGGAGGGCCACAGATCTCCCATCCTGGGCCTAGATGGATGCTTCTCAGGCCAACCTGAGAAGACTCAAGGTTTTATCCAACAAATACCTGATGTGTCACAAGTCCAACACTGTCAGACTAGAAGCCCTGGCCGGGGTGCCAAGTTTGCTTCTGTTGGCAGGAGAATCCTCTGAGGAGGGTGCCCCTCAAAAGACCCTGCCAAGTTGCAACTTTATTAGATCTAGAAGGGGAACCTAGGGCTCAGGAAAAGTTTAAGACAAAGATCACATGTACAGCTACACAACACAGAGCTAGCAACCCTTCATATGAATAATGGAATTCAGGAAACAAAGTGTACAACACAAATAGTCAATGGGTGACTGGGGAAGAAGTGCATGAAACCCTCCAAATATAATTCCCATCATCCCCACTGCCTATTTAAAGGTCCAGATGCACTGTGCTAGGTCACGTCAAGAAACCTTCTCGGCCCAAGCAATCATGGGTTTGTTCTAAAACATGGCTTTGGAGATGCTCTTGGCTGCCAGCTCCCATCAGTTCCAGGCCAGCAACCTTTGTAGGGCCACAGGTTCCCCATCTCTGTTCTAATGGAATGAAAAGCAGAAGCTGTGTCATCTGCGGCAAACTAAGTAAGATGACCTGAAGCTGAAGGTTCGCAGCTCCGTTCACCTAAACTGTGACTGACAGACTGTTCAGCTCAGCTAAGAATAATGGGACAAGTGAGGGGGGGGGGCGGGGAGAGTGAAAGCAAACAAGTCGTTATCATTCTGTCAAAGCTGTCAGTCCTAACAACTGAAGCAGCCAGGTTAGATATTATGAAAGCCAAAAAGAACACCCCACTAATTAATAAAACAGATTCAGGCTGTAAACCAACCTAACCAAAATGACCTCAGGGTTTTTGCCAGAAATAACCTGAAAAGTAAAAAGGTGGTTTAGACAAGCAAAATATAATCAAATACTCGATATAGATAGGTTTGCAATTTTGTAGAGGAGGAAGGTGGATAATTTTGTGTTAAACCACACCATTATCCTCAAGCCATTGTATATGGAATCACAAGATAATGAGAAAGTCATAGCCTTTAAGGAATCTTTAGAAAAATAAGACCTGAGCCACACAAATAGTTCATCACACGGTAAAATAATTTTTGGATCTGACCACTTCAGACTACAGGTGGGAGAAGGGTTGCACGTTCAAGCTTTTCTCCAGGAATGTGGATACAGAAAATGAACACATCAGAGAAACTGCTACGATTGAAACTTTCTGAATTTCTATTTAATTTTCTAAATGCAAGGAACTTTAGGCATTTGGAAAAAACATTCACTCAAATGATTTCTCCACCTGTGGGTCTCAAGTGGTACAGTCCAAATACAGCTTTGCCATGTGATTGACAGTTTGTGCAGACAAGCTGGAAGTCTCCCCTGAGGTCAACTGGTCAAGAAGCTTTCGAATTCAACTATAAAACTTATCTTCAGCATTGATCTTTATGATGTCTCAGAGAAACCTCAGGAAAGCTCCCAAGCCTCTTGTTCTTTAAATCAAGTTATTCCTTTCCTCAAGAGTGTCTAAATACAGGTAGGATCCAGAAAACCAGGAGCAGAATTTTGCTCGCACAAAGGGGCTTTCACACCTTCACCCTTCCTGAACAATCCCCCCAAAAACTGTTCCTGGGAGTTGGTGGTCCTTCTCAAGCAGCATGGAAAATGGCCCAGGAGGTTAAGGAGACTGTCCTTATATAAAAGAAATGCTTTCTGGTCATGTAAGGGACTCTCTGGATTTTGCCCAGTATCCTGTGAGTAAATCAGGATGGGAAAATGTATCATAACATCAGAGAGCTGTCAGGAGCAAAAAAATAATTATGGTACGTTTTTGTGACCCCACTAGAGATGCTTTATAGATATTTCTCCTGCAGGACTAAAAGGCGACTTGCCTGATGTGCAATTCAGTCAGAAACAGGAAGGATTTTAAGAATGATTTTCTGTAATAAAATCAAGCAGGTTTGTCTTTCTAAAAATCACAGAAACAAGCTTCACTAGTGAAGTTAGAGGAGAGCTTGAGACAGGTCAGCTAAGAAACAGAGGTAGCCAAATTAAGTCTTGGTTTGGGTTTTAACAAAAGGAAGCAGTCAGTTACCTTGCTCTGTAAATTCATCATGGATTTCTCAAAGGTCTTTGGAGGCGCCCTCTGGTGGTTGCAGAGAATAGCAACAGCTCTATTGGCACGGTTATAAGACAGGATCTTTGCTGGGACATTATCATCCGCTAGAAAAGTTCAAAATTAACAAGTGAAAATTGCATTTCTGTATGGAAAAGTCTACCTCTCTCTTGGGTAATTTCACTTTTTCATGGGGATGAGAAATGAGCAGCTTGGCACTCAGTCATCTGTACCATGCTTATAATGGGATTGGGCACTGTAGCTTAATAGTAAATAACATGTTTTGCATGCAGAAGGTCTGAGGTTCAGCCCCCCGCATCTCTAGTTAAGGATCTCAGGCAACAGAGGGGAGAGGTGGAGTTCAGGGGGATGACTGCATACAGAAAGACTTGCTCCTTTGAGGAGAGTCCACAGCTTAGTGGCAGAGCATATACTTTTGCATGTAAAGGATCTAAAGTTTAATCCTTGGCACTTCCGCTTAACAGAATCAGAGAGCAAGTGATTGGGAAGGTCTCTGCCTGTGACCATGGAGTGAGTAATACTGGGGGTAGATGAAAAAAATGCCATTACTGGATGCAAAGCAGATTTCTACATTCCTTATGCAGGCTTGAAAATGCTAATGGTTACAACTTCTATTGTAGTGTAACAGCTCCAGTATTCAGTTTAAACGCCTTGCATTTCAATAGTTATCCATGGTCTCTGATCTAACCGTTATTTGCCTCTTGCATTCCTTCTCTGCAAGCCCTGGCTTGCTGGATTTTAAAAAAGGCACACCGTCCATTTATATGAACAACACAAACAGAACATCTTTATCTGGCAAAGCCTTGAAGCCCAGGGTCAAGCCTGCCTTCATTGTGGACAGAACATTATCTGATTGATGTGCATATTATAGACATCTACTGTGGTGGGAGATGGGTTATAATGGTTTTCTCCTGTGAACTACGGGAACCAAATAAATCCTGGAAGGCTGTGAGAGATTTACCAAGTGTCCTGGCTAGTTGTCTTCTCTCTGGCCTGGCTAATTTAGGGCAGCCTTTGTCAACCTGGTACCATCCAGATGTTCTGTACACCTTAGAAGTTGTAGTCCAAAACATTTGGAGGGCATCAGGTTAGCAATGGCAAGTCACAGATGCCATTCCTATGCACTAGTAGCTTCCTATTTTAAATGTTTCAACACACCTTTGAAGATCTCTTGGAAACCACAGTTGTTTTAAGAATTCTGCGGTCTCCTTTGACATTCTTCGCCACTTGGCACTGGCTGACAAGCTGCCTCTGACCTAATTCAAGGTACTGCTGGGCACATTTCAAATCCGAAATTGACTTGGAAAGGCACAGATTTCAGTCCCTTCCTCTTCAGAAGGTCAGCTAGCCACAACAGCAACTTTGGAACTTTGTTCAATGTGGTTCAAAAATTGCCCCTGAACAGAACATGGAACTGTGGAGAAGCCCAAGTAATTTCCAGCCAGTGGCTCTTAAGCCTGCATTTGGATCGATGTTACAATCAACACAGAAACAGAAAAGTATGAGGTGTGCTAATCCAAAAAGTACTTACCAGTTGTGAGCTCCTTTAGCTGCTGCTGTAGCGTAATGGAGGCATTATACGTTCGAAATACCTTGGCTGTAAGTCCTTCCATAAGGTCTTGAAGATGCTTATTTAAGATGCTAGTCTAAGGGGAAGAAATAAAGGAGGCTTAAATTAATTCCAGCATTCATCAGCAGAACACCTCAACCTGTGCACCCTCCTTACTCTCGTAATTTGAGGAGATGGGAAGTGGGAGGATAAGCCTATCAGTGGCTGGTGGCCACCATGGCTTTGTTCTACCTCTGCTGTCCAAGGAAGTATGTCTCTGAATACCAGTTGCTGCGAATCACAAGTGAGAAGGGCTCTGCTGCACTCGAATCCTGTATCTGGGCATGAGCTATATGACAATTCAGCAGAAGCGAGAGATACACTAACAGATGCAACTGGGGGAAATGGTTGTGGGCACAGCATGGAAGCAGATAATATTACTACTACTACAGCAACGAAAAGGGAGAGTCTGCAGTTAGGGAGGCTGGGGTATTTTGTACAAGAAAGACACATTTCCTTTTCACGTGACACAGATACTCCAACTAAATTCCAAGAGGGGCAAACTCATCTATTTTAAGCTAGTCTTAAACCCTTTTCAGATTTTTTTTTTTTGGGGGGGGGGAGACCACCTCCAGCTTGTGTGTCAAATTAAGCCCACCAGGTGAGCCAATTTGGTCCACGTGGCCATCTTTGGCAGGCCACACCTCCTTGTCACTCCCCTGATGACACATGTGTATCAGAAGAGGCAGCTGCCAAGGAACAACTGTGAGTGCACATTTTTTGGCAGCTTACCTTCAGCACTGTTTAAATTTGGCACTGCTGACAATGTTGCACTCAGGAGCTCTGGAACAGAAACCAGATCCCTGTTGCTTTCCGCAAGGCATGGATCCACCCAATGCCATATGATGTCAGGCATTTAACGTGTGGTGAACCTTTCGGATTCCACCTCCTAGAGCAATGCATTTCTCCAACTATTACGTAGGGACTTATGAATGCTTGGTGGGTGGGGAGATCATGGGAAAGTGTTTCTGCCTCCAACTATATGCATTCATTAGTGCAGGCACCCCCAACTCAGCCCTCCAGCTGTTTTGGGACTACAACTCCCATCATCCCTGACCACTGGTCCTGTTAGCTAGGGATGATGGGAGTTGTAGTCTCAAACGGCTGGAGGGCCAAGTTTGGGGATGCCTGCATTAGAGTGTTCTCTTCAGATGCATGTAGATCAGAGGTGGAGCCTGCTTTCCTCCCCGCCCGCCTAGTATGCTCAGTGTCCCCAGAATGAATGCCTGAAAGCGGATTTAGTGAACTGGTAAGCTGGGAATAACAACCCTCTGGCCCTCTTTGGACTACAGCCAGCTCCCATCATCTCTGACCATGAGCCATACTAGCTGGGGTTGATAGGAGTGGGAGCCCACAATCCCTATGGTCAACAATGGAGCTTGTGTTACACATTTTTTATGTGTTTCCAATCTTTACAGGGCACCCTATAACAAAAAGTTCTCAGGGCAGCTTATAGGATAAACGAAAGAGGAATGCAATCAAATGTGATGCAGCGCTAAAAATCAAACCCCAAATTAAAATAGAGAAACAGAAACAAGCCCACAGTACTGTATCCTTCTCTCAAGGATACTTGTCAGTTTCTATGAGGGCAGATTTCAGTTCCATGAACTCTTCTGTTAAATACAAAACTGTCTGCACCATAAGCAGCCTGTTAAAAATCACACCTTTTTCCAAGCCAGTGTAAAGGGAACTATAATCACAGCAAGAATTCCCATTTAAAAACCCAGCCAAGGTTATCATTTATGATTAACTGTCAAGTACCAGGTATGGAAGGCACTCACATTAAGTCTATCGAAGAGGTCATCTTCAGGCTGTTTGTTTTCCATGAACAACTGAAGATTCTTAAAAACCTACAAGGCAAACGGATGAGAGAGAAGACGACCATTACAGAATGAAAAAAAGAAACTGGATGGACATCATCCCAAATTGATGGTGGTATAACATGCTCCTCACTAATTCACATGTCCATGCTTACATGTACACAAAGCAGAAGGAACACTGTTCTCTACTGGCTTACAGGAAGTGTGTTGGTGGATCCTGCAAACAAGGGATAGGAGTACGTAGACTACTATTCATCAGTGGTGTTGGGGGGAAAGAAGCAACAAATATTTTCCTGACTGAAGAGGTAAATCAAAGAATTGGGGTGCCTTCCCAATAAGAATAGGCTGAAAGCACTGAGGTAGAGAAGATATTGGGGGGGGGGAGCGATGGAACTTTATAAAAACAATTAACACTATGGAGACAGTGAAGAAAAAGAAAATTAAAGAATGATCCATTAACCAGGAAGGTTCTAAACCTCCTTGTTTAGATGCAGTTGGTAAGAGCACGAGCCTCTTAATCTCAGGGTTGTGGGTCTTTGGGCAAAACAATTCCTGCACTGCAGGGGGTTGGACTAGATTACCCTTGTGGTCCCATCCAACTCTACATTTCTATGACTCCAAGATGTGAAATATTTATGTTCATATGGACACTGTACTTACTCAGGGTGAGACCTAAAGACTCACCAGAAGAAAGACAATTCAGTAAGGCGACTGAATTTTCAGA
Source organism: Zootoca vivipara (assembly GCF_963506605.1). Classification (NCBI taxonomy): domain Eukaryota; kingdom Metazoa; phylum Chordata; class Lepidosauria; order Squamata; family Lacertidae; genus Zootoca; species Zootoca vivipara. The sequence continues at coordinate 73,398,345 of NC_083282.1, read as the reverse complement.
CTCCCTTTCATTAAATGATAAACGCACAAGAAAAATCCTTACCCTTTTCTCAACGGGGACTTTGTTGTAGTATCGTATGGAATCCTTTCCAAGGAAGTCAAATTCTACCACATATTCCTGGCCATCCAACTCCGGATGCAAATTAATATGTTCTACACGGAGGGAGCAGCAGCCCACTGTGTCAGCAGTCTCCCCTTCCTCTTTCTCATTACCAGCTCTCAAAGCAAGCTGCAAATATGAAACAATGAAAGAGAGCAGAGAGATGTCAGAAATAGCACTCAAAACAGGAGGAGGCATTTTTAACCCCATTGGTTAGCCAGTGAGAAGCTGCTTCAGGATTCCTTGTGCTAAGAAGCTATCAGTTGAAACTCCAGAGCTGAGATTATAGCATTTGTAAATGCAACTGAAAGAATACACTAGGCTTGGTCCCATGTTATCTATTTGCTTAGGTGACTGGGGGCTTGTCTGTGTGCCATCCACATGCCTTAATGAGCTAACACGGGGCAGTGCTTATGGGTAAGTTAGTGCCACTTTTACCAATGATGCTGCAGCAAAATTCCATTTATCATCATTTGACTCCAGAATAAATCTGCTCACTTTGACTGCCATCTCCTAACAGCATTACAAAAGGTAAATTGTGTGTGCGTCCTGAGGAAATTGGGCAGAATTTTACCTGCACTCACATTCAGTCAGCTCACAGTTAAGCAATCACAAAAAGCAGTGCATTTGCCAAGGAAAGCTGCCTATCTCTGCTTCGGGAATATTTCTGGATTATTCAATTCCATTGGCACCTACTTCAAACATCTCTTCAGCACATTTAGTACCGTTGTGCTTAGAAATTTATCAGTTTCAAACCAATGCTTCAACAAGTCTAAGCTGAGGAGCCCTGCCTAGACAATAAAAAAAAAGGAAGGAACTGGAAAAGTGACAGATTCTCACTTTGTCAATGAAGTACAGCGCAACCGCCCTCTGCCGCACTTTCATCTCTTTGGACTTCCAGTCTTCTCGATAATTATTTCGAATCTTATCTACACATTTCTTCAGTCTCCGAGCAGTCTCATATTTCTGCCAGTCCTTCTCACCCTGCAGAGGCAATCACAAGGAACAACATGATGACCTGCTCCAGAACATAAAGGCTCCAGTTTGGAGATGGAGCGTATTTTGAGAATACTTTCCCAAGATTCCCTCATTGCCACCATACAGACATTATTCGACTTGATCATTACTGCCTATTTCAGAAGTGCCTCAGGGGTTAAGAAGTTTTAAAGACCCACAAAGCTGGCAGAAGAGTCGCAAAAAAGTAATGAAGTACTCTTTGGATCTTCCATTTAAGGACACATTGATTCCTTAGGAAAGGTCAGTAGTGCAGTAGTCCCTGGTTCAACTCCAGCATCTCCAGGAAGGGCTGGGAAAGACTCCCGTCTGAAATCCTGGAGAGCTGCTTGCAGTCAGTGTAGATGCTGCCGAACTAGATGGAGCCGTGGGTTGGCTTTGTACAGGCAGATTTCTAAGCTATAGAGCATTGGACATGTCAGAAGTAGCTTGCAAGTTTTCAGACAAACATTCACCTTGATTCTAGAACTGGGATTCAACATGATGTACTTAATAGATCCTTGGATGTTCTCTGTCCATGACACCAACCAGGTCACCTTGTTATCATGCCGGACTTCTTTCCATTTATGTCCAGGGGGAGGGGGAGGAACTTTTGAATCTCTGTACAAGAAAACAAACAAACAAGAACACAACAATGGTTTCAAAACTGAAAAAGACTACAAACTGTGAATAACAGCAAAATACAACCAGGAGATACTGGTAATTTATTCAGTTTAGTTCAGACAATTGAAGCTGGCACCATTAACTGAAATGAAAGTCAGAATACGAACTGTCTAGATTCTCCAGATATTTATAGGCCTCAAGCCTGGCAATCAGAAAAACCAAGTGTGTAAATGTTTGCATCAATTCTTGTATATATCTGCTTTAAGAATCTTAAAGGTTTTACAGTAAACAAGGCCTATGCTATTCTTACAAATAAAAACTACTATGCTATTTAGACACTGTAATGTTTTGAAACAGCCCTGTCGAGGTATGTTAAGAACTCTGCAACCTTTACCCTGCCCTCATGCTTCTATAAATCACTTTTGTAGAAATACCAAACTGCCTAAGCAGCTGAAATCTTACCTCACTCCATCAACTCTCACCATCACCTTCCCCAAACCTTGCTTACTGAAGAGAATATTCTGCTCCTTAGGCAGACCAGGCTATCAATATTCTAAGGTCTCCTGAAAGTGGGCATGTTGCAATTGCTCTTTTGCCTTAAAATATAAGCTACCATGTCCTGAACTGCAGATTTTTTTTTCAACAGGTCTGACACGGTAAACATTGGGCAAGAGAGATCCCATGTTATTACAGTATACCAGGGACCAAGTTTGGATGGGGCTATACCCTCTACAATCTATTAAAGAGCTACGATGTAATCTGTGGTCTGAAGTGATATAAGGCAAGTGATTTTTTAAAAGCTAACAAAGTCTTACGCTGAACAGTAGAATGCCTGTTTGTCTCAAAGTAAGCTGCTTTGAGCTTACCAAAGGAAAAGGGAGGGTGGAAATGCAACCACCATCTACTAATATTTTAAAATACTTTTTTAAAAAAAGAAACAAACTAATGATGTGACCGTTGCTTGTGAACTACGGTGAAAAGTTCACAAGTGGCACTTGACGTGGTATGTACTGAACTTCAACTCTTGGGCTGCACTTATGTCAAAGGAGAAACAACGGATTCTACTTGGCAGAGAGGTTATCCAGAGCGAAAAGCCTGAACACAGCTGTTACGCATTATAACCAAACGTCTCTCCTAGCTAGTGTGTTAAATCTCCCATGCTCACTTGCTACAATTGATGATGATGTCTTCTGGCATTATCCGCCTCTTCAGCATGCCCATTTTGGGATGGTTTCCACGCCCTCTGAAGAGACCTGGAGGCTCAATCTTAAAGTTGGCAATTCTTTCCTTATGGTTATCCATGATACAATAGCCATATTCTTTTAATAACCGCTCGTTCTCCTCTTTAATTTTCTAGGGGAAAACGAACACCCACAAAAAAGGGGAAAAAATTACAACACAGTCCAAACCACACTATAAATTATTCAGAGCCAGAGTTACAAGAAATTCATTAGCTCCATCCAGGTTGTGCTGCAAGAGGCATTTTACAAGTACAGCAAAGCACAGTGAAAGAAAGCAGCTGTGATCTCGAGAGCGTTAATAGTCACAGGCCTACTAAACACAGTTCAGAAAGAACTTGAAATATCCCCAGCATTTCAAGATCCCATCCTTCCACCATGACTAGCCCATCTCAACCACACTTCTCATTTATCTGAAGTCTTATCTCTGGGCCAGCATTTAATCTCTTCCTTAACTCACCATTTAGCACCCCATCATTTTAGATTGTACCCTTTTGTTTGCACCTTGAAACAACAACAACAAATTCTAAATCGTTACCTGTTTTTCCTCCTTGGTCATCTGTTTTCTGGCTTCTGACTGCGCTTTGAAATACTGGCTCATATGGTTAAAGTCACACTTGCTGAGGCTGGTGATGGTACTCTTTTCTTCATGGGTCATTTCCTGCAAAAAAGAAATCTGAATCTGTAAAATGCTTAAAAAGGAAACTGCACTCCACCTTGTTTTCAGTAAAGTCAGTTTGGATCCTGCTATTGTATATAAGATCAGGGAAGTTACAACAAGAGCTATAAACCTATAAAAGGCAAAATGCAGAATGGAAGAACATCATGGTTTCATCTTTGAGAGTCATCAACATCTAATTAAGAAAGAAGGCATCCTTCAGCAAACCATACTCAGTGCTGAGAGATGAAACCTTATCAACATTCTACACCAAAGAAGTCTCTGAAGTCAGGGACTGTATGTCAAGTATATTCCTACAATTTCATGTTATTTCCAAGGGAGCTTGAAATCCTGATTTCAAACCCCTTTCAGGGACAGAATGGGGAGCGCAGAACTGAATGGAGAGAGGGAGGTAAGGAAGAATTCCAGATTGCTGTGCAGAGTCACACGCCTGGACTCGGGAAGCCCTTCTTAGCTTTCCTCTAATTATTAAAATTTTCACCAGGCATTGCCAGGATGGATTTGATATTCGGGCTTTTTAAAAGAATGCTAAGACTCTCAGGGTGCCAAATACTGCACTTGAACAATGCTCCTGCAGGCATTGTTTATTACAGAAGTATCCCTGTCTCCTAGGAGTCCAGAGGGAAATATAGGAAGCTCTCTCAGTTTATCTGAACAATGCTGTGAGGTATCTAGGCTGAGAAATGATTTCTTCCAAGCAGCTAAAGGCAGAATATGATACTTTACTCCAATCATTTCATCTTCATAAAAACCATGAAAGATAGAAGAGGTTGAAAAACTGGTCTGATGGCATCCAATGATACTACACTAGCTATTATACATTATTTTGATCATACTTGTTCCATGTTCCATGTACAGAAGAGAACGCAGCCAGCCTGCCAATCCTGGGTCACCTGTGACAGCCTATTTAATATACTTCATCACTTGGCAGATTGATTCTAGTCAGGAAAGCTTTTAATAAAAGGTTCCTGGTCCGCAGCGTTTTAAGTAGAGCGTGCCTGTGATAAACACAGACACATTTCACTGTTTCAGACAGTTTGTGGCCATTCTAGGACAGCACTTCAGACAAAGTAAATAAAAATAAAAATCAAGCCATTTCAACTTAACCAAAGCATTAGGCAGCACTGCTATCACCAGGCAAAAAGAGCGGTCTCTTCTTCGCACGACTGACAGCTCTAGTAGTTCCCAACTTTAGGATACAGGTACAACAATGGATACCAGACAATATGCCTCTAAGGCATTATTTAAGCTCCAACTGCTTAAATCTTGGCAACCATAAGCATACACAAGCATAATATAATTTTACTTGCAAAATATAATTTATTTAAAATCTGTATTTTAAACATTGACTACAAACTGGGAGGCACAAAATTTCTTTGAATAAGAAACTTATCTGTGCATTCTAAATCCCCCAAAATACAAAAGCCAAATGTAAATGCCACATATAAACAAATCAACCCTCCTGCTTAAACACTACAAGGAAATTCTCTATTTGCCAAATGGAGGAGGGATGACTTCACGTCTCTGGCTTAGATTTCCTCTTGACTCTCCTCTTGCCCCCTTATAGCACAAGTAGGAATCTGCTTTCTTCACTTCTCTTCTTTTCCTTCCTGTTGTAGGAGTTTCTCTCTTTTCTCAGCCAAACAAAATGTAGCAAATCTGTTCTATTCCTCCCCAGAACATTTCAAATTCTCTCTTACTCACTCACTCAAAGTTGCACGTGCAGTAATAGTGACTGGCTGTTGGGAAACAACTAAGGCAAACAGAAGCAAATTTCCTGCCCTTCCTCAAGCAAAGAACCCCAAGTGTTCAATGAGGAAGCAAAGAAGCAAAGAGCCATCTGCTACTACCATAAAAGCAACAATTTAGCAGGTGTCCAGGCAAGTGGCAAACTGCATGCCTACTTTAGCTACGGAACCTACGGAACCAAACACTCCCACCCTTCCATAACATTGTCCATACCTTTCTCCAGTCTTTGAAGAAGTTTTTCCTGAAGATGTCCTTTGTAGTGTATTCGTGATCAAGCATTTTTGCAAAGAACGTTGCTACTTCTTCTGCTTTGGGACTGAGCTTCATAACTTTACCTACAACGGAGAAGGCAATCCATGAGGAAACAGGAAAAAACGAGGTGGCATCCTACAGACACTCAGCCCCTCAACCAGCCTACTCCTCTTACCTCAGAGAGAAGGGATCCAGGAACATCCCTCCCCAGCGTTGGCCCTCTGTGGATATACAACGCACAGCCAAAATAATGACCCTACAAACAAGTTATTGAACATCCTTGTGTTTCAGGAGAAGCCAGGGGTCAGGAGGAGGAGGGCTGTAACCAAAGTCACACACTGGGCTCCAAAAAATTTTATTGGCAGTACAATTTTACCTTACATTCACTAACCTAACCCAGCATCTTTATATCAGTTAGCATGAAAATAGTGTTGGGTCTGATCCTAAGTTTTTTCAGAAGAGAATGAAATCAGGTACTCCAATTTTGGGTTTCTGTTTCACTTTTAAAGAGAAAGAGCACAGGAATTTTTGCTCCTTTAAAGAGGGAGACTCTGGAACCGTGTTAATATGCGAAATGACCAACATACAAACAAGGAGAGGAGGAAATAGCTCCCAAAACAACCAAGGGAAGAGGCCAACAGTAGAAAGAGCACACTGAAGAGGAAAAGGCTAAGTTAAGAAACTCAGCAGTCACAGATCACAGGGAGAGCCAGACTGGAAGGGGAGGGGGAATTCCCCTGGAGAGGTGGTGAAAGGCCTTGAAGACGCTGCCTGTCTAATCCAGTAGGGGGAGCTATCCCACTCAGGAATGTGCTCCAGCTCTGTCCTTGGGAAGAAGTGCAATCTCCAACAAAGTATGGCATTAATGTTTTGAATTTATCCATTGAGTTTTATTAGCTCTCACTTCCTTTTCTGGGGATACTTAAAAAAAACTTTCTTTTTGTATCTCCCAAGTCTTTTCCACTATCCTCTTTACCCAGTCAAACCATCCCATTCCCACTCCCCTCAACTGTCAGTCTGCAGGCATTGAGCACATTCAGGGTTTGTTTGCAATTTAGTTGTTCCCGGACAACGACAATAAAGATTTATCTTATCTTTGGGTTTTTTTTTGGAGAGGGGTGGAGTTATTCCTTCTTAGTTCCTCTGCCCAAGTCTTCTTGCACTTCTGCAAACCTCAAGTGTACCCCGAGTTTGCCAACAACATCCTCCTGTGTGTGGCTTTCACTATTTCCAGTTAATTTGCAACAGTATTCAGATAACTGATTTGGAATTAGAATACAGGATGATGGAATCTCTTAACTCTTCTCCTGTGGGTGTACAGTGAGACTCTCTTCTCTGACTACAGTGAGTTCAATCCTATTATTCTACAAGAGGTGAAGCAATCAAAGGATTCCGAAGGGTGAAGAGCATCATAGGAGTTCAGCTGCATGCTCCCGCATAACAACATTGGCTTGCCATGAGGCCTGGTGGGGCCGACCCCATTATATGCATAAAGCAAGGGATAAAGGCATTAGGCTCTCATGGCAGAAAAAGTAATAGCTGACATGCCCATCATCAGACTGTCTTCCTCTTTATCCTGTTCTTGAGGATCATATAACTGGCACAAGAGTCCTCCATACTGGGCTGATTTTGTGCTATGTGAGGGGACGCTGGTATTTCTAACTCCACTGGCTTAAAAAGTTGTTGTTAAAAGGCTGCCTGCTTGATATACCAGTGATTCGTGACTGTCCTCTTTCCCCTTGACTGAAGAATTGTAATAGAGGCTCAGCATGAAATAACTAGCTGTGCAGAAAGGCAGATTTTCCCACAGCTCAAGGGGGAAGCAATTGCTGCATCAATGTGATGCAGACCCAACATCTCCCCCTTTCTAACCAATGTGACTAATGTAGGCCCAGACCGTGCTAACGTCACACCAGTCCTTCAGTGCACCCAGGGAAGGTGCTTGCCAGCATTCCACAGCAATACCAAACAGGAACAAATATTTCAATTGCCAGCAGCCTAAAGAGTTGGCATCGTTTCAGAATAATGGATTCCTGTGAAATCCAATCCAGCTACTACTCGTACTAGTATAGTTAAGCCAGACAGAGAAGGCAATATGGAGTCTTCATGATGCATAGGGTGTACCCAGGGTGGGGGTGGGGAGAAGAGGAATTTTCCATTAGCTTGAAGGAAGTAAACTAGAAAAGTACTACAGAAAACTACTAAGAAGAGTATACTTCTGAATGTTGTAAAAGATATATGTCCATCTGATCTATTTTGGAACATCTATTTTGGAAGATTAGGAACATCGGAATGATGTTCACTTGACATTTTGTGCTCTGATAGGGATATCAAACTCACAAGGGCATAGAGGTACAATCTGAGGTGTGTCCTTTCGAATATTCAGAAGCACAATCAGAAAGGGACTGGTTCCCTGCTTCTATCTATCTTTGAGCATGAAGGAGGTAGAAAGTGGAGAAGGGAGTGTACAGTCCAATTCCTGTGGTCTCATAATGCTAAAACAAGGTTTAACATAATGTCTGGATGGGACCAGTAACTACATCGAGTGCCAGAAGTTCATGTGCTATTAAGACAGTTTCTAGGATGATTTGGTAGGGAGACTGAACATAAACCATTTGGGGATTTTATAAATTAGTGGCAGCTTGGTCAAACTGCATTCAACTGATTTCATTGTGATAGGGCCAGAGGTGTTTATTCCCCCCAAAATATAAATATCAAGTTAATTTAAATTGCTCACAAACTTGCTTGGGGAGATTACTTGGGCATAGATGCCATAAGCTTTCAACTAACTCATATGGGCCAATTAATCTCTCTCACATTTCATATTTTAAAGGAACTTGAAAAGGTAGTTTCTAATGATGGCAGCAATCTCCGGAGCCAGCATAAATAGTCATGTCAACCTCCTTTCCAGTAAATTTAATCTCTCAAACACTGGAAAGGGTCCAACACTCATTATAGATGAGTCAGAACCAGGAAATACAACAGGGATAGGGCGGGAAGAAGATATGGATAATCTCTGAATTGACCTTTGGTCAATGGGCAGGGACAGTATGTTAAGTGGCAATACCTTGCTCTGGAAGCAAAGGACCCTCAACCAGCTTTAGCAGTACAGAACTAGGAGTGGCCATCAATGAGAACATGCCTTGCATTCTAACTGGGAAGATGCATGTAGGCAATGAATGCACATCAGTTGCACATGACGAATCCCACTGCCCAAAACGGCACTGGGTCAGACTTGAGAAATAAAACCACTTTAAATGAAAATATTTTTACCATTGTCATTTAAAAAAATGAAAGGGAAAAAAGCATTATCTCTGAACAACTTTCGCTGATGTGAGAACCCACCACTGAAATGCATTCCACTTTCTCAAAAGAAACCTCATTTAATATGACTGGATATTTCACAAGTGTCTTCCTATGCAATTTTTTCATTCCTGCTACTAATGCGTTAACATTTCTAAAGGACACTGCATTCACAGCTCTGAGAATGATCCAGCACTTCCGTGCAGACATCAGGGAGCACAAGGGAACACTGCATCCTGTCTCTGTACCAGTAACAGTTCACTGTCCACACAGGGGGGCAAGAGGGTTAAGGATTGTCACATCACAAGCCTTGAATGGAGGAGGAGGAGGAAAGGGAGATGGACAGATCTTTACTCAGCAGCCTCCAGAATCCAGTACTGGTTGCATGGTTGTGCAGCTGAAATTCCAACCACCTCCAGAGAATATATAAACCACCAGCTGCATTTTACCAGCATGGGACGACCCTCCCTACAAGGTCTCCCAGTATGGGCTTTTTCTGCCTCATGAATGCTCATTATAAGACACCTATTTCTTCACCAAACACCAGCCTTTAGTAGCTTACCATCATAGTAGAATTTGACATTTTCAGGCACAGGTTCATATGGTGGTGCAAACACAGGGCCTTTGTGTTCCAAGAATTTCCACTTGATACCTTCAGGATAGCGCTCTTCCTCCCACCTTTAAAAAAAAGGGGGTAGGGGGTGGGAGAGAGAAACACGTGCTCATTCAAATGCCACATGCGCGGATTCAGAATCTACAAACGGGGCATCATGAATGCTAAAATTAGTCAATTCAGCAAATCATCCTTTCATTTACTCCATTTACTTACTTCATTTTTATAATGCCTAAGACACTCAATATAATTCAGCATATTAGAACAGGAAATGGTACAAAACATTCTCAACTTCCTTGCCTCTGACTTCCCTGAGAGGATATAGGCCTTTCTTAAAAAGCCCCAGGGAAGGCTGCGGTGGGGCTGCCCCAACAGTTCAGACTTGGTGGTTATATTCTTCCTCGCCTGGGCTCCTCGTTTCCACCTTCCCTCAGGGCACATGGGTTTTGTTTTATTTTATTCATTCACACAAAACTTCCTACTATATTTTAATCTAGAAAGCCAACCCGTTGTGCTACACACATTACCCATGTCTGCTTTTATCAGCCAGCACTTTCTGACCGCCTCACAAGCAAGACAATATATTCCAGGCTTCTTCACAACAAAGCTAGCATTGTTTTTTATGTCAGTTTAGATGTATGTCTTATTTGTATACACCACTTGGGGTGTTAGTAAAAGCAACAAGGAGAAGAAATCCCCAGAGTAACCTGCACTAGGGTCAGTGACCTCTCCTGTGGTCAGCAGAGGGAAATGATGATTAATGTTGCTTGAGGTACAGAAATGGCACAGCCAAACTCATCCTAACTTAAATGTCTATTGGGTTGTACTGGCAGCAGCGGATGACACTTTTCTGCAATAACACTAAATCCAAACCTGTAAGGCTCAAATTCTCAGGTACCGTACTTGTCATGTTTCTACAGAAAAACCTGAAACGGCATTTTTCCTAAACCAGGTACAAGGATTCTCGTATCTTTCTTCCTAGATTCACTCAGCAACTGGCTTATGTGTTTTCTCTATCTGTATTTCAAGCGGCGGAACTGAAGGTCACTTAATATCTTACAGCAGAAGCAGCCACTGGGTAAAGGGCGGGTAGATCCTATTTTTAAAAAGTTTTGTTTTCATTGCGTGTAGAAACATACAGAGAGCAAAGATGCTCCTCAACTTTTTTCTATGGTGTATACCAGGCAGGAAGCGAGCGAGAAGGGGAGAGGATCTTTTAGCTTCCACTTTATTACTGTGTGGAAAGAGCTCTTAGCAACAGTTTTTTAAGGTGTCCTGCAGCTATCACACACTGCGTGAAGTAGCTCCAAAAGAAATAGTGGTTGGATAGGGATACAGAAGGATCCTAAAAGATAAAAAAGAAACATTGGAAGCATCCCAAAGTATCATAAATTACCTCCATGCTAGTTTCACCAGCTCTACCACTTGGAAAGAGTTGCTATGACTTAGATCTTAGCCATTTTCACCCCTAACTATGTGGGAATACAGAGAGACTTCATTATCTACCACTACAACTAGTGTTGAGAATAATAGCTTGGTTTCTCATATTACTTATCTGATAGGAGGTTGGCATTACTCCTCTAAAATCCAATCCTCCCAACCAAACAGGTTTCTTTTAAAACAACTAGCATCTCTCCACCACCCCCCACAATACCCCGTGGTCCAGAGGCGGGAAGCCAAGATGGCGTCGTTAGCAGCAGCCCCGTTCTGAGCTCCGTGTTAGTAATGTGGTTTTATCAATGTGGTACCCCCTGGCCCAGGCTTCCCCAAACTAAGGCCCACCGGAAATGGCACACATGTGGTGACCCGGAAGTGCATCATTTCCGGCACATCCGGGCTGGAAGAGGCCCATGTGCACAAGCTATTTCTGGTGTTCCGGCGACCCGTAAGTGTGCTGAAAATTGTGTGCGCGCCCATGTATGGGCGCGCGCTCCTGCGCACTCCGGCCCGCAGCACGGTCGGCCCTCGGCGAGGCAAGTTTGGGAACCCCTGCCCTGGTCAGATCTGCTTGAGGTGGGCCCGGGGGGGGGGGGCATCACCAGCTGGATAATTACATGCAAATTTCTGGGAGTTAATTGGGCAACGTGGGCTAGCAGTTTTCATTTGAAAGCAGGATCACTTCAAAAGTGTGGCTGCTGTGCTCCACAGGGTACAAGGGTGGGAGTGGGCAATGGTAAGAACCAGCAAGAAAGCACTCACTACTTGCATGGATGAACAACTCTACATTAAGCTTAACATATTTGCTTGGCCATGTGTTTGTTTTTTCCCCTAGAACTCTTACATTTATCAGCTGGTGTTAGGCTGTAAAACAGTGGTGGGGAGACAAAGCAGCAATGGCCAATCGTGGCTCCCTGACATGTGCACATATTACATTTTTAAAAAATATATTCCTTGCATTTGTATTTTTTTAAGTACACAAAAGTAAAGACAGAGTGCCCTGCATTGTAATGGACATTGTGTTTCACAATAAAACACAGAAACAAGAAGCATAAAGCGAAGAAAAAGTAAGGTGAATACCACAAGCTCTTCCTCAGAACTATTTTCTATTGAAACCGCCAACAAATTCTCAATGAAAATGATCCTCAGGTTTTGAAGCCATAAAGTATGTTTAAATAACTGCTGGAATGTTTTCACTTAATCAGTTTGTTGACACAGCCTCTCTCCAAGGAATGTATCTCGAAACACTGGGAGTTGGCTAGCCAAAAGTGACAGAACTAAAGAACAAAGTGACAGAACTAAAGAACAAACAAACAAAAAGTTATTCAAAACACACTGTTGTATAAAGTGGATTGCAATGCAATACACCATTTCAACGCTGTTAGCATCGTGTCCATTTTAAGCAAAATTCAGAATCAAATCAGCCTTGATCCAGAAAAGCATGGAGGGATGCCATGCATGTAGTAAGGCCTTGAATTTTCAATCATAGACAGTTGCTTTCACAGGCTTCTTTTAAAATTCCCTGTGGTATGAGGTTGGCTAATGCTCAGGAATGTTAGTAAAAAAGACGACTAGCTTTACATCCCTGTATATGCCTAAAAAAGGTTGGTTATGTTTGTGGACTGCAGCCTGAAAGGGTTAACGTTTTGAAGGAAGGCTAAGCAGCATTTTCTTAACACAAAAGCAAGAGTCATGAAGACCGATTCTCTTGCAAAAGGCATACTAGTTTGGAAGGTAAGAAAATAAGCAGAACTACAAAAAGCATTAAGGTATTATGGTTCAAAGGAGGTAAGCTTTCAACTGTTAAGATTCGTCAACAAAAGCTTCAGTGGATTAATTAGTAGAGTCCAACTTTAAAATTAGGTGCCAGGCTATTTTTTTGCAGGGCTGGGGAATAAGAATGTTTCAAAAACCTTCCTTGGAAGTTTTTAAGCAGAGGTTGGATGGCCATCTGTCTTGGACGCTTTAGCTGAGATTCCTGCATTGCAAGGAGTTCAACAAAATGACCCTCAAGATCCCTTCCAATTTCAAGATTCTATTATTTCACCTGCTCGAAAATGATGAGGCAGTGTTTTCTACCCCTTGATAAAAAGGTGTAGAGGGAGGGGGTCTACTTGCTAGTGTAATTCAAGGGACCATTGGTCTGGCTGCCTCAGCAACAGGGACACGCTCCCTTAGTCTAAGCAACTGCTAACTGGAAGAACAAAATGAAGGTAAGAGCCCTGATAGATCAGACGGAAAACACCAGCCTGTCCCAGCCTATGGGAAACTCACAAGCAGAACCCGATTGCAGCAACACTGTTCACACTTGTGATTCCCAGCAACTGGTATAAACGAGAAAGGGCTAATAGTCCTTGATAGACTGATGCTCTGTGAACAATGGCATCGTGAATAATGAACAGTGGCTGTGAGGAGGTGTTTAAAAAATGTACTTCAGTGAAGGGTAGAGGGCTTTTTGAATGAACATTTTCACTGCTCCTAACTGGCAATTTTTGTTGAGCAAATATAACTTTATGAAATCAGCACAGCGCTAGTTGTAAACTTCACTTATTTTTGTGATACTTTTTGCTGCTGGTGAAATTGATATAACAGAAAACAAAAAAAAACTACAGTTAAACGTTCCATTTAATAACAGATAGACATTCCACCTAATAATAAGAGAAACGAAAGTTATGACTTTAGTACCTCAGGACTTCTAACAAAATGGATACTAAATTTTTGTTCCAATGATAGATCAGTTGGTTGAAAGCCGATTATTAACCTAACAAATCCTTAACTAGTTGAGAGCTCGAACTGGGGTTCTCCTTTTCCCTTTAAAATGGAAGATAATCCTGTTTGCAGCTTTGAAGTTCAACCACATAGAGTTTTCAGTCAGCATTTTTTCAGATATAAGAGGAAGCAGCCAGCCACAGGCTGAAATTTTAGAGGTGTGTTACCATTTCCATTTCTGCTCCTCTTCTTTTTTTGTTTTCTTCTTCTTCATGTCTCCTTCAGGAGGCTTCTTATCTTTGCTCTTTATTTTCTTGGGTTTAATATCCTGAAAAGATATTTTTTTAAAGAGAGAGATGCTATACAGGGAGTAGTTTTACAAGATACTCTTACATTTAAAAACAAATAAATTTTGTAAGAAACCATTTGAAATGTGCTTCTCACAAAAATGGCCCTTGGTCTGAATCAAACTACAGTGGTACCTCGGTTTAAGTACACAATTGGTTCCGGAAGTCTGTACTTAACCTGAAGCAAACTTTCCCATTGAAAGTAATGGAAAGTGGATTAATCCGTTCCAGACGGGTCCGCGGAGTACTTAAACTGAAAGTACTCAAACCGAAGCGTACTTAAACCGAGGTATGACTGTACAGTGGTGCCTCGCTAGACGAAATTAATTCGTTCCACAGGTCTTTTCTTATAGCGAAAAATTCGTCTAGCGAATCCCATAGGAACACATTAATTGAATTTTAATGCATTCCTATGGGAAACCGCGATTCCCTAGTCGAATTTTTCGTAAAACGCATTCGTCTAGCGAGGCAACCTCCGCTCGAAAAATCCTTTCGTTAAGCGGAAATTTCGTTAAGCAGGGCATTTGTTAAGCGAGGCACCACTGTACTTATTCAGAGAAGTGAAAGAGCATAATGTAGAGAAAAAAGGAGATGAGTACCACTTAGCCCAAGGATGGAGGATGAGTTGAAACTTTTTGGTGAGCAGAGCCCAGGCACCAGTATGGTCTCTGCATGAATCTAGCCAAAAATCAGGATCTCTACATACTGATCTTAACATGTACTCTAGAACGAGACATCATGTGTTTTTTGGTGAATGTTTTCAGATGAATGCTAAATTAGATATTCTAAGCAAATTAAAGTATTCTTTCTCCACAGTTGTCACCACAACCTGTTATTACCCCAGAGATCCAGAAAATATAAATTCAACCAAACCTCCTCTTCTTCCTGTTTCCGCTTCTTTGATTTTTTTATATCTTCAGTTTTGATCTTCTTGGGTTTGTAGTCGACACTGAAACAGATCCAACAATTGTAAACAAATCATTTATTTCCAGTTCCGGATTTTATTACTCTCACCCTCCACCCACAAATGTTGCCGCTGTGCTGCTTGTAGCCTGTATTCCAAAAGCACCAACACCCCAATTCTTGCGACTCGGATAAAGCCTACTGCTTGACTTTATGAGTTATACATTTCCTGAAGCCCCTTCCCCTTCTGTAAGGACACAACTACTTTCCAGCGTCTGTAGACAAATGCCAGTTCTCTACCTGTGCTACGCACACACTGACACCATATTACACATGGCTGCTGCAGAATACAATCAAGAAATATAATCTGCTATTTTTGTATTGACGCAACCTGTTGCCCCTCATTTGCACTGATCACTTTTCTTCTCTTTGCTGTTGCAGGACGGGGGTGGGGGGAAGAGTTTAAATTCCCTTTGCAGCAGAAAGGGGTTACACTAATAGGATGATTGATACTGGCCCTGACCCAGTGTGAATCCCAGTGGTCCCAGATGGAGTAGCGGGATCCAGATCACTGTGATACACACATCTGGTCCACAGTTGCTTCCATATTAACATCTCCCTTGCAGGATCAGGGCAATTCACTATAGAAGACAGCTGGGGTTCACAAAGTATTATTAGCACTCACTATTCATTCAGTCCTTAACATTTTGTCTCACTCATTATTCTTTTACAGGTAGGTAGCTGTGTTGGTCTGAGTCGAAGCAAAATAAAAAAATTCCTTCAGTAGCACCTTAAAGACCAACTAAGTTTTTATTTTGGTATGAGCTTTCGTGTGCTTGCACACTTCTTCAGATGTGCATGCACACGAAAGCTCATACCAAAATAAAAACTTAGTTGGTCTTTAAGGTGCTACTGAAGGAATTTTTTTATTTTGCTTCGACTCAGACCAACACGGCTACGGTACCTACCTGTAACTAGAACTATGGAAGGCACCACATTGAGCCGCATGAAATGGAAGTCCATCAACCTCTGTGTATCTGAAGAAGTGTGCATGCACATGAAAGCTCATACCAAAATAAAAACTTAGTTGGTCTTTAAGGTGCTACTGAAGGAATTTTTTCATTATTCTTTTGTTTTATAAAAGCATTTGTCAGCTACCTTTCAAAAGATCAAGGCAGCTTACATACATAAAATGAAAACGAACAGAAAACTGCGCTATTAAAAAAAAGTACCCCCCCCCCACAATGTGGCCCACCCTCAAGGGTAATTAAAAGCATTCACTTTTCACTGAGTGGCATGATGAAGTCTGAGTGACAACTGATATCTGGAATGGGCAAAAGAACTTAAGCCCTTAAATCCATTTATTTCAATGGGTCTACTCTGAGTTATGACTTAGCAAGATACTATAGTTGCTTCCTATAAGAAAGATCCAAATGTCCCATTATTCCCACTTTTCACTGTAGGTAATGTTCACAAGCTACTCACTCATCATCCTCTCGGGGTCTCTTTAAGGGCTTATAGTCTTCTTTGTAGTAGCCGTCGTCATCCATTTCTTCTTTAATACAAGGTGGGCTAGAGAGAAAAGGAAATGAGTTTAGTCAAGAACATGAATACTGTACTAAGCTTCAGCGTGTAGCCTGACTTCACCTACCACTTCAACCCACGCGAGGAGAACTCTCTCATTATCCCTGCCATATTTAGAGTTGAACAGGATGTGTGACTTTCATATAGTTTCAGCTAAACTGAAAATGGAACACCATATTGCAGGGCTGGTGGGGTTCTGCCCCCCACCCCCACCCCGATTTTGGTGTTAGCAAAAAAGAAAATTTAAATAAACACATTCCGGAAAGTAGATCCCAACACCCTGATGGGGATACAAATAACTTCCCGCTTCTTAGCTGATTTGTTTATGGTTTCCTCCAAACTCTCTCCCATGACACCCTACTAGGTTTCTATTAAGGCTGCATAGAAAAATGAGAAAAAAAATCCTACAACAATGGGACAATGGATTACAAATCCTGAACACAAACTTGTAGGTATTGGCAAGTATTAAGTGTTAAAGATGTGCCAGATCCAAACTACTTGATTGCTTTTTAGTTACAACAATTCAAGTTTTAAAATTGTTTTAATAAATCTACTCTCCCTGAAATATCCACATACTGGATATTGGGGTATTCCATAATATAAATTACTAGTTCTATTTTGTTTTACCTACAGGTATGCATGGCATTTTTGTACGGTGTGTGCGTGTATTCTTATTTAAAGAGAATTTGTGGCTTGCCCTTTCAGTGAAAACCACGGTGGATCAAAGCATATAAAACAATGTAACAAAAAGTGGCTGTGTTCAAACATCACATTGACCCAGACGTCCTACCTCACCATGGTTTATCAGGAATGAGCAGCATGCTAATGCACGCTGCCTGATCGCAAAACTGGAAAAACTCAGCAGTGCTGGCAAATACACCTCTCTACAGTTACTGGGAACAAACGCATGCTGCTAAAGGAGCCATCTTGATGGAAGTCACTTTATAAAGCTACTCAGGAGACCACATTTCAGTCATTGAAAGCTAATTTATCGCGTTGACTCTAAAAACACACTTTTCCCAAAGGCTACAATTCTGCAGCTATTTTGCGCTGAAGATTGCTTTCTGTGGAATACAAAAGATCTTAGAGCTGCAGTCTGCTTGGATGTTTCAGTGCAGTGCAAACTCCACAAAACCCAAAAACACTGCAAGCAATGAGGTCACCTTCTGCAGTGCCATCTCTCGTCTAAAAAGATGTAGCCTGATCTGCTTTCCACTTCAAATATCTAACATTGATAAGATCAGCTGGTAATACAAGACAGCAGAGTAAAATACTTGTGCATGGAATGCCAGTATTTTAAAGTACAAAGGCACTGCAGATTTTTAAAGGCTGTGTTTTAAATCAATCCAGCATTGTGCCTCAAAATGCAGGCGATTGCTGGAAACAGGCTGCATGATAGTGGAAAAGTCTGGTGTCAGTTCCACAAGGTATTTATGCTGAGCATAACTGCTGCTGGCTTTTTTACAAGCGGGTTTTACATTCTTAAGATTGCAGTTCCAAGAAATACCAAAAGGGGTCCTTGCTTTCTTCTACTAAGAATCAAGTAGTTTATATATGCTTGAATACTGTTTTAGAAACAGTGCACAGGAGGAACAACTTTAGTTTGACCCTAAATTCCCAGTTCTTCTACTGAGCGTTTGATATTGATAGGGAACAACTTTAAAAGTCAATGTTATTTTAGAGGAGGAGTTTGGATTTGATATCCCGCTTTATCACTACCCGAAGGAGTCTCAAAGCGGCTAACATTCTCCTTTCCCTTCCTCTCCCACAACAAACACTCTTTGAGGTGAGTGAGGCTGAGAGACTTCAGAGAAGTGTGACTATCCCAAGGTCACCCAGCAGCTGCATGTGGAGGAGCGGAGACGCGAACCGATTATGAGTCTACCGCTCTTTACCACTACACCACACTGGCTCTTTATCAGGGCCAAGAAGGTTCTATGTCTACATTGGATTAAAAAAGAGAAGTGCATAAGAGAATCCTTTACAATCTTATTTCTGTCCGTATAGCTGGTTTTTAAACACAAAAAAGCTTTCCCATCTTTGATTTTAGGTTTTCTTTATGCCAACAGAAAAGAGGATCGCAGAACTCTCAGGGATCCCACTGAGAGAAATTCCACTCATCTTCTGGGTACAAGTCAAAACTAAAAATCTAACAGTCTTCTTCACACAAGGCTCCCAGTTGCATACCTGGAGAAGCCATTTTCTTTTTCCTTCTTTATTTTCACTTCACCAGATGATTTACTCTGAAAATAGAAGTGAGAGCTGGTTAGTAAGCTATAAAAGCACTGTCATATCTTCCCTGTGCATCCAAATGCAACTGACAAAAGACCCTTGTACCAGGAGCAAGTGCACCTCTAGCTATTCCTCAGAAATTATTGCATTATGAGTTATTCCTCAGCATTACTGGATCCGGCAAATCCCAAATACGTGCTCTATCCTGCTGTTTTCCTATCTATCTAGATCAGGCATCCCCAAACTGCGATCCTCCAAATGTTTTGGCCTACAACGCCCATGATCCCTAGCTAAGAGGACCAGTGGTCAGGGATGATGGGAATTGTAATCCAAAACATCTGGAGGGCTGAAGTTTGGGGATGCCTGATCTAGATGTTCTCCTCAAGTTTTTCCTTTTGTCTGGCCACAACTGCAGAATTTGCTATCAACTCCTTAGCCAGGTGGCGCTGTGGTTAAAACCACTGAGCCTAGGGCTTGCTGATCAGAAGGTCGGCGGTTCGAATCCCTGTGACGGGGTGAGCTCCCGTTGCTTGGTCCCAGCTCCTGCCAACCTAGCAGTTCGAAAGCACGTCAAAATGCAAGTAGATAAATAGGAACCGCTACAGCGGGAAGGTAAACGGCGTTTCCATGTGCTGCTCTGGTTTGCCAGAAGCGGCTTTGTCATGCTGGCCACATGACCAGGAAGCTATACGCTGGCTCCCTCGGCCAATAATGCGAGATGAGCGCGCAACCCCAGAGTCGGTCACGACTGGACCTAATGGTCAGGGGTCCCTTTACCTTTACCTTAGCTTATTTAGACAAGGCTTCTGCTCGTACTGTTACACTGCATAATTATGCACTTTGCCCAGACATGAACAGATGGGGTAGGAAAATTATCAAGGTACTGTCTGTCCCTCTTCCGTCTGTCAAGGCTGGGCTAAGGTGTGCACCTGCATCAGTGCAATGTTTGTAATATCCTGCATCAAGTTACCTACAGATTCAGAATCCCTTCTCATGTGGAACACAACGTGTGCTGAAATTCGGCTTGTAGCTGCTATGAAGTTTAACATGACTTTTATTATGACAAGTTTACAACAGCCATTTAAACAGACACTCAGTGATGTCATCTAACACCTAATGCCACGGCTCTTATACTCATAGCCTTGAGTTTCTGTTGAAACTGTACATGGGGTTTGACTTGCAAAACAGCTTTAAAATGTCAAAAATGTGAAGCTGCTCGTGTCTTTATCCACAACAAAAGCCCATTCCAAAGCAGTGCCATTCAGCCCCACCACCACTCTGTACCTTTTCTTCCTTTCGTTTCTCCTTGTCTCTATCTTTGTGTTTGTCTTTGTGTTTGTCGTGTTTCTCTGAGCTGCCATCTTTGTGTTTGGTTTTCTCCTTCTCTTTGTGTTTCTTCTCCGAGGAGTCTTTGTGCTCACTGGAAGATACAAGAGTCAGTTCAGAGAAGAGGCAGTTGGGACAGGATGGGTAGCAACAACCAAGCAGATTGAAGTGCCAAGCCCTAGGAAATTCTCTGTTAATATGAAGAATCACACAACCGTAGCAATAAGGAACATAGTAAAGTCAAGATGCCTCGGGGACACCACAGACTAATGCATTTTCGCCTGGAGGAGTTTCAACAATATACAGTCATACTTCGGGTTATAGCCGCTTCAGGTTGTGCACCGCACCAAACCCGGAAGTCCCGGAATGGGTTACTTCCGGGTTTTGGCGCATGCGCAGAAGCACCAAATTGCAACATGTGCAAATGCAGCGCTGCAGATTGCGAAAGCTGCGGGTTGCAAATGTGCCTCCCGCACGGATCACGTTCACAACCCAACCGTCTACTGTATATGCACTGTTCAGTACACCCTAATCCCAGTACTAACATCTTGGCATTTATGCTTTCGACAGCAGACATTAACTGGAACCTTCAGTGGATTTGCCCCCCCCCCCTACTGAGACAGGGGTAAGAAGAAAACAAATACTGTAGTTATAACACCAAACATCATATTTATGGCTCATACTGATATTGATTAATTTATTAGATGAGAGAAACAGAGGTACACTGCATTTAAGCAATGGGCTGTGATTCACTCAATTCAGCCACTAGGGGAGCCAGAAATTGAGTTCAGGAGTTCTTTCATGTCTAGTTACATGCTCCTCCTGTTAGTGCAATTTAGAAACCAATGATACATGTGCCATATGACCTTTGCCAAGCCTCACTTCTTCCCTCTCCCCACCAGTGGCCTGTGTCACTTATGAGGGAAAGAACAAATAGAAGATATATTAGGGCTAAAAAAATGGATGGGTTTTCATTACATCAGAAAGAAAATGGTATGTCTCTAATTCTATTCTAATGCCAAAATCAAAACAAAACCAGTCTCTTTAGAAAGTGGTCCATTTCCCAATTCAGTGGCTGCTTAGATCACAATAAGCAGAATTAAACTTGTAGATTACAGTGATGAATTGTTGAAAAACCCTTGAAGATGTGGTATATCCTGCTAGGGACAGATTTAAGGCTCATGTGTGATTACATTATATCCAGGCACATGATAAAGAAAGCAGCTCTTAGAGAACTCCAACATTGTATTTTGAGAAGTCAACTGCAGCCTTCTCCTATTACACTCATTAGGTTACCTTACTTCATTATCTTGCCCCTCAATGACTCTGCAAGCTAAGTACTCTGGATTCCCCTTTCATTCTTCCCACTTGCTAGTGCCACTCTATTTCTTATGGTTTGATTCTCAACTCCCACAAGCCCTTCCAATGTGACTTCCTGCTTCTTGAATCTGGAAAATTCTCCGTCCTTAATGTAGAGACATATACCACAATAAAGTCAAATAAGCAACTACCTATATTTATTACATTTTTATTCTGCCCATATCCCAATAATGTATTTTAATGTACTTTTTCTTGGTTTTAATGAATGTATGGTATTGTTTGTTTTTTGTAAAGTTGATTTAAGTTGCCTGCGACAAGAAAAAGCATCTAATAAACTTAAATAACAACAATATAGAACAAGTGCACGTGCTGCCTCCCCATATTTCAGCTCACAACCACGCTGAAAAGGTTAGACTAAGCGATAGTGACCATGCACATGAAAGCTTATACCCAGAAAAAACTTAGTTGGTCTCTAAGGTGCTACTGGACAATTTTTTAATTCATTTCGACTGCGTCAGACCAACACAGCTACCTACCTGAATCTAGTGACCACCTATGCTCATCAAATTAACTTCATAACCAAGTGGGGATTTGAACCTGGGTCTCCCCAGGTCTGGTTAAACACTATATAATACCAGCCTTCAGTGTCGTATATCTTTTCCAAATGCCCATAAAACATTTAGTCCTTTTAAAAATGGGGGTGCAATTTCTTCACGTTTATGAGTCACTTCATCATATGTATTTAAGACAAGAACCACTACATATAAAGAAATCATATTTACCAAATACAAAAAGATGGAATTTTACAAATCTTACACAGCAGGGGTGGCCAACTCCAGAGACTGTAATCTACTCACAGAGTTAAAGACTGGCAGTGATCTACCTCCTTTTTGGGGGTTCAGGTCAAAGTTGTTGAGCTTTCTTTAGGAAGGAAATCCATGTATTTTGGGGTTCAGGTCAAAGTTACTGAGCTTTTTTAGGGAGGAGGAAATCCCTGTTTTGGGGGGGTGCAGGGTGAAAATGTTGAGCTTTTTTTAGGGGGGCCAAACTTGTTGAGCTTCTAGTGGGGAGCCAGTGATCTACCACAGACGTCCAGTGATCTACCGGTAGATCACAATCTACCTGTTGGATGTGCCTGTTATACAGTATAGATATAAGTAATATTTTATTTTGGTACTTAAAACATAAAATGAGTCCTATTGGTCACGTCTATCTAATACAGGCACCCCCAAACTTTGGCCCTCCAGATGTTTTGGACTACAATTCCCATCATCCCTGACCACTGGTCCTGTTAGCTAGGGATCATGGGAGTTGTAGGCCAAAACATCTGGAGGACCGCAGTTTGGGGATGCCTGCTCTATAGCTTCAACAGAAAGAGAAAATAGGAAACAGAAAAAAAAAAGAAATTGTACAGGTGCAGTAAAGAATTAAGAGAGAATCAATACTGGCCTGACTAAGTATGCTAGTTTATTAACCAATGTTAAACCAGAGTTCTCTGATATACGGTAGTTTGGGTACAACAGGGAATAGGTTTAATGAAGTCAGGATCATTGCACCGAACAGAGTGTTTGATAGTGAAAGGGAAGAGACCTCTGAAACCATGGTTTATAAAACAATGGATACCCTGTTTCTCATATTTTAAGGCATCCCCATAAAATAAGCCATAGCAGGATTTTTAAGCATTCAAGGAATATAAGCCATACCCCGAAAATAAGACATAGTGATAGGAGCAGCAGCAATGCCGGCCGCGGCAGGAGGAGGAGGAAAAAAATAAGACATCCCTTGAAAATAAGCCATAGTGTGTTTTTTTGAGGAAAAAATAAATATAAGACGTGTCTTATAATATGAGAAACACGGTAATTAATCATCAAAACCTGGCCACTATGATTCAGATTAATTGCTACTATGCTGTGCTCCAACAGACATGGACACCACCAAAAAGTAAGTTTTTAATTGCAGGAACACAATAAATTTTTAGCCAGCTTTTAGTCATGGCACATTAAAGATTCTCCACATTTTTTCTACTGCCAAAAGCTCCTCTGATCTTTTCCCATTACTTCTACCTGGGTGTATTAAATACAACTGACACAAATTCTTGTCACCTGCAGCACTACAATCAGTTTCCCTACTTCAGTCACAAACACATGCACCCCACAACTATACAAATTGACAAGTAAAAAAGACAGACACAGTAAGAACTTTCCTGGTAACAAAATACTTATTTAGAGAACATACAAATACGAAACGTCACCACAAGCAAACTTCTCAACAGGAAAAAAAAGGAGATTTAATTTGCATGACAACAGAAAATAGGAAAAAACCCACCAACAAATGGTATGTGTCCCTGAAGAAAAAAACCTCAGAGACCAGTACAGCCTCTAATAAATGAAGGTAAGCAAATGGGTCATTTAACTTAATATCGTTTTGTAATCAGATAAGAAATATTTGGAGCACCTCACATAAAGACATAAGCCCTCATTTAAATGATGCTTGTTTGTCATGAATAAGATCGGTAAACTAGCTTATGTGCCAATAAAATCAAAAAATCAAAAGATTGCCATCCTGTGAAAGAGAGGACATAATTTCCCTCTTTTGACAGGTGGGAAATGGATGGCAACCTGGACCAATACAGTTGACTCAAATCTACACTGCAGTCCAGTTCTTACTTTAAAAAGCATGTTCAGCATGTGCAAGCAATCTCCTGCTGGCACAGACAAAAACTGTTCACCTAACAACTAAAAAGGTGGTGTTTTGCTGCCTGAGGCAAAAAGCCCCCATTCTACATACAGAAGCCAAGGAGATTGGCAGCTGGATCTATCAGTGGTAATAGGACAGTGTCTTCCATGGCTCTTGAGGACAACATGCTAATTGAGAGGATGCAGGACAGGCTGTGAGGCACACACAGCTCTGTCCTCCAACACAGGTGAATGCTGCCCCTCAGCATCTACCACCCGAGGCAGCAGCCCCACTCTGCCTAATGGTCGGGCCAGCCCTGGCTCTCCTGTGCAAGCTCTAGAATTCCTTCCTCCACCAATGTTAAGAACAAGTACCGTGTTCCTCATATTTTAAGGCATCCCTACAAAATAAGGCATGGCAGGATTTTCCTGAGGTGGAAAAATATAAGGCATACCTCGAAAATAAGCCGTACCGGGTGGTGGGAGAAGGTCTGTGGCAAAGAAGGGTTACTGCTGCCACGTTAACCCCCGAGACCTGGCTGAAGCCTCAGCGCACAGCGCGCGCAGCCCCAGAACCCGGCTGCAGCCTTTGCGCACAGCGCGCGGACACCCGGGACCCGGCTGTAGCCTCAGCGCGCGCAGCCCCAAGACTCGGCTGCAGCCTTTGCGCACCGCGCGCGGACACCCAGGACCCGGCTGCAGCCTCAGCGCGCAGCCCTGGGACCCGGCTGCAGCCTTTGCGCACGGACACCCGGGACCCGGCTGTAGCCGCAGCGCGCACAGCCCCAGGACCCGGCTGCAGCCTTTGCCTGCCGCGCCCGCAGCCCCAGGACCTGGCTGCAGCCTTTGCCTGCCACGCGCGAAGACCCGGTGGGAGCAGGTCTGTGGTCTGTACAGATACCGGTACCTAATTAAAAAATAAGACATCCCTTGAAAATAAGCCATGCTGTGTTTTTTTCAGGAAAAAATAAATATAAGACGTGTCTTATAATATGAGAAACACGGTAGGGAAGCTTGCAGTGCAAGTTAACGTATGAAATTACTTTCGCCTTTTTTCAAGAAGATAACATTGCAGCTGCATTCACTGCTTAATTCTCAACTTGGCCAACAGGCACAGACTACTCTTTTGGAAAGCAACAAGGACTTCCTTGCCTTCTCTAGTGGGCAAAGCAACTGGCCCTAGTGCAGGCTTCCTCAAACTCAGTCCTCCAGATGTTTTTGGCCTACAACTCCCATGATCCCTAGCTAGCAGGACCAGTGGTCAGGGATGATGGGAATTGTAGTCTCAAAACATCGAGGGCAGAGTTTGAGGAAGCCTGCCCTAGTATAACACAGTTATCTTCCCAGATGTAGGACAGCTGTGTGTTGCAACTACTTTTACTCCTCAGCCTGGGGCAGGATGATAATGAATGGTTAGTTGTTCTCTGAGAGCCTATCCTTCAGCTAGATCATAGGAAAGGACACTCTGCTCCCTTCAAACATAAGCTCACAGCTTGCCACCGAAAGCTGCATTATGTAGCTTCCCCTCTGAATCATGAAGGATGGATCTAGTCTATGCACATATCAGGTTTAGAGGCTGTTGCATGAATCAGTCATAGCTGAGCTGGGATCACAACTTATATCATTTTATATTTACACCTCACCTTTCCTCCAAGTTGTTCAAGACAGCGTACTTGGTCTCCTCTCCTTCATTTTATCCTTGAAACAACTCTATAAGGGCCTTAACAGCCCAATGTCTAATGACCTGGTTTTTAAGGGTTGCCTACGTTTCCATGTGCTGCTCTGGTTTGCCAGAAGCGGCTTTGTCATGCTGGCCACATGACCTGGAAGCTATACGCCGGCTCCCTCGGCCAATAATGCGAGATGAGCACGCAACTCCAGAGTCGGTCACGACTGGACCGAATGGTCAGGGGTCCCTTTACCTTTACAGAATTATTATTCCGACAGAGTGCATAAGACAACATGCAACTGGTGTAAAGATTGAAAATTGGAGGTGGCTCTTTTTTGGGTCCACCAAAGTGGAGACTCAGATTCAGCACAGTAATCTGAAAGGTTCTTTGGGCCAATTATGTGTGGAGAAACATGGTAGAGCTGGAAAATGATATTTTTGCTACTGTGGAGTGTTTTACTCAGTGTTTGCATCTGATTCTGCTCCATGTTCCTTGTTTTCATAAAAGCTTTTGATTTGATTCACAGGAAGCAAAGTATCTTGAAGATTTATTCTGAGATGTACTTAAGAAAAAAACCTCTGCAAAAAAGCACTTTACTTTATTAGTAGATTGATGCACAGCTATTCCTTCAGGAAGTGTTTCCTTCAAGTAGCCATCACTGTACTCTCTGGAAATTGCTCACAACATTAATGGCATTGCTAGAGTTAAGACGTAGCTCCTTGTCTGGAGACGAAATAAACAAAAAAAACTGCACTGAATATGACATAGCAAGCCACTCTAAGCCTGATCCTTGTGGCACTTATGTATTGTACTGACTTTCAGCAAGCTATATAAAGAACCATATGGACTGCAATAAACCAAAACTGATTACAATAGTTACAGGCCCTAGTTATGATACCAGCTAAAATTATTTCTCCGAGTTTACAGGATGTGGGTGGCACTGTGGTCTAAACCACTGAGCCTCTTGGGCTTGCAGATCAGAAGGTCAGTGGTTCGAATCCCTGTGACGGGTTGAGCTCTCGTTGCTCTGCCCCAGCTCCTGCCAACCTAGCAGTTCGAAAGCACACCAGTGCAAGCAGATAAATAGGTACCATTGAGGCGGGAAGGTAAATGGCTTTTCCATGCGCTCTGGTTTCCGTTATGGTGTTCTGTTGCACCAGAAGCGGTTTGCTCATGCTGGCCACATGACCCGGAAAGTTGTCTGTAGACAAATGCCGGCTCCCTTGGCCTGAAAGCAAGATGAGCACTGGACACCATAGTCACCTTTGACTGGACTTAACCATCCAGGGGTTCTTTACCTTTTTACCTACAGGTAACTCTCAACTTACACATATTATACTTATGCTTTGTGCAGGGGTGTGAGTGTGTGATGAATAAATAAATGGAAAGCAGAGGAAACCCACCATTCCCTCTGCTCCCCATTTATTTATTCTTCCCTAGCCACCTGCACACAGCTACAATCGCAGGCTTACAAAACTTTGGGGAAGCAGTGGAAGGGCTCTGGGATGCTGCCAGAGCCCTTGCACCGCCTTCACAAAGCAGAGTAATTTTGCTCCCTTAATGGAATAACTTTATAAGTATGAAAACAGCTATAGTACCAAGGCAACCCACACCCCACCAAAACGTCAATATGGCTAGCCCAAACACTCTGGTTTGCCCATGATATTTTCTCACACTTCACCTTATGCAGACCTAAACTATTCTACAGGAATTAGGCCTGTCTCTTTGGCCAGTTTTTCCACTTCCTGGATCATATTAAGTCATAGAATCATAGAGTTGGAAGAGACCACAAGGGCCATCCAGTCCAACCCCCTGCCAAGCAGGAAACACCATCAAAGCATTCTTGACATATGCCTGTCAAGCCTCTGCTTAAAGACCTCCAAAGAAGGAGACTCCACCACACTCCTTGGTAGCAAATTCCACTGTCGAACAGCTCTTACTGTCAGGAAGTTCTTCCTAATGTTTAGGTGGAATCTTCTTTCTTGTAGTTTGAATCCATTGCTCCGTGTCCACTTCTCTGGAGCAGCAGAAAACAACCTTTCTCCCTCCTCTATATGACATCCTTTTATATATTTGAACATGGCTATCATATCACCCCTTAACCTTCTCTTCTCCAGGCTAAACATACCCAGCTCCCTAAGCCATTCGTCATAAGGCAGGAGTCCCCAAACTAAGGTCCGGGGGCCGGATGTGGCCCAATCACCTTCTAAATCCGGCCCGTGAACGGTCCGGGAATCAGAATGTTTTTACATGAGTAGAATGTGTGTTTTTATTTAAAATGCATCTCTGGGTTATTTGTGGAGCATAGGAATTCTTTCATATTTTTTTTCAAAATATAGTCCGGCCCCCCACAAGGTCTGAGGGACAGTGGACCCTGCTGAAAAAGTTTGCTGACCCCTGTCATAAGGCATTGTTTCCAGGCCTTTGACCATTTTGGTTGCCCTCCTCTGGACACGTTCCAGCTTGTCAGTATCCTTCTTGAACTGTGGTGCCCAGAACTGGACACAGTACTCCAGGTGAGGTCTGACCAGAGCAGAATACAGTGGTACCATTACTTCCCTTGATCTAGATGCTATACTCCTATTGATGCAGCCCAGAATTGCATTGGCTTTTTTAGCTGCTGCATCACACTGTTGACTCATGTCAAGTTTGTGGTCTACCAAAACTCCTACATCCTTTTCACATGTACTGCTCTCAAGCCAGGTGTCTCCCATCCTGTATTTGTGCCTTTCATTATTTTTTGCCCAAGTGTAGTACTTTACATTTTAACCCTTGTTAAAATTCATCTTGTTTGCTTTGGCCCAGTTGTCTAA
This sequence comes from Zootoca vivipara, assembly GCF_963506605.1. Taxonomy (NCBI): domain Eukaryota; kingdom Metazoa; phylum Chordata; class Lepidosauria; order Squamata; family Lacertidae; genus Zootoca; species Zootoca vivipara. Next base: position 73,369,779 of record NC_083282.1, on the reverse strand, counting down.
TCTGTTAAGGTCATTTTGAAGTGTGATCCTGTCCTCTGGGGTATTAGCCACCCCTCCCAATTTGGTGCCATCTGCAAACTTGCTCAGGATGCCCTCAAGCCCATCATCCAAATCATTGATAAAGATGTTGAATAAGACTGGGCCCAAGACAGAACCCTGTGGCACCCCACTAATCACTACTCTCCAGGATGAGGAGGAGCCATTGATGAGCACCCTTTGGGTTCGGTCGGTCAGCCAGTTACAAATCCACTGAATGGTAGCATTGTCTAGCCCGCATTTTACCAGCTTCTTTACAAGAATATCATGGGGCACCTTGTCAAAGGCCTTGCTGAAATCAAGATAGGCTACATCCACAGTGTTCCCTTCATCTACCAGGCTTGTAATTCTGTCAAAAAATGAGATCAGATTAGTCTGACATGACTTATTTTTCAGAAACCCATGCTGACTTTTAGTGATCTCAGCGTTTCTTTCTAGGTGCTCACAGACAGTTTGCTTAATGATCTGCTCTAGAATCTTTCCTGGTATTGATGTCAGGCTGATTGGGCGGTAATTGTTTGGGTCCTCTCTTTCCCCCTTTTTGAAAATAGGGACAACATTTGCCCTCCTCCAGTCTGCTGGAACTTTGCCTGTTCTCCAGGAATTTTCAAAGATTATTGCCAGTGGTTCTGAAATCACCTCTGCCAGTTCTTTTAATACTCTTGGATGTAGTTCATCTGGCCCTAGAGAGTTGAATACATCTAAACTAGCCATTCAGCAACCTGCCTCACTAACATGGGTGTATGCTACAGAGTTCTATGTAAGCAGAGACACTGCTTGAGCAGTGGAAGATTTGCTGCCGGGCCAAGTTTGAGGTTTTACTATTACTATATAAAGCCTTTTATTTATACAGGTTCCAGTAATTCAACTCTTGACATAGAGTTCTGGTCTCTCTCCCTCCTTAGTGCAGGACTGAGCGCAGGTATATTTATGAGAGGGAGGCATGTGATTTCAAAATAGAAAAGGAGGAAGATGGGAAAAAGTGACAGAATTTCTTCATTGATTTACCATATTCCTGTTATACACAGCAGGGAATGTGCACCTCCCCTACTTGCCCTCTCAGCATGCCTGTCCCACCTCCTCAGACATCACCAGACAACTTCTAAATATGGTACATGAATCCAACCCTAAAGCATGTGGGCCAACATTGCAAGAGCAACATCTTAGAAAAAATTCTAAATTAAAGGCATGATCCAAGCTATGTACTCAGTTCACGTCGAGCCTCCATACAGGTGATCTGCGGCATAAGAGGCACGATCCACTCATATGCTTGATGCCCTCCACACACAGGGTAGTCATCTCAGTATACACTTCCTGATCTAGCACATGAAGTGCTTCAAATTGCAAATATTATGTCCTCAATGAATCTATTATAATTGAATCATGCCCATTACACAGTGCATGCTTGGATGGGACAAGGCAATTTATTGTGTCTACTCAGAAGTAAGTACTACTGAATTGAATAAGGTAAAGGGGCACAGTGTGCTTTCTAGAAAGTGCCAAAGTATTGTGTTAGTCAGCGCAGGAAATCATCATGAATAGGTAGCCCGATAAGGAATATAAGGTGATTAGTATATAAATATGTTCATTTAAAATGCCTCTAAGGTTTAGGAAACTGTAAAATATGAATACAATTACTAAGCAATCATACTTGAAAAGCTCTACATACCATAATTAATTTGTCTGCATACAAATTCTAACCAAGAGCTCCTCACTTGGGCAGAACTGTCACTAAAGACAATTCATTGAATGGACACAAGTAAACATCTGCATGCTGAATAAGGTGCTAAAACCTGTGGCAATGTCCACCCCTTATCCACTGTGTTGTCACTAATAATAATTTATTATTTATACCCCACCCATCTGGCAGGTTTTGCATTATGCCATGCAAAGAGTCCCTTTCTAAAAGGCTGTAAGCACTACAATGTGGGTGGAGGAGAGAAGAGAGTTTCACAACAATTTAGGAACATTTAGAAGCACAAGGTGAAATACCACCCCCATTCCCTGCAAAGTGTGTTAACTAGCATTGCCGGGATTTAAGCAACCAGTAAAGTATGCAACAGCTTAGCCAATACATTTACAGCCTCTGCCTCCAAGGTCTATGGATGTTGTAAGTTTTGGAGTTATGTTGGCTCAGAAGTATCTCCCATCTATCACAAATTGGAAAATGAAACGGTTTATTAAAATGTATTCAAAGTTTAGAAAAAAGCACAAAAGGGATCAAGGTGTTAAACTTGTTAAAAGGTTAAATTTGTTTAACTGTTTAGGTACAAAATAAGGCTATGTGAATGAAAGGGGGGGCAGTCATATATACCATAGAATGGCAGCCCCATAATTTGATATCTGGAAGCTATTCACAGGTTTTACCTCGGTAACATTAACTTACATGTAACTTGGTTAACCTTCAAACAGTAAAACATAGCTGTCTTGAATTTACCATTTCAAGTGTCACTTTATGACTCGAGAAGATTATTAAAACAAGAGTTCCAATGAGAATGGCCACCAATTTATGTGGAGACCTTTGAAGTAGAGAAAGGAAGCCAGTACCAAAAGCACTGCTATGCCTATCAAGAGCAAAGCACTATTGGCTTTAATTTGTGGTGAACTAGCTTGCATCTCCTACAAAGTTAAAGAGTGTGTGACCAAAAGTGATTAAAGCAGGCTTCTTGCCTTGCACAATACTTAGGCAGCCAATGTACTGATTGGCATAGTAGACACAATATTATCTGACCAACAACAGCCTGACTGGGCTAGCCAATCTCTGAGATCTCCCCCAACTATGGCTGGAAATAGCTGAGAAGTATGCCAATAGCCCAATCAGATGGGATCACATGAAGCAAGTTCAATGTGTGCAACCTCCCCACTAGCCAGCTGACAAACACTCTGACTGTAATCTTGCAACCCCATTCACATGATTCCAGGCCTAGTTTTGCATGTCAGGACAACAAACCTGCTGACAACAACCAGCAATCTCACCTGTTACTGTGCTTCGATTTCTCTCGATCTTTCTCTTTGTCCTTCTTGTGCTCTTTGTGTCTGTGTTCCCGGTCTTTGTGTTTATCTTTATGTTTGTGAGAATCTGAAAGCAACAGAACAGAGAAACGAATTAGGAAATTGCTGAGAAGCTATGAAAATTTCTAGTAAGTAGCTTTGTATTTGCTGCCACAAATATGCAACCTAAACATCCCAGTAGCAGTGATAATAATAATAATAATAATAATAATAATTTATTATTTATACCCCGCCCATCTGGCCGGGTTCCCCCAGCCACTCTGGGCGGCTTCCAAAAAAACAGAAATTCTAAAATACAGAAATCCATCAAACATTAAAAGCTTCCCTAAACAGGGCTGCCTTGAGATGCCTTCTAAAGGTCTGGTAATTGTTGTGATGCACATCACTTCACTATATGTATGAAATTGGCATCAATTATCAAGCAAACCCATGTGCATCCTCTACTGCAGGGGTCCTCAACTTTTTGGGGGACAATGGGCCTTGGCAAGTGCCAAGAGATGGGTTTTTAAAATGGTTTTTAATGCTGTAGGCCAAAACATCTGGAGGGCCGAAGTTTGGGGATGCCTGCTTTAGACAGTTGTCTACGTAAGCATAATGGCGAAGTATAAGACCAATAAACAGCAAGGAGGAAGCAAATAGGAAAAGAATGTGAAAAAGAGAAAGGCTTGTGAAAATCTGAGATGTTTGGAGTACAACTTGAAGTGAAATACTTGACAGGAAATATAGTATATACAGTAAAGTTTACAATCAACTTTTTGTATTATGGGGTCAGGAGGCGCACACTCTTTTATACACATCATACATAGGGCTGAAAGTGTATTCTGCCATACAAACCGGGGCCCTCACAACTGATCAGACTCCATAATAGAGTGTTGACATCATCTAGTAGTAATTTTGAGTTAGGCTAGAGTGCTTGTACTACACTGCATACAAATATGCACATTTACATGTTATATACACACAGAGGGGAATCACTCACTTAAAAGTGGAATGACTCACCTTGAAATCAATTTCTGCCCTTCATTTATTGTAGAAATCATTGCCATTTTTTTTTACCATACCTAGATTAAATTTTGATACAACCTCTTGAAGCAATAAGAGTACAGGTGGGTGTTAAATTCTGCCCCCTTTTATACAGTGGTACCTCTGGTTAAGAACTTATTTTGTTCCGGAGGTCTATTCTTAACCTGAAACTGTTCTTAACCTGAGACACCACTTTAGCTAATGGGGGCTCCTGCTGCCACCATGCCGCCGGAGCACGATTTCTGTTCTCATCCTGAAGCAAAGTTCTTAACCCGAGGTACTATTTCTGGGTTAGCAGCGTTTGTAACCTGAAGTGTTTATAACCCAAGGTACCACTGTACTACCAAATAAAACGTAAAATGTGGAGACAAGGTGAGAAATGGAAACAATAACCACCACCCCTCACAGGTCTCAGTGAATCCTGTTATCCCTGAACAAAAGTAAAAGGTGTCCTCTTGATCTATAGTGCAATAGAAACAGGTAGGACACCCTGGAAACCTTTATTTCAGCATTTTAAAATAAACAAAAATGAAGCACATAGAAATGCACAAATATGCAATTTATGCATTCTGTACAGACAGCACAATCAAATGATTGTCTAATAAATGGGGAAGTGGAAAGCAAAAGAAAGTTAAGCAAGCTGAAAAATATTGTAAAGACTCGGGCGAATGGGAGGGAGGGGCATATGAAGCAAATGCTTCCAGTGAACACTTTTCAGAAAACCTTTTTGCAATTCCAAGCAAGGATCCCAAGCATTTCCTTCTTCCAGCTCTTTCTTATAATTGTTTTACTGGCCCAGTGCCCTATTAGGTATTAGAAACACTCATAGAATATTTTGAGAGTATTCTGGCACCTGTCATTAGAAAGTCTACGAAGGGAAACCATTTATGCTTATTTACAAATATAAAAATCACTCTAGAGATCTAGAGACTTTGAACTCAGATTGGATTCCAAGGTATCTTGTAAAATGGGGAGAGGGATTAATGGAATTATGTGAACAAGTTGGACTGAAGCTATGGGTTTGCAGGCAGTAGCACTGCCCTCAAAGAGTTTATTTTATTTTATTGTAGTTTAGTGTAGAAAACAAGCTGAGCACCTTTTCCCACAGAATTACACACTACACTGTATTTCGCCACCTTGTAATTTCATAATTATCTCTCCAGAACAAAGAGTCAATTTTGCTAGTGTATTCAGAAAGCATTTGACCTTCTGTAATTTCACTTCATTGTTTCAAGGTTCCAAACTCCTGGCCGCCAGCACTATCTGGGGGACACACTTCATTTCCTCTAAATGTTAGCCACACATTTGCAAGAGTTTTAGTCTGAAATATAAAAGCAGGAATTGCTTCTATTATGGTAGTTGTTATATGCATGATCTCCATGTTAAAACTACTGAAGCACGTCTCAAAGCAATCTGTAATACAACTGTTCTTTTAGTAATCTTTGGCACCCCTCCCCAGACAAAACTAGTGGCTTAGGAATCCCATCAATGGAATATCCAAGGGCTGCAGTATCCAAAGCCACAAAAGTGCCATTTCCTAATCCTTGTAAGCACTCAAATGTAAATAATTGTAATAAGTGTGAAGATTTTCACACAGGCACAGCTCAGATGCCAACAGGCCTGGTGCCTGAATTCCAACAGGCTAACCTCAACCCCAAAGGTGCACTCCTCCATTGTCTCCCAAGAGGCTAGAAGCAGGTGTTTCCATGATAGATTCCCCTCCTCCACAGTCAGGATGGAAACCCAGGCTACAAGCCTAACTTTAGTAAGCTAAGCATTTGGTTTTTTACTTCCCTACCATGCTCCTAATTTATTCTCTCTCAAACTTACTTGCCGGCCTATAAAGTGCAAATAACAGCAAATAGCTCAAGATGAGGCACTGCGATTAATTTGGAATCATCACATCAATGTTCTCTTGAGAAAGTATTCAAAGTGCAATTTGAACGTAAAATAAAAGTAAATTCCCAGAGGTATTATGGCTTAGGAAATGTAAAATTGCAGTGACGTTTGTAATCCCATCAGGGATAAGACTGTAACATAGAAAAATGGGAAGAGCTGTCAATGCCGACACTGAAGAAGTCTTGACCTTTGTTAAAAGACTTGTACAGAGAGAACAGGAACCAAACCCAATTGGATGTATTTTTAAACAAATCTTGCTGGATTCCAAAAAAATATATAGCTACATATAAGTACATCTAGGGAACTGCATGGAAATCAATGGGATTGCCTTCATTTACTTGTGAGGCTAAGGAAGGCACATATGGGTTGCCAGCCTCCCTCCCTCGTGCCTTAAGAGGATGTGGTGGAAGAGGTCAGCTCTATATTGATTTTTCCCATTATCTTTAGCATTGCCATGAATTTCTCACAATGTAGAGAAGACAACCATTTGACAGAGGAGCACTAAAACATGCAGCAAGAGATGTTCTGCATCCAGCTTATTGTGCTAATATAAATGTAAAGGTAAAGGTACCCCTGACCGTTAAGTCCAGTCGCGGACAACTCTGGGGTTGTGGTGCTCATCTTGCTCTATAAGCCGAGGGAGCCGGCGTTTGTCCGCAGACAGCTTCCGGGTCATGTGGCCAGCATGACTAAGCCGCTTCTGGCGAGCCAGAGCAGCACACAGAAACACCGTTTACCTTCCTGCCGGAGCGGTACCTATTTCTCTACTTGCACTTTGATGTGCTTTCGAACTGCTAGGAGGGCAGAAGCTGGGACCGAACAACGGGAGCTCACCCCGTCGTGGGGATTTGAACTGCCGACCTTCTAATCAGGCAAGCCCTAGGCTCAGTGGTTTTGACGATATAAATGAACTTCTCATATAATACCAAAGTTCTATGCTATAGGCTAGAAATATTTTTAAGCTAGTTCCTGCAACCTGCCACTGCAATACTATACAAAAGCTCTGTTATCTATCCTCCTTCATAAACTACAACTGTGTAATGCAACTATTCACAAAACAGTTTTCTGTTTGAATTGCAAGACTTTCTACATGGTTCTTTTATTTAAAAAAAATCCAATAATTTTACTGGTAAAAGTAGGCAAGATTATTTACACACATATTACAACCATAACTGAATGGTAGAAGAGCCCCTGGAGCAAACCTACACATATTTCACATACTTTCCCCCTGCCTTGAGTCCTGTCGGGAGAAAAGGTGGGGTATAATAAATAAAATAATAATAATACTTCAGCCAAATGGAAAACCTGCAGAGGTATTTGACAACTGTCATATACAAAACAATGGTGCCAGTACTGAACTTGGCAAATGATTTCATTCCCTGGTAGTGCAGCACAAGTTGCTTTGTGAAGCACTGCTCCTGCTGCAGATTACTGCCAAGCATCTTCTTAATGTACTCAGGAGCTGCCTGGCAACTTGTGTTTATCTACAGAGGCCTTCTTGTGGGCTTCTTCTCCCCAATCAGGAATTCCAATGAGACCAATATATTGCAAAACCTACTGAATAGAGCAACAGCCAATTTTAATGGGACACAACACTCAGGTGTTATTAATACTTGCTAATAATTCTCCCAGAGAGGACTGTGTGTTGGAGCTGGCTTTATTTAACAACACAGATTTAAGAGTGCTTTAAGGACTTAGAAAGAGTGCTATATAAATACTATATTCTTACTGTCTATAATCACCCTTCAACCTTCTATTCTTGAAGGCCTCATCAGGTTAATAATAATAATAATAATAATAATAATAAATTATTATTTATACCCCACCCATATATCTGAATGTTAAGGAGGAGGAAGTGCCATAGACCTTTCCCCTGAAGAAAGACATTTGTAGGCTGGAAGTACTCTTGGAGTCCAACTTATCACTGGAGTGGCTTCTGTAGCTAGGAGTGTTTATATGCCCAGCTCAAGCTTTGTCACCAACTGTGATTGTTCCTAGATTGGGATAGCCTTACCTGAGTTGCCCATGCTCCCGTGTAGACTAATGTTAAACACTATTATTTGGAGCTGCCCTTGAAGACAGTACCAAGTACAGAAAAGAACAACTTCCCCAATATCAACCATCTCAGATCTTATAATGGGCAAGTGAGGCCCTGTTGGTGCCACCATCACTGGATCACAGGCCATCTAGTTCAACATCCTGCTCTCACACTGGCCAACCAGATGCCTTTAAGAAGCCTACAAGCAGGACAAAGTGCAACAACCCTCCTTCTGCTGATGATTCCCAACAACTATATACAGAGGCTTACTGTCTCTTATAGTGAAAGTAGCCATTTAAGAAAGTGTCATTAAAGACAAGCTACAATTTAATTCCTTTTAATATGCACTGCCGCACCCTAGTGGAGCAGAACTCTACACTAATGAATTTATGAAGCCTGTCCCATTTAATTTTAGTGAAAGCAACAGCCCTATTTTCTGGTTTACAGAAAGGGAGGAGGTAAATATTCTGAGGTCTAGAACACTTTTTGATTAGAAAACAGGAACCCAGATAACTTGGAGAAAAAGATTCAATTTCCGAGGCTACTAACATCTTAAGCAAGTGCTACCTAGCATTACAGTGCAATTATTTAGCAATCTAAGAAAAGCAATTTAATCATGTCAGTTGCATCACTGCCTGAATCAGCTATACCCTGGGAAGAAAGAAGCAGAGGAAGTAAAATACTGATTTTCACTAAAATGCTTTCACTAAAGTAGACCTCACTTCACACTAAAACCTATCTTGCATCTTAAGTGTAAATAAAGGGCAAGTAAATGTTCAAACATCAAACAGAAATTTATGTCACAAAGGATCATTCCAATATCTCACACCTCAAGGAAGATATTGCATTACAGTTATACTTTGCACTTTTTAACCCTCCAGAAAACCTGAGGGAGTTCAAATTCAAAACTCCAAATAGAGTTCAAAACATGCACACCAGCTTTCATCCAGATAGCTGTCTTCAAGACAGACTGAAAACAGGTGTAGAGACCAAGGTAGTATGCAAACTTCAAATGCAGAAACAAACTGGAATACTTCTGTTATGGAGCAGCTATATAAATTAAGTAGGTAAATAAATAAAGATGGTGAAAGCAAAATGTCACTTTGGTGAAGAATCTAAATATTGCCCTTGAAGCTTCAATTTGTTTTACTCTGAATTGTTTTATTTGATATTTTAATGTGTTGTAAATCGCTTTGATTTTTTTCTTTAACATATAAAGCGGTACAGAAATGAAATTAATAACAATAACATTTAGATTTCCAGTCCAAATGGACTGTTGAGCAATTGTGACTGGTGCTTATTTCAAATAATGGCTTGGGCTGGAGTAGTCCTCTACTCACCTGTGAGGCTGAAGAGAACAACTGCAGGACCGTAGAGGCTGTGTAAAATGTGGTGGTGTATGTATGTATACACATGCCTAGGCTTCTTCCACAAATAGTTCCTGCATTTGCAGTTCCACACTTAAGAGTACCAAACATGCCTCTCATTTGTTGCCAATACGACTATGAGCCAAACTAACACAAAACAAATTACAATGTATCTGCTTATTACCAAAACCTCAATATGTACGCCTTTTTATTATTCAAGAAAGTTTAGTAACAAAAGGGAATGTCATTTTATTTCATTATTATTATTCCTATTACAGGGCTACATCAGGACCAAATTAGATTTTTTTTAAAGTGCACTGATAAAAATAATCCAATGTCAGCTAATCAACTAAGACTGTTACTTTATTCATTCTTGCCTGAAAGAAAGCCCCATTCCAAGTAAACATACAGAGGATTGGGCTGTGAATCCCACTCAGATATAAGAATAGCAAAGTCATTGCCAGAAAAGGCTATATAAAATGAATATTTATTCATTTTCATCACTCACTTCTCTCTCTGTGTTTCTCTCTCTCTGAAACCTCATAACTTGTGAACTCCTTACAGGTGTTAGCAGGTGACATGCAAATACTATTTGTAGAAGTTGATGCAAGATAGGCAGCCTGCACAGGTTGAGCTGTTACTTTAACTGCAGCCATCAAACAATGAATTTTCATCTGTGAATTGAACTCATCTCTGAGATGACTGAACTGGACAAGGTCACAAATCTGTGTAGGTAACTTGCAACTTACACACATTTAACTTGTGCGCATTCAGGTTTACACGCCTGGTAAAAATTGTTTAAAAAATTAAAAAGTAGGCAGAAAGGGGGGTATCCAGGGGAAAAACTTAGGCAATCTCACCCGCCAATGAATTAACTGTGTTTTGACTATACAGTAGTACCTCGGGTTACGAACACGATCCGTTCCGGGTCGCAGTTCGTAACCCGGAAAGGTCGCAAACTGAGTGCCATTTCTGTGCATGCGCAAAGCGCACGCGTGACAAAAACACTTCCGGGTTTGCGGAGTTCGTAACCCGAACTGTTCGCAACCCGAGCGGTTCGTAACCCGAGGTACGACTGTACATGATTTTGGCTTTAGCACTATCCCTGGAAACATCAGGAAGAACTTTCTGACAGTAAGAGCTGTTCAACAGAGAAACAGACTCCCATGTATGATCTAGTTGATATTCCTGTATTGCAGGCAGTTATAAACTCTCAGTGTCCCTTCCAACTCTGCAATTCTATGAAACGTAACCCCGGCATAAGTTAAGAGTCACATGCACCTGGTAAAAGCAATATTAGCAGCCAGTGGACCATCTGCATTTTTCCAACAAGCACAAGCTTTTGCTTTTCCCCTTGTGCAGATTCAAATCTTCATCCTTTACAGTCAACTCCTGCCCAAGTGCTAATTCCTGAGTCAGATGCACTTGGACTTTGATTCAGGTTCAATACACACACACACACCAGAATGCATGCAGTCATTCTAACCAAGTTATCTTGTGATGTTTTGTCTACAAGCTCTTAAATGCCATGGTAAAGAAAGCTAGTAGTAGGAAGTGTTTTGCTGTCAGCAACAGTTTGTAGCAAGGTGGATTGTGATACTGATCACACCATTTACTAAGAGCAATTTCAACAAGCTACTTAAATCCTTTCACAGGCATTAGAAAGTGAAATCTTAATGGGCTTCTTAGCAGTTCTTTCCAGGGCCAAGATCAAGCACAAGACTAGCGCAACTGAAAGAAAAATGCTCTGACATTAAACAAAGCAATAGTAATTGAGCTTTCTAAATAAAAGTAATGTGTTAGTCTCAGCTCAGTTCAACACGCAATCTTTACTGAATGCAAAACAATGCTTTCTTGCTTTCCCCTCCACTTTGTAAGAATTGGCTTAATTTTTAAAAAATCTTTCCAGGGAAGAGGAATCTTTCCTACTCTTTGAAAACCTAAAAATGGGAAGTTAAAGATGTTGGCCATTAAGAAAAAAAGTAACAAATCCATACTAGGACAACACCTTTATTAGATCTAACAAAATTCCACAAAATAGTGCACATACAAGTTTCAAGTTCTCCAAACCCCTTTCATGAGGTGATATAAGCTTTTACCCATCCCAGAAGGCCTGGGTACCACCTGAAACCTGCAAAACACCTGAAGGGGCCTCCTCCAACATTCTATCGTGAGGTTTTTAGGACATGCAGGCATAGATGTCTCAAACAACCTTTCTTCCTCCGCTCCAGCCCCTTGCTCGTCTTTACCCAGAGCAGTGACTCAAAAGGCAGCTTCCGCAAAGGAGGAAGACGAAGACAGCAATTCCAATGCAGAGGTGCAACCTGGCCTCCAGAAGCAGGTAACTGGGAGCCCAGAATAGATAATCAAGCAGAGATGCAGCAGGCAGCTTCTGCTGTGGATACTTGGGACTCAAAGGAATCTTTAATTATGGAACATATTTTCCTGCTTCCGAGAGCAGGAAAAGGCGACTGAGACCACTTCACAAGCAGTACGCCTCACACTGGTGACGATCCTGTTATCTGCTGGTTTCATGCAGTCTGTCCTTACAAATGGTTGCTGACTTTTATAAAACACACAGAGGAATACACTGGATATACGCAACTCAAAAAGCTTTTTGATTCATTGCTTTCTCCACAGGACACCAGCATTTGCTGGATAGCAATAAGGACAGCTTGCTAGAGAATACACACAGCTTAATAATATTATCAAGTATTTATATAGCACTTCTGAGTGTTCAAAAGCACATAATGTTATCTCAGTAATTGTTAAAACAACCCTATAAACTACTCAAGTATTACTGTCCCCATACTACAGATGGCAAGGGTGGGAGGATACTAAGGCTGAGAGAGAGGAATTTGCCTAAGCCCATTTGAGCACCTAAATACCACAAATGAAGGTACTGTAACAAAATCTCAAACATTCTCTTCCAAGGAAAAACAGCTTCATCAGAAACAGATGAGCAAGTGGGTTAAGAAAGGGGTAATAAGCAGGAAGGGAGGGCTCAATCCTTCTCTGTGCCACCCACCCAAGCATGTTTACGTGGTAAATGAATGTTTGGAACCAGTGCTTTCATTTCCCACAGAAAATTTCCCATTTCATAAGATCACTAGCCAGGTACCACTTGTAAATATATATTATCCCAGGCATCCCCAAACTTCGGCCCTCCAGATGTTTTGGACTACAATTCCCATCTTCCCTGACCACTGGTCCTGTAAGCTAGGGATCATGGGAGTTGTAGGCCAAAACATCTGGAGGGCCGAAGTTTGGGGATGCCTGTATTATCCAAACCTGGCCATTTCAAAGTTGTTAGCTTTGTTTACTAAATATAAGTAAATTAAACATGCTCATTAGTTCATTCTCTAGGACATCAGAAAACTTTCCAGTGCAAACTGATATGTTTCCAATTCAAATTACAGTACCCTGATTTAGGCTACATAAGAATGTTTTTGAAGAAAATTCACATTACTGTCTCAAACTCCCTGGAAGAAGCAACCTGTGAGGAAGGGCTTACATTGGGAAAGTGAGTCAGGGAAAGTGTTAAGCACCCTGGCCACTTCTCCATTTCAAACAGCCAACCAGCTGAAGCCATTCCCCCCTACTTCAACAATAGAGCCAATAGGCCACTGATACACACATTTGGTTCCACAATGTAGTTTGGGCATTGGTGAGTTTATAAGGCGTCATTTGAACTAAAGTCTATCATTACCTGTATTACTTGACGCCAGCTCTTTTCTATAGATTTGGAAGCAGAGGAGCAGAGTTCTTAACCACTCTACTCTAGTCCCATGCCACTCTACTCAACTGTTGTGGGGTAGGCAAAATTGGAAGCGAAGCCTGCTGGGAGAGTTGGCTCTTACATGTTCTGTAGATCACAAATAAGTATCGTAAAAACGCAAACAAATTGGCAAGGACCACTGCAATAAATGGAGCAGCAGTTTCTCTAAGTAGAGCACTGTTATCCCTCCCCTTCAAGAGGCGCAGACTGTTCAGTTCTCCAGCACTGTGACTTAAGTCACTTAATGTTTGAAAGCTACACACCTCGCTATGGCATGAAGAGATTCCTTTGTGTGTATTCGTTAAGTAAATCCTTATGTTTTAAGCTTTCTTGGAAATACATGTAACAATGGTGTGATTTATTGCATGAAAAGGTTATAACACTGGGTTTTTAAAACGATAACCAATTATTTTTAAATATACAGCTCTACCACCAAGAATTAACACTGCAATGTTTCTGTTTTGTTTGCATTTCAAGAAATTAAGTGTTGCTAAGAGGACAGCAGCAGGATGAACAAGACAATATATTGGCTCCCACTGCCCTGGGATGAAATATGTTATAGAAAAATTTGCCAAGTTCTCAGAGTGCATTCAGCCCTAGGACTGCCAGATCCTTGAATGGAGAGATTCATCCCATAATTAGGCTGCTAGGGTAGGGTGAAAGGGTGCAGGTTTTCCACTGGTCCCTTTCTCCAAATCTCTTTCCTGCCTGCTTTACAACAGCAGGGATAACCTTGACTTTACCCTGCAACAACTGAGGAGGCTGGGTGGGATTTCCAGCAGCCCCATTCTCTTCTGCTTCCTCCAATTATTGCAAGAGACAGCTATACTCTCAAGGTACAAAACTGACAAAACAGGTATGTGGCATGTTTAAGAGAAATTTTTGAGTCACTATGAATAAGCGTTAGTCACTAGCCCTCTTCTGGCATTCAGCTCAACATGCAAGGGCAGAAAGTGTGCAGTGGGACAGTGGCTTGTCTGCGATGCCTGGAGATAGTCCCATGCTGCTCACCCTTCACATTTGGTCTGAAGTTCTGAAGGGGGCTTACAAGCATGTTTGTCTGGATGTGCTTACAAGCCTCCTTGCAGTTAAAAACACTGATAAATGATCAGGACACTGGGGACAGGGCCAACATATACACTCTACAGTTTTGCCCCCAGGTGTCCAAGGCTGGAAACAAGACGACTACAAATTCTAGTTAATGCTTATTGTTCTGCAGGTAAAACATATTTCTCACTTTCTTGGTTTCTAAGAGAGACGCACATGTGTCATAATATGCATAAACTTGGAAGAGGGATCCCTTGTGTAAGAGAAATGGGGAAATTGCCTCTTAAGGTGTTTGCCGTCTGCAATTTATCTTTTAACAGGTATGTCTGTATAATGATCATCACAATCTTTAACCAGTAGCATCTATTTTAGTAATGAAAATGTTGTGAACTTCTAGCCCATGAGCTAATCTTAGCCCATTAGGGGTCCAATTTGGCCTTCAAAACCATTTCCCTCAAACCACACCCATTCATCAGCTGGCATCACCAGTGACATCAGCTGTTGAGCGGGAGGAAAAGGTTTAATGCTGTATTGGTTGTGTGCCCTGTTCCCAGTATGGAACAGGATACGTATTAGTCAAGGCAGCAAGATTTCCTCCCTTATCAACCGATGAGGAGGGATTAAAGCAGGGGTCAGCAAACTGTTTCAGCAGAGGGCCGGTCCACTGTCCCTCAGACCTTGTGGGGGGCCGGACTATATTTTGAAAAAATATATGAACGAATTCCTATGCCCCACAAATAACCCAGAGATGCATTTTAAATAAAAGGAAACATTCTACTCATGTAAAAACATGCTGATTCCCGGACCATCCGCGGGCCAGATTTAGAAGGTGATTGGGCCGCATCCGGCTCCCGGGCCTTAGTTTGGGGACCCTGGATTAAAGCCTTTTGCAAAAGTACTGTTTGAAGCAGCTTGTGCTTTTCTTTAAGCAAGTGGGTGAACAAACAGTAGAACAGTCTCTATCACACACCCCACTGCCACCTGCCAACTTGAAGCGCAAACTGCTTCAAGCTGCATTTTTAGGTAGCCCCGACAATCCAGTTTCAGCCTGAAATGGGAGCAAGGAGTTTATCTTAAAGGCTTTGCAAGTATCATCACAATTCCCTTTTAAACATCTCAGATTGGGGGCTTAAAGGGGAAGCGAGAGGTGAGGAGACTAGCAAAGTCGCAACAGGAATTTTTGGCAGGTGGGTGGCCACTTCCACCAGTAGAATGTTGACAATCATTCCTCACCAGTTTAAAAATCTGTTAGTTTGTTATATCGAAGCACATTCTCTTTTATATCTGCGGGTATGGCAGTGGGTGTGCTGGACCATTGTCTTGCGGGTGGCAGCATAAGAATGGGCCTTTTCTGCAGCAGCTCCCCATTTGTGGAATGCTCTTCCCAGGGAGGTGTGGCTGATGCCTTCCTTATATACCTTTCAGTGCCAGGCAAAAACATTCTTCCTCAACTAGGCCCTTAGTTAATTAACATCCTATACCCTTTTACATGTGGGTGGGGGAGAGTTATTGTTTTGTTTTGATTATGTATTTTGTGTTTTTATCTTGCATTTTTATGCTGTGAACTGCCCTGAAATCTAGGGAAGAAAGGTGGTTTACAAATTTAATTAATTAATAAACACCCCCCAACCCCCTAAAGCAGATGGCAACAGAGAATCTGGAGGGGAAGGAAGCACATTCAGTGTATCCAAACAGATACGGTATGCATGAAGTTGCTCATTCATGCTGTCTCTGAAGTTTATTTGCAAAGTTTGTAGACACAAGCACTTCTTCAACATTGACATGTATTGACCACAGGAGGTTAATTCCACAGTTTGAGCCACTACACCACACCGCCTTCAGGGTACAGATATTTACACATAAAAAGGATTATGAACTTTCTAGGTTTTGAAGTCTAGATTGAGAGGTCAGTCAATCCTCACTAAGCCTTGTATCTGCATTCAGCATGCAGGAAAGAAGTTAGAGCCACAGGATTCCCGTGTATGAAGAACTGAAAGGCTGAGTAAGCTTCTAATTCATCCAGGAATACCTCTATAAAAACTAGATCTACTGTTTTATACTGACTAATATTTATTTCCCCATACATAACCCACTGATCAGGAGTGTTAACTGATAAATCAACACTTGCTGACAGTAAAGGCAAGTAAAATAAAGCAGAAAATAGTTTTGGTTCATAATAGAGCAAATAAATGAAATTTAAAATATGAATTTCATTTTAACAAGCTTAAACTACTCTTGCATATTGTTGGATTCTATTCTATTGTTGGATTCTATTCTACAAACCTGAATTTCAGATACAGTGAAATCTAACGCAAGGAAAAGCTCAAAAATAGACCCAAAGTACAAAGCGAAGTGAAGATGGGTTACCTTCCATTCTACCCCTGAGCCTCAGAACAGAGGTGAGGTGTTGAACCATCTCCACTCCTCCTCCCCACATGCACACATGATACACATGTCTTGCAGGTGCTTCAGAAACAAATCCTTACAGCATGGATAGGGAACCCATGGCCTCCTCAAGTTGCTGCACTCCAAGCAATCCCAGCCAGCAATGACTGCTAGAAGGCCATAGATTCCCTATCTCCGCCCTGCAGGATACCTCAGAACATGTTGGACTCTCCTTTATTAGATGTTTTTAAGCAGAGGCTGGATAACCATCTCTCAGGGATTCAGGTCTATTGGATTTCCTGAAGTGGCAAAGAGCATGGATGCTGCTGGTGCTTTGATGTTCCTTTGAACTCTGGATTCTATAACATCAGACTATGGGAGGGGGCATAGCTCAGAGCAAGTCCCAGACATCTCCAGTCAAAAGAACAGGTTATGCAGACAGTCCAGAGTACATGGGCAAACAATTTGACCAGGTATAAAGCAACTTCCTTTGATGGCATTTTGAAACTCCTCAGAGATACCACCTCCTCCTCATTAAGTCTTCCTACATGCTTCAAAAGTGGCCATTTGTTAATAGGCTGGCCTAATGTAATACCCAATTATGAAATCCTGCATACAGTTAATTGAACAAAGTCCCACTGTGTTCAATTCAGTTTACTTCCAGGTAAGCCTGCACATGACTGCAGTCTTGAATGTGAAGTTTTCTTCTCTTAGCCAACATTCCATGGCTACTGAGTCCTCACTGGGCTACTCTCTCTCCCATTTTAGCATTATTCCCCCCCCTAAAAACTTTATGTACTTCTGAAAACCTTGTCTATATCTCCCTCATGTGTGTTAAGTGCTGTTGTTTAGGCTACACAAAAGCGGTTACTCAAACCTATATATGATTATTACATACAGCATAAACAACCCTATCAATATTACATTTAACAAATGAGCAGATGCCCAAGTCTGCCTTTCAAGAGAAGCACAGTTCTCCCCGTTTTGCACAAATTGCTTGTATTATAAAGTCTCATACCACCACCACCACATGGAGATCTCCAGGTTGTTCATGTTTAAAACTTCCAAGAATTTATAAAATTACCACCTGTCTTGAAATGAGCTTTTCTAGACACGTTAGAACTGGTACATGCCCAATTCCAGTTTTTCCACTATACCAGTCTAATGAGTTTATTACTGAATCATGAAAGCGTAGTTTAAAAAAATGTTCCACATGGACACTAGTCAGGCTACTAAACTGCAAGGCATTCAAACAATTCCAAGGCTAGTAAGCATTACTCTGGCCACAATTCTTACCCTTAGTTATTCTGAGCAGGCAACATTGCTAGAGCAAAATAATCGCCACCACAGAAGAAAGTGCCTTATGCAGAGTCAGAATATTGGTCCATTTAGCTCATTCTTGTCTACAATGACTGGTAGTGGTTCTCCAAGGTTTCCGACAGGGAACATTACTAGCCAAACATGGAGCTGCCAAAGATTGAACCTGGGATCTTCTGCATGCAAACAAGATTCTCTCTCACTGTGCTGCAGCCATTCATTCAATAACAACAAAGGGGTGAAGGAGATTCTTGGATGCATTAAAAATGTAATTGCCCCAATAATATTTTAAGAGCATTTGCCATGCTTATTAACTAGACTTGTTATTGAAAAAATAGCAAGTAATCCGCTACACAAGGCAGGAAAAAAGAGAAACTACCTGTCCTGTCCTCCTGAGCAACTGATCCAGCATACCCTAGTTATGTACAAGACTACTTTTGACGCGGGTGGCGCTGTGGTCTAAACCACTGAGCCTAGGGCTTGCTGATCAGAAGGTCGGCAGTTGAAATCCCCGCGACGGGGTGTGCTCCCGTTGCTCGGTTCCATCTCCTGCCCACCTAGCAGTTCGAAAGCATGAAGTGCAAGTAGATAAATAGGTACTGCTCCGGCGGGAAGGTAAACGGCGTTTCTGGTTCGCCAGAAGCAGCTTATTCATGCTGGCCACATAACCCGGAAGCTGTAGGCCAGCTCCCTCGGCCAGTAAAGCGAGATGAGCGCCGCAAACCCAGAGTCGTCCACAACTGGACCTAACGGTCAGGGGTCCCGTTACCTTTACTTCTGACCATTACTAATTTATTACTTTTTCATGTCTTGCATTTATCTCCTGCCTTTCTTCCTAGGAATTTTACAGCAGCGTATCTCATTCTCCTACTCATCCCCATCTTAACCACATGACAACTCTGCAAGGTAGGTTAGCTAATAATAATAATAATAATAATAATAATAATAATAATAATAATAATAATAATAATATATATCCCACCCTCCCCAGCCAGAACCAGGCTCAGGGCAGCTAACACCAATAAAACTACAATAAAACATAAAAGAAAAAGAAAAAAGTTACTTAATGTATGGGTTAAAATACAATTTAAAATGCAGCCTCATTTTAGTCCATTTAGCCCATAAATCAAAACCATAAGGGGAGGGAGACGTAAGGGTCAGACTGAGTCCAAACCAAAGGCCAGGTGGAACAGCTCCATCTTGCAGGCCCTGCGGAAAGATGTCAAATCCCGCAGGGCCCTGGTCTCTTGTGACAAAACATTCCACCAAGTCGGGGCCAGTACTGAAAAGGCCCTGGTCCTAGTTGAGACCAATCTAACCACCTTGTGGCTCGGGACCTCCAAAGTGTTGTTATTTGTGGACCTTAAGGTCCTCTGTGGGGCATACCAGGAAAGGTGGTCCCGTAGGTACGAGGGTCCTAGGGACAAGCCCAAGGAAACCCAGTGAGCTTCACAGCAAAATGGGGGTTTAACCCCAAGTCTCTCTAGGTCCATTTAGCTAGTCTGTTTAAATTCTATTGACATCAATCTGATTTAGACCATTGGTGTGAAGTTCTGCACAAGATAGTGTGAAGCAGCATGGTTTGACTGGTATCCATTTCATTTCTCAAACAATGCATTAAGGGGTATGTGAAATTGGACAGTAGAAAAAATTACATCACAGCAAGTTCGCAATAGGATTTACTATCCTTTTGCATCATCACATTTTTCTTTTACTTGTAAAACAAACATTAGAAATGCAGGTAATGAAACACCAAGCTTAGTGATATTCAGAATTTCTTTAGCTGCCATTTAAAAATGAACAAACCCCTGGAAAAATATCCCTGGAATTATACAAGCTGCATTTACTGCACAACCTATCCTAAAGCCAATGTATGTTTGTCCATCACATCTAAACAGCCCCTCTCTAGAACAAGGAACTGCAACCTCAGAGGAAACCAAACAGCTGTTTCAACAAGCTTTGGCTGTTGTTCAAATACTGAAACGTAAGCTCTGACCAGGAATGCATATCTGTCAATGAAGAGCCCAATTTAAGCCATGCCAATTTCTTGTAGGGGTAAGAAAGAAGTAGTGAGCTTTAACGGACATATCAAATTTGAGAAAGAACTGCTGTTCGCTAGTATAGAAATAAATAAAATAAAGGGCAAATTCATACATTAGGTTTTAAACTAATGTGAGTCTCTATACATTACTTTTATGCCTCAAATCCTGAGACTGTAGGATTTTGTCCACCTGCTCACTTCTAAGACAAATTATGATCAATTTGTTTGAATGGGTTGCTGTTCATAGTCCTCTTCAGAGCCAACCCTTAAAGAGGGGAATGGGGAAACACCAGCTGACCCCACCGCCACTATCTGTCAGGAATGCTGTGTATTTATGCCAATAAATCAATAAATCATGTGAACAGTTGGATCTTGCATTGTAGATTCTGCCTTGAACAGGGGGTTGAGCTAGATGACCTCCAAGAGCTGGGTATGTTTAGCCTGGAGAAGAGAAGGTTAAGGGGTGATATGATAGCCATGTTCAAATATATGAAAGGATGTCATATGGAGGAGGGAGATTGTTTTCTGCTGCTCCAGAGAAGCGGACACGGAGCAATGGATTCAAACTTCAAGAAAGAAGATTCCACCTAAACATTAGGAAGAACTTCCTGACAGTAAGAGCTGTTTGGCAGTGGAATTTGCTTCCAAGGAGTGTGGTGGAGTCTCCTTCTTTGGAGGTCTTTAAGCAGAGGCTTGACAGCCATATGTCAAGAATGCTTTGATGGTGTTTCCTGCTTGGCAGGGGGTTGGACTGGATGGCCCTTGTGGTCTCTTCCAACACTATGATTCTATGATTCTATCCAACTCGATAGCTGTACGACACATCATCACCAAGTTCACTTAATTCAACAAAATCTGCTGGCGAGGGCGCTTGTGCCTCTTTCATAGAAAAAGAAGCACACCATATAGGCAGCTTTCCTCAGCATCAGCTAAAACTTACAAAGCAAGCTGGTTTATCAACGGTTCCTGAGTTCCTGCTCTGCATAAGTGGGACAAACAGGGGTTTATCATTAAACTGAATTTATGTTGCGGTTCACTTTCTAATGATGTTCTAGGCTTTAATTTTCATTGTATGTCACTTTGGGAGCTAGGTATACACAGAACATGAAAGCGATAAAAAAGATAAATGGCTATGCTTACCTTTCCACAGATGCTACCCCCGACCCTGGGGTGCTGCAGTGTTAGGCCTTCCAATGCACAGACCTTTGCATATTACAAATTTTAGGCTCCAGAATGAGCTCTAGGAGTGCTCCCACACCTTACTATTATAAAGGGAGATAGAACTTGCCTGGAAAGATTTCCATTTCTTCAGTTTCTTATATGAGAGCACCATCCAGACAATAACAGTACAAGGCAAACTATAAGTTATTTTGAATGATTTGAAGGATTTTAACTGATTTTATATCTATTGCTTTTTGTATTTTTACTGTAGCTACGATAACTGCTTTTGTTTCTGATGTTTTTGACCTGTTTTATATTTGTTATATGGTTCTCTTTTGTAGGCTATCTTGGAAATCTAATTAATAAAATTATTATTTTTTAAAAAAAGACTCATCATTTTCGCCATGCAATGCTACAAAACCAGTGCTCTCCCAGAGAATTCTCTGTATGCTCCGATGCACATATGACACTCCACTGCAAATGACTGTGCACAAGGATCAAGTCCAGAGGAAAGCCACTGCAGGAGTTCTTTTCATACAGGAGATTCTGGTTTTTCATCAAGTCACTTGTATTAGTAAAACTTAAAATAGTTTCTGCCATAGGTTTCTGGTGCTTTGTTAATATGGCTGCATACAAAAGCAGGACTAGAGTTAAATTCCTACATGGATACAATGGTACCTTGGTTTGCAACCGTTTTGGATTACAACCACGTCAAACTCGGAAGTGCATGTCTCTTTTTTTGGATTACAACCCATTTTTTGGGTTACAACCCATTTTTTGGGTGGAGGCCCCATTGGCGAAACCACACCTTGGGTTACAACCTGTTTTGGTTTACAACCGGACCTCTGAAACAGATTATGGTTGTAAACCAAGGTACCACTGTATAGGGAAATGCAACTAGCTTTACTTTTGGTTTTGCAAACAGCAGTCAACTTAAAACAAGCTGATTAACAACCGGAACAGATTCCAGGCAGTGTTGGCAAAACAATTTTTAAAACCATTTATCTACATTGCAGAGTCTAAAGTCTTTTTCTCACTTGTTATTTCCAACCTGTGATTCAACAACCTTCTGCTGGTAAGATTCCCAACTATTCCTATGGAAGCTACTTAAGATGCTAAACAATATCAAGAACCAGTGATTGAGAGGTGGAGAAAATGACATAAAATGGGAAGAATTGGAGGATGCAAAGCTATTGTCTACTGAAGCTGATAGTGAAAGTCCATTGATTTTAAATACGAACATTTTTGGATTTAACTACTGTATTATAATTAAAGGAGAAAAGTACAAGTAATATCATGCAGCCAAGAGAAATTATATTTAGCATAATGGTTAGATCAGGCATCCACAAACTCGGCTCCCCAGATGTTTTGGGACTACAATTCCCACCATCCCTTACCACTGATCCTGTTAGCTAGGGATGATGGAAGCTGTAGTCCCATAACATCTGGAGGGCAGAGTTTGGGGATGCCTGGGTTAGATCTTTCAAATTCTTTAATAGTTAATATCCACTAATTCAAGTGGTGGGTGTGGAATATGGCATGTCTAAGGTGATAACAACAAGCTTACCATGAAACCAATATAATGGTAAGGAAAAATAAAAATGCATGTTTGGGTCAATAGTGGATCCTGGGTCTGAAGAGGTTGAAGGCTCCTGCTCTAACTCTTAAGAAGATAAGTGGAGGGGGGGAGCCAGCAACATGTCTTTAGCTAGGGCAATTCAAGTACACAGGCACCTCTTTGAAAGGGAGATCAGGTGTGATCTAGCAAGACATGTGATACACCTAAGTGAGAAGCTTTGAGTGAGGCTGCAAGTACACTCTCTTTTCCTTGAGGCAGGAACTGGTCTATATTTAGTCATCTAGTAGCTCAAATCTGCGCAACACAGCAAATCTCTGGCAAATATTTTTAACAGCTTTGTAGCCTTAGCAATCATTCAATGTCATGACGACAGAAATGTTCACACACCTCAATAAGGAACCGCAGACAACTTCTTTCTTAGGAGTTTGCTATTTAAAGAGAAAAGGTTGATTATATTCTCAAGGGCATGAATTAGGGAAATGAATTGCCTTGTCCTCTCATGAAAACAATGTCCTATGCTGCAGAGACTGACAGACAATTTTTTATTTTTTAATATTTGCAATGGTGGTTTCTACCAGATGTAGGTATTTATATAATTTTAACTAGATGAGCAAATGTTTTCCTTTGACAGGTGCTATGCAGATCTGTAATGGTGGCCCCTCTTGCCTTTAGCCAAGCTTGTGCCCCAACATGTGCTAACTCAAGTGAACACACAACTCCAGATTTTTGTCCTGCCCAATTGTTTTCTGGTCAACAAATTACAAGGCCCTAAATGGACAGATATCTGCAGGAGCGCCTCCTCCACTACCAGCCAGGGGGGAGGGAAGGTGACTTGGTTTGCAGTCCCCACCAAGGTTCCTGGTTGAGGGGACAAAGGAAGAGCATTATCTGTTGTAGGGTCCTGACTCTGGAGTTATCTCCCATTAAAGGTCTCCCTTCCTGCAGCGCCCCACCTCACCACCATTACTGGTTTTGATGTCAAATGAAGACATTTTTATTCACCCAGCCTTTGGCAGTTTGATAATGAAATGTTTAATTCCCTGCAGCAATACGTGAGTCACTGTTTTGATGATATTCTACTTTAAAAACAAGGGTTTTATTCAATGTTGCGCTAAGTAGTTCTGCCTGCACATAGTTTGTTTGCACAATGGAAGCTTGTCTGCTCCCCTCCTCTGTGCAACCTCTTAATCTGTACTAGAGGTTACCCCAATCCTCTGGAGCAGATCTGGGGAGGGTGTGGCACACACACACACGGATAGGAGGGGGGAGTCCTATTGTGCTATTGGTAATCCTTGCACTGGCAGGATGAGTTAGTAGAATAGTACCCTGCGTCTGCCTATTTTTTCTATTTTGCCTTTACATTTGAGACCCTTTGAATGAAGAGCCATTCACAAGTACTCAACATAAATAATAAAACGATCTTTTCAGGGAATTATTTCTGATACTTTTTTTAGCTCACTTTCAAACTATGCAAGAGCTAATTAATTTTGCAAATAAAGCTATCAAGTCTCATGGAAATAAATAAATTGGAGACAAGGGTCTCCAATCATATTCCTTTGGCCAATACACAGATTATGTATGTTTGGTTCAAGTTTCTCCTTAGCTACATGCAGCTGTACATAAACAGTCCAAACATCTGTGACCAAAAATAAAAAAGATTCACTACACCATGCATGCGCTCCAATATATACACCATTTCAATATACAGTATATACTGCGCTTACAAGCCTATCAAAGGGAGAGAGGAAGAAGGGAAAAGAATTGCAGATACTCAAGAGATTACAACTTAAAAAGCTTAAAAGTAGGTGGTTCCTGGAGTATACATTCTTCACAAGAACATAGGGCAACTTGGCCTTTATCTAAGGCGTGTTTTGAGAATATTTTCACTGCATGTTTGTGATAAAGCTTTTAGAAGTTTCTGATAGCCTGCTTACTGCCTCTTTGCTGTTCTTCTCTTGTACTCCCTTCCATACCTTATCTTTGCTCTTTCATTTCCATCTGATGGGAAACCCTGACGCTGACATTCACCAAACACCACAAACTTTGCTTACTTGTTTCTCTGGGGTATCAGAACCACAAAGATTGTTCTCTTTACCCCACTACTCAATAGATTCATAAAACCAAAAAGGTCTAGTTTTCAAAACGGCAAATATTGGATGTGAGCATTCTGGGGTATTAGTGGTTTTGTTTGAGTAGGTCCATTGCGATCAGGGAGCCTCATTAGTGGAATTATGTGGATTTTCAAAGATCTTGAAAAGGGTTGCTTTATATGTTTTGTTTTTAATGTGTATTTCTTATAAAACTGTTTTGTATACTTGCCAATATCATATCTGAAGTGCATACACATCTTCAAGTTCACTTGTCAAAACATGTAAGTTGGGCCTGTTGTAGCTCCCTACATCATTGTGTCATTGGTGCATCTTATTTGTCACCTTGTACAGAAGCTGAAAACATGTTCGTTTCAAAAGGCACATAAAGCAGGTCTGCAACAAGCACCCATTTAAATTGTGTGGCATTAAGCATCCCTCAAAATGACACAAAGAAAATTGAGTGAGTTATAGAATTATGGGAGTAAAAGGGGCTATCATTTGTTAGGCAAAGGCCTGTTTCACACATTACACAGCAATAGACCTGGGTTTATAACCAGGGTTGCAGCCTCTCCTAGTTCTTTGATGAGTGAGCCTACAAGGTGCACATATTTTCAAGCACTACTTGTCACACTTGCACTTTACATTATCTAATGTACAATGTGTATCTGGACAAACCTCTAATTTTGTCAAGAGACTCAAAATCTGTGGAATATCAGAAGGTACCATGTTGTTATGAATACAAGACACACAGTTCATGCATTACATTTCTATGTGCAAATCTGAGAGAAACACCCAATGTCTTGCCAAACTTCAAAAAATTGCTGGGAGGGAACCAGAACCAGGATACTTTTAATCACTATAAGGGTAGATACATTATAGAACTCTTATGATAAGTTATTTCTAGGGTATTGTCTAGGTGGGAGTCACAGAAGTGCAACACCACCATTATAATGTAACATAAGAGGCAGCCAAAGTTACAAGTTTTAAAGAAGTTCAGCTCAGTCCTTCCAGAATCCTACCAAGTACAGATGAATCCACTGGTCGGAAATTACCCTCATCCAACCAACCACACATTCCTAACACACATCATCAAGGATATGAGGAAGGACCATTTTCTGTCATTAATTCTGACTACCCAATTGCAAACAGTTTACCAGTCCATTGTTGCCTTTGGAAAATCTACAACAACAAAAAGTAAAAACAAAACTATCTCACCAAGCTGCAACCCTACACATGCTACCTTGGGAATTCAATTTCACCCAACTAACTGAAATGATGATGATGATGATGATGATGAACTACAGCAGTAGTTCCCACAACTGGTAGTCCATGAACCCCAGGAGGGCTGTGTAACCCACCCAGGGGTCAATGGCACCATTCACATAACAACTACCACAGAAATGAACCCCTGTACTACAGTATTATTATTTAAATGTATTACCCACTCTTCTACATTAAAAACAGTGTAATACAACTTCTAGGTTGTATGTATCTTAATGAGGACAAGACACATTTCAACACTTACATAGCTAAATATCCCAACTAATCATCATGCCAAAAGAAAATTATGCTAGCTATGTTGCTGTTCCTGTCAAATCAAGTAGAATTAAAGTGTCATGATCTGAATGTGCAATTTAAAGCACTCTTTAAGATATATGTAACACTCCATAAGAGATAGGGAGGGAGAGAAAAGATATACAACACTATAAAGATACTCATTTTTCATGACACAGGCTGTGAGAACCCTACTAAGGCAGCAGATTTAAAGTCTGTTAAGACAACAATCAGTTTCAGCCAAATTTGTAAAATGAATGAAAAATTCCTAAGCTGATCTTCATAGACTTCCTTTTCAAAATACAAAATAGCTCTTCTCTTAGGACCTTATGCTCCCATTAAAAAACAACTAAGTAGAGAGTGATGCAGATGCCAACAACACTGTAATTCACACGGTCTGGTTTGCACAATTATTCTGCAATGAAATTAATAGAACAGTTAACATGAATTACATGTCAAGTACATATTGTAATTTCCACGCTTCATGCTGACAGTGCAACTAGGAAAAGGAACAAAATCCAGTGGGCTACCCAAAAATGCCTGAGGGTACAAGTGTACTCTTTGCTCTTGTGCAAATACTTGAATTTGTATGTAGCTTTGTTTGAGCTAAAGAGCTAAAGATTTAAACTTTGTGTAAATTCTGATTTACCGTTTAGAGTGCAATCTCCCTTGTGGGGTTTGGCCACTGAGATATTTATGTTCAGTTAGTTCCTCATTAACCCTATTATAGTTGTGCATTTCTAACAGTTTATCACTGAACAGTTGAAATTAACATATGTTCTAATCTCACAAATATGGATTAAAAGGGGGGGGCAAACAGTTCTTATCACTAGCTGGCCGATTGCAGCTTACATCAAATCATGAGTCACTATGAAATGGCCTTTGTATCACCTAAAGTTCTAAACACACTAGTCAGTAGCGGAAAGAAAGCTTGGAAGTGAGGGAAAGGGGTGATTAAATGTTACCTGTTAACAGCCATTATTTCCTTGAGCTGCTGCTTTGGCACCACTTTTGTTTATTTACTAAGCCCATCTTTCTTTGCTGTGTGATCCTAGTCAATCAGGGATCATGTAATGAACATGACACTGCAGCATCAAATAGCCAATCAGATTTGTCTTCATGGCAACTTTATTGAGGGGGAAACCAAGCCATGCCCTTGCACTTTCTTTCTTTAGGGGGGGGGGGAGAAGAGAGAGCACACTAACATTGCCAAGGCAACCAAACTGGTGCTGATGGTTTCACTGCGTGCTAGCGCTGAATGGTTTGCAATACAGTACTTACAATTCACTAGTTGGGGCAGGGTGCAGATGGCACCAAATCATCCCAAAGTACTGCCCCAACTGGTCAACTATACATAACAGTAAACATAATCATAAAACCATTTTCTCCATCCATCAGATGATCTCAGCCCACCTCAGTGAAAAATGCTACTTCCTCTCTATAAAGGAAAACAGAAAATACAGCAGAGAACTGCTCACATGACTTTAAAAATACTTTCCCTTTTGATGATGAAGAGGCAAAAGTACTTGTGGACATACACATACATGACCCTGCACACCCCAATATTAAATAATACAAAATGTTATTCCTTAATAAGCCCTCTCAGTAAGTAAGCAGGCAGGCAGGCAGGCATAGTTTTCAGTGGAGCAGTAGGTCAAACTGAACCAAACAAAAACTTGAGCATGCTTTCAGCAGCCACTGACCAGGAAGAAGCACTAGCCAGTTAGCCAGACGCACAAGAAGGACTGTGCACCAACATTTTTTATAGATGGAACAATAGCAGAACAAGGCAGATGAGCAAGGTCTTATCTCC
Source organism: Zootoca vivipara (assembly GCF_963506605.1). Taxonomy (NCBI): domain Eukaryota; kingdom Metazoa; phylum Chordata; class Lepidosauria; order Squamata; family Lacertidae; genus Zootoca; species Zootoca vivipara. Next base: position 73,341,639 of record NC_083282.1, on the reverse strand, counting down.
AAAATTGTACTAAATCTGAAGCACCTTCAAAGTTCAGCAGACCTGCAAAGATGAGTGCCTGCACGCTGGGGGAGGAGAGGGAATTATACCATATAGTGGAACTGGTTTGTGGATTCATACATTAATAAGCAATACAGTGGTACCTCGGTTTATGAACACAATTGGTTCCGGAAGTCTGTTCATAAACTGAAGCGTTCATAAACTGAATCAAACTTTCCCATTGAAAGTAATGGAAAGTAGATTAATCTGTTCCAGACGGTCCGTGGAGTACTTAAACTGAAGCGTTCATAAACTGAAGCGAACTTTCCAATTGAAAGTAATGGAAAGTGGCTTAATCCGTTCCAGATGGGTCCGCGGAGTACTCAACCTGAAGCGTACTTAACCCGAAGCATGGGTGTAATTGGTTCCGGAAGTCTGTTCATAAACTGAAGCGTTCATAAACTTAAGCGAACTTTCCCATTGAAAGTAATGGAAAGTGAATTAATCCGTTCCAGATGGGTCTGCGGCGTTCGTAAACAGAAAATTCATAAACAGAGGTGTTCATAAACAGAGGTTCCACTGTACATGAAGGCAACAGGATTCTGGAGGAAAGTGTTTATAGTCCTTCTGTACTATTCACAATGATTCTGTACTATTCACAATGAGTCAGCAGTGTGATGCAGCAGCTAAAAAAGCCAATGCAATTCTGGGCTGCATCAATAGGAGTATAGCATCTAGATCAAGGGAAGTAATATTACCACTGTATTCTGCTCTGGTCAGACCTCACCTGGAGTATTGTGTCCAGTTCTGGGCACCACAGTTCAAGAAGGATACTGATAAGCTGGAACGTGTCCAGAAGAGGGCAACCAAAATGGTCAAAGGCCTGGAAACGATGCCTTATGAGGAACGGCTTAGGGAGCTGGGTATGTTTAGCCTGGAGAAGAGAAGGTTAAGGGGTGATATGATAACCATGTTCAAATATATAAAAGGATGTCATATAGAGGAGGGAGAACGGTTGTTTTCTGCTGCTCCAGAGAAGCGGACACGGAGCAACGGATTCAAACTACAAGAAAGAAAATTCCACCTAAACATTAGGAAGAACTTCCTGACAGTAAGAGCTGTTCGGCAGTGGAATTTGCTGCCAAGGAGTGTGGTGGAGTCTCCTTCTTTGGAGGTCTTTAAGCAGAGGCTTGACAGCCATCTGTCAGGAATGCTTTGATGGTGTTTCCTGCTTGGCAGGGGGTTGGACTGGATGGCCCTTGTGGTCTCTTCCAACTCTATGATTCTATGATTCTATGATTCTATGATTCTATCAATTTTGCTTATGCATGGCTCCAATTTCTATTAGTGAACAAGTCAATGATATCAAAAGGCACTAAGAGATCAAGTTATAGAACACATCAACAACAGTTACTCAACAAATGTGAGACTCTTGGAAGCAAGCTGTACTCCCACAGCCCATCACAATTATTTATTGAGGATGAGGAGCACATTTCTGAGCCAACCTGAGTGTAATCAGTTCACTAAAGAAATGCCATCATTTGCAATGCAAGGGCACAGGACTTTTTTTAATAAAACTGTTAGATAATACCACACAGTAGGAACTACAACAACTGCAGTAATACTATTGTAAACAAGTACATAAGATCGAAGCACAGATTTCCTTCAGTGTAAGGGCATGAAAATCTGACACTCAGTTTCAAAACCAATGCTTGCAGCTGTATAAACTGCTATTTGATATGAAAGTTGTGTATGGTGTTGTTGAGTGCTATTAATGCTACATTTTGAAACTAACAGCACTATGGAAGAAATGGGAATGACTGAAGAATGGTTGGGTTCGCTTTGAACACGGTACACAAATATTTACTTCGGAAAATGAAAGAAAATGTGTGGACAGTATCTCCTTGAATTGTACAAGATAATGAGAATGTATATACAATTTGTAATCAGCTCAAGTAAATTGTATCAAAGCTACCCAACAACAGGAAACAATGCAAACTTCTATCTCATTTGGAACTCTGACCAGAGAAGTTGCAACACTAGCCAGAATTTATAATAAAAATGCTACTTCAGGCTACTGCCAAGCATTCAGCCAATGAGCTCAACAACATCTACTAAAGATCTTAAAGATCTTCAATATTTTTACTCACTTAGACTGCAGATTAAGCTTATCCACAATTTAAATGTGAAGAACTGAGGCAAAGAACTTAAGCAGCTTGCCAAAGGTCACATGCTAATTCATCTGCAAAGACAGATAAAAGGAAACTAAGGAGACCACACCTAGAGAGAGGGGAAGATCAGAATTGCAAACCCTATTACCGTGTTTCCCCTTTTTTAAGACACCGTCTTATAACTTTTCCACCCCCCAAAACCACAGGGTGTCTTATTTTCGGTGGGGTGTATTACCTGTATTTTTTTTTATTACCGGTACGGTTTTTATTACGGTATGATCTGCCCGACTTCATGATCTGCTCCACGCTGCAGCCGCCTGAGGGAAAAGAAGCTCGAGGGCGGCGGCGGCGGAGGCGGCTCCTCAGGGGCTGCTGGCTGGGAGGCAGTTCCGGGCTCGCTCCTTCCTGTATACGGAGCCCAAACTCCAAGGAGGCGGAGAAAGCGACCCACCCCTGGCCGCCTGTTCCTCCGCGTTTGCTGCGGCTCCTTGCACCTCCCCGGGGCCAAGGCGCCCAGCGGGAGAGAGGGAGAGAGGAGGCGGCGAGCAAGGAGCTTCCTTCCCTTCTCACCCACCTTTTTGACCATACCACCCCTGGGCAACCGGCCACCTCTGTTTGCCTCAGCCGTCGCACACCCTTTCCCCGCTGCGTGCCCCGGCTGGAGGAACGCGGGCAGCCGGCTGGGGAAGAAGGGGCAGTTGAGGGAGGGGAGAGCAGCGGCGGGGCATCTGGGGGTGACTGAGGGGAGAGAGCCCTGGTTTGGGCAGGGCGGTGGCCGGCGGGGCGCTTTTCCTTCGCGAGGTGGGCGCTTCAAACGGCATTTTTAAACGCCATTTTCCCTCCTCAGGGCTGACTTTGCTGCGTTCCTCCTACGCGTGCGCTCCAGCTGAGCCAGGAACAACTAATTCCCGCGCTCCAGCTGATCAGCACCTCCATGTTCTTGCTTTGCCCGCGCCTGGGCGCTCTGAGCGCTCCATGCTGCAGCAGCCAGTTTCAGGCCCCGAGCTGGCAGACATGGAGGTATGTCTTATTTTCAGGGTATGTCTTATATTTCTCAAATGCTTAAAATTGCTGCCCTGGCTTACTTTATGACTATGACTTAAAAAAGGGGAAACACGGTATTCTTGAGTATATTTGGCTTACCATACCTGGAGTTCACAGATCTTATTAGAAAGGAACAGGTTTCCCAATAATTGGCTGATACAGGAAAATAAGAACAAGCTGACATTTCCCAAAGTCATTTGTTTCCTGGCAACATTAAACAGACACTTGCTACCAGAACCATAGTCCTTGGAGGTTGATTGACTAAACTAACCTATGTCATCTTTTAGAATTTAAAAGTTTCTCCTTTTTTATTTAGCTATTGTTTACTACAAATGCCTAGTTCAAACAGCTTAAAACTAAATAAACTATTTCATACATCTAGATACTGCTATTTGTAAATGTTATTAGACCTGAATATTTAAAAGTCATTTTTCTACTCATTATGCCCTTTAGCATTTTGAGCAATAGAGTTGAACCAAAATTGTCATATAGAAACATTTTTTGTGGTGTTACTACAGATTCTAGAAAGACACTAAACTTATTTCTGAGGAAGCAAACGTACTTCAGTGAGAAGTTCTCATCCAACAAGCCAGAGGTTTGTAAAGTTGTCCTCAAGCCTGCATAACATATTTCACTCCTACTCCACAGATGTAGGCCTCTAATCTCTTTTACTTCCAATATACATTCTCACATTGACCAAAACAAAAACTTACTCAATGATATATTTTACTGAGGATTTGTTATGCAAGCCTGCCAGGGAATATTGAAAGCAAAATCATATCCTACATGCTACAAAAAGTTTATTGTAGGGCACCAGGGCTTTTGCTTCTTAGTAATTACCCACCATATCTAAAAATCTTTACTTGTATAAAAAGAAAACAGCTATGTTTTGCATTGTCTAACATGTACACTTTTTGGTAGTGGTGGGAGAACTAGCAAGTTGAAACAGATTTTAAGACTTCAGTACAGACACAACACTGTTCACACAATTTTCCTCTGCCAAATATACAAATGCGTATAGAGAGCCTCAAACCCACAGAACTGTTGGAAAATATATCACACAAGTTCATTTCTTCATTAAACTGAGTTGCTTGCTTTCAGATGCATGCAACGTGTTCATTTCTGTATCAAAGCAATATTACATGAGTTCAATCCTCCAAGCTTTCAAGTCTTGGGATAAAATACAGCTACAAGATATAAAGGGGGGAGCCTGATGTGACTATTGTAACTGAAAACTTTTTTAAAAAATAAAAAGAACATTTTCTTAAAAGCAGCATAGGATTGCTAGTTCTGGTTATACTTTACCCTGCAATTTCTGGATGGCTTACCCTGGAAAATTATTTTACATCATGGACAGATTCAAAAATCTGCAAAAGCACATGGTTACAACCCTATCCGATCTGTACCATGCACCAGCTAGTTGGGTGAATGACATCTGAATGTCAAAGAGAAGAGTACGTGTAAACTAACCTTAACTGTGGCATGTTAACTCTCTATGTGGAAAGTGGTGGTGGTTGTTCTGATGAGAGCATATCAGCATGTACTACTACTGCTGCTGCATTCTGAAATAGTAAGCCATGGGATATACTTTACCTGAATGGTTAAACTGGCTCTTTGAATTGGCCCTATTCAATTGCTGCATGTAGTGCAGGAGAATTATTTTGCAAATTATGAACAGGAGACCCTTCTAAACATGGTGCTTAAGATAGTGCTTATAGATCAGGCATCCCCAAACTTTAGCCCTCCAGATGTTTTGGACTACAATTCCCATCTTCCCAGACCACTGGTCCTATTAGCTAGGGATCATGGGAGTTGTAGGCCATAACATCTGGAGGGCCACAGTTTGGGGATGTCTGTTATAGATGGTGCTTAAGAAAACACAGAAAAAATAAAACAAAGTCACAAGTTTGTAAAAAATAAAGTACCAAAGTGAAGCATAAAGCAGATTTATTCTACAGAAGTACCTAAGCAGATGTTTACAAGGACAATCTGGTTAGGATAGGTATTGATACTTAATGGCCCATGGCAGGCCAAACTTATGCTTGACAGCACTGTTTCCCAAACCATACTAATGCATGAATTTAGTTCTATTCACAGGAAACAATACTATGCATTAAACCAGTAGTATTCAATGGGTGTCTCCCATCAACTTGAGAATTTCTACTATTCTTTCCTTAGCTTTTGAGATCTAAAACAATTCACACATGGTGGCACAGCTGTACATTATCCCAAACTGGCTGCCTTCATCAATACATATGGTCTTTACGTACTCAATAAATAGAAATATGTAGTTTTCATCAGTGCCTTTAAAAAAGTGTGAATGAATAGACAATAACAGTTCACTACTTTTCTGTTTAAACACTTTTTCACCTTTTTAGAACTGTGTGCTTGAAGCTACATGAATGGACGATCTGGGAGACAAGAGGAACTAGCAAACTTTGTTAAGTATCTGAAGAAGTGTGCATGCACATGAAAGCTCATACGGTAACTATGACAAACATAGTTGGTCTCCAAGGTGCTGCTGGAATGAATTTTTTTATTTTGTTTTGTTACATACAGTATAACGAGATCTACTGAACTAAAGATGCTTTGTATGGGGTTAATTCTATGTCTTCACTGCTTTACTTAGAATAAAAATGGATATTTAAGACTAACTTCAACATGCAATGATTCTGACTCAGAAGTCAGGAACACAATAGTGTAAGTAAAAAAAGGGCATGAAGGCAAGTACTGTACAGCCTTAGTGGCAAGGTCAAAAAGGATGTGACTATTGGCGCTGTTATTTCTTGAAGAATAATCAAGAGCCTGTGGCTGAAGAATGATTGCAGTGAAATAATAACTAAAGAAAGGCTGGAGTCAACAAAAGGGGAGAAAGCCATCCTCCAAAGCCATCTTCATACTTTATTTAGTCAGTGATAAATATTACTTGTTTGTGAAATAATAAATACCCAGGCTAGGAAAATGTTTCTAATACCCAAGTATTAGACTGAAAATATTAGATACCACCACTGTGTTAAGGCAGGATTTAAGTTTTAGGTGCCCAAGGTAACCAGATACTCGAGATAGACCTGCTCAGTACACACTTCAAAAAGAAGTCGGCATAGGGCAAGAAGCCAAAAGATTCAACACAATTGCAAGTATATTGTGATTCAAACCAAAACCCCATCTTCAGCACAGTCTTAACACTGAACTGCAAACCCCTATAGAATACAACCACTAATATTTTTATTTTCTGTATTTGTAATAGTCAATGGATGGCCATTACAGAGTGGTTAAAAATATTTGTGCTTATTTCTTAGCAGTTGGGGAGGTTCTGCACATTTTGTACATTTCCGAAAAATCAAAAGGTCTCAGCAGAAATATTTCAACATACAGGGAGAAATACCTGCATTACATCAACACATATTCTTAATCACAGGTGACTTCATACTCCTTATACAGGAGCAGAAATTCAGAAGATATGACTGCTCTCAATCCAGTATGCAAACATGCTACGCAGAACACTGCAATGTTTCATGAAAGCAAGACAGCCAGTATCATAAAGCCCCTAGGAGTTAAAAGCCAAGGTGAAATCACCTTTCAAAAGGTGGGGGAAGCAATCTTGGCATTTTCTGACTGATATGCCATTCCAACTCTACATCCCCTTCCCCCAGAATCTATTTTCTCCTTTAAAAGGAAGAGGAAAGCTCTCTATGCAACAAAGGCATATATAGCAGAATCATAATCCCCCTCACACACAACAGATTTTTTAATTTAAAAAAACTCACATGTATAGCTTTTATAAACTGAACACAAACATACACCATCAACTACCAAACTTTAGCAAAGTGATACTGAATAGGATTCTAGAACTGCCTGTGCTGTTTTATTTTTGCTTGTTTTTAAAATCCAAGAATAAAACCCCTGTTCCTGCATCCAGATCTTAAAATATGCTGTGTATTCAAATGGATGGAGAATCAGTTCAAGAGCAACATGTTGCAACCACCTTTCTACAGGGGAAGGGATTCAAAGAAACAGAACTGGGGGAGGAGAAAGAGAGGACGAGGTGGGAATAAAAAAGCAGCGAGGCAACTAAACCAAGCTTTGAAAGAACAAAACAAAAGCAAACGAACAAAAATGACGGTTTTCCCTTTTCGGAGAGAATATTTGGAGCTGGGGTGGTGATTATATCGCATGTTTTCACTGCAGGAGGCTTCTCATGGGCAGCTCGAGGGAGGAGGAGAAGGAGAAAGACACACACAGGGAAGAGACAGAAAAAGAAAATGGCGCAGAGACTAAGTCCCGACCGTCGACAAGGCGACTTTCCAGGGGGGAATCGGAGCCCAAAAGGGCCTCCGAAAAACCAAGCGAGACCGGATTTGGGGTCTCCACTGTCCTCACTACCGAGATATGGGGTCGGATGGGCTGAGGGCCCTATGATTTCCGAGTATTAGGAAGCTCGATGGGAACAATGGGGCCGATGAGCGAGGAGACGGGACTTAGTCTCTGGGACGCCATGTCTGTCCTTTACCATCCTCAGCGATACAAGAGAAGGGGAAAGAGAGGGAGAAAGGAGAGAAAGCAGGGCAAATCCTACCCACTCCCCAGTACAGAGGGACAATGCACTTACCGTTCGCTCGGAAATCTGGATCGATCTATTGGGGGGGGGAAGGAAAGAGGAAAATATATATATATATATATTTTACGAAAACAGGACCTAGGTATGGTTTTATCACACACGCGTTTTCCTCCTGTTCAAGGAGCCGAGCTGAGGAATCAACCCGGTGGCCCTTAAAAACTGATTTAGGGTTATCCCTTAGCAAAAGCGAGGGGGCCAAATAGAAATCCCCCCCACTTTCCCCACCCCACCAAAGTTTTCCCATCCTATTTTAATTGCCTTCTTTTTCCTCGTGCGTGGCTCTGTATTCCCAGCAGGATTTTCCCTCAACCTCCCCCAACTCCCCCCCCCTCATTTAAGGGCCCTACGTGCCCTCCAAGCGGTAGGGAAGAAAACGAGAATAGGGGGGGCACACATTTTTCCTCCCCCAAACCCCCCTTCTTTCTGGAATGAGTTGGGGAAGATGCGGGTTAAGAGAAATGACGGGGGTGGGGGTGGAGATGATGGATTATAGACAGAGTGTCTACAGGGAACTTGAAGGAAGCCCTGCGAGAGATTAAGGTGTGACTCTACGCAGGCAAAAGGGGTCACCCCTCAAAGGGGTCTGATGGGATGCGACGGTTTGGGGGACCAGAGAGAGAATAAGGAGAAAGGCCTAACTACTATTAAAGGGCCGCAGCCAAATAATTCCGGTAGGAACTGAAAGCAACGAGGCTCTCTCTCCCAGAGAAAAGAAGCCCCCCCAATCCCTTTTTAGCACCCCTCCACTATTAAGGGAAATACCTGCTTTTGAGGAAGCTGCGGCAAAAAACACCCTCCCGATATTTATCGGAAGGGCCTAAGTTATGAGAGTGAAGGGTTCTCTTTCCCCTACACCTGAAGGGGGGGGGAATCCTAATTTTTCCCCTCCAAAGGAACTTTAGGCCTCGGTCTCCATCCACTTCCCCTTAAGTACTATAAGAATAGGAGCCCCCCGCCCCTTACCTGGGAGTCGTTGTGCAGCTGATCCCCACTCATGCCTGTAAAGCAAGGGGGGCGGGAAGGGGTAAGCCTAGTAAGAGAGCTTGGGGAGCAGGCAAAGTCTTGAGGCCGAAGACAGAACGCAGCCCCCTCAAACAGCACAGTCAGTTGTGTAACAGACTAAGTCCTCATTTCCCTTTACTGCGCAGGCGCCGCGACTTTTAAATCGAGGGGAGGGGCTTAGCGAACAGCGGGAGGAGGGAGGGCAAGTTCGGAGGAGAGAACGCCTTCGTTAACATGGCCCAACCCTTCCGCTGCCTCTCCTCCAATCAGCAGGCGCCGTGGTTTGGATTTGCATGCCAGCCACGCCCACCACCTCTTGGTTGGACTCGGCTCCCCGCCCCGGCTACACTTTGTGCCTGATTTGGCCACGCCTCTTCCTTCTCCGCCGTTTACGAAAAATGCCGGTTGCTCCCCCCCTCCCCCTCGCGCGTCTCTTCCTTCCTCCCCTCTTCAAAACGCCGGGTTCTATTTACATATCCGGTCACGCCCCTTCCTCCGGCACCAATGAGGCGGCACGAGGCGGCCTCGCCTTATTAACATATACAGGGACGAGTTCTTCCCGCTGCGAGAAAGGTACTTTTTCCGCAGCACGTTGTGCAAGACCCATGGGCGCAGTGCGCCTGCGTGCCCTTTCAGCCTCCCCTTCCAATGGGGGGGGGGGGTTCTATTAAAAATTCACCTCATCTAACCCTCACCCAGTTTTGGACACCTGTTAGCCAGTATGTAAGGTGGAGGAGCCCTATGTCGGAGCCAGACCGCTTCTCAGACGTCTCAATGCTGAATTATACCTACAAAATATCTTTTGCAAAATTTCTTCTTACCTCTGTTGTGAACCACATTTTTTTCTCCCCCTCCCCCTTTTAGGCCCTTTCTATGAGCCAATTACTATGGTTTGTTTTATTATTGTACCTGTTTTGATTATGTATTTTGTGTTCTTATCTTGTATTTTTATGCTATCAACTGCTCTGATTTCTTGATATGAAGGGTGATATTCAAATTTAATAATAATAATAATAATATGGCCATATCCCCACGTTTCTTTTAAAGCACACTTAGAACAATTTAAAGCACTCTTATAACCACTTGGCTTCCCCTAGAGAATTCTGGGACCTATGATTTGTTAAGGATGCTGAGAGTTGTCAGAAGTCCCCTATTCCCCTCACAAAGTGTTACAATTCCCAGAGAGGCTTAACAACCTCTTCCCAGAGAATTGTAGCTTTATGACTGGAATGCATGACGGGAAACTATGATTCCCGGGGTGCTTTGGGGAAAACCATTACTGCCAAAGAGGTCTGCTAGTGCTTCACTAGAATCATAGAATCATAGAGTTGGAAGAGACCACAAGGGCCATCCAGTCCAACCCCCTGCCAAGCAGGAAACACCATCAAAGCATTCCTGACACTAGTTTTGTGCATGTGGCCTGTACTTTAGAACAGGGGTGCACAGATAGCTCAATTAGCCACAGTGGCTAATTGAAGAGATTGGGAAACTTTAGCTATGGTTTTTCTGCATCATTGGCTGACCAGATCCTGCTCCAACTCTTACAATCCTAAACCTTTGAGCACATTAACAAGTCAATATGCAAGAGGTATGTAGTGGAGAGAAAGTGCCGTACCAGTATAGAGATCAAATACTCTTTCCACAATTTTAGAAGCTTCTTAAAGCATAGAATCAGAAGATTCTGTGAAGTAGGATAGCTGTTTAAAAAAAAACCACCATATTTGCCTAGCACAGCAGGATGACTGGCATTATCTAAGGGCGCATTCACACCATACATTCCAAGCATTATTATATCACCGACATTGATGTTGAAATCCAGCACCGCCTGAGCTCTGCGAGTCAGAGTGTTTGAGGACAGGGACATTCGCAGGGAAACCAAGATGCTTGTTTACAAAGCCATTGTACAACCAACCTTACTGTATGCTTGTGAAACATGGACCACTTTCTGCTTGCTGATGGCATTGAATGCTGATGGCATTGGCTATACCGTAGTTACGTCTTGTATCTTAGATTTTTATGTGTTAGATTTTTGGGGTTGGGTGTTTCTTTAAGGTGTTTATATACAACTTTTCAGGCGGGCCTTACAATACAGTTTACATAGGATAGTTTCCTATAGGATAGGCATGAATAATTGACAAAAGGAAAATTACACATTTACAGTGCATTCCTACACACACACAGAGAGAGAGGGGGGGGTGTCTGATGGAGCTTACTCACAGGTGAGTGTGTGTAAAATTGTAGCTTAACTGTGTGAACGGCAGGATGCCATGCACAGAAATATGTTCTGCTGATTTCAGCTCATTTTACTTCCATGTAAACATGCGTAAGATCACTGCTCATGTAAAGTTGAGTTAGCAATAGTATCTGAATTCATTCACTTGCTCCTTGACAGTTTAACATTGTAAACACTTCGAGTTATATGCTTCTCTTCTATTTGCACAAAGCCCTAGGCAAAGTTTACAGCATTGTATAAATAATAGCAATATCTATACTGTAAACTGCTTGCTTCCCATTGTGTTATTTTCAGAACGCTTCTTCTAAAATGTGGCACATAATCTGAGCTGGTTTTTTCCACTCCATTTCTCTGATTTTATGCCAGAGCAGCTCCACTGAAGTCAACTGTGCAGTGTTTAGCGCAAAAGTATTGTTAACACAGCAGAACGGAAGCCTCTCTTGATTTCTGGTAATCCAGTTTTGAAAATTCTCTATCGTCTATGATGGAGGCTCATCGCAATAGAGCATTTGTTCACAGAAAGGCCCAGCCTGCTACAAAATGGCGCACTAGGCACTACTAGTGTTGGACATATTAGAGACATTGCGGAAAGACTGAATATGGAAGCCCATATTCTGAAGACTTGCAGAGCTCTGGTCCACATTCCTTTATCTCCTTACATTCACAGAGAAAATGACACTATTTTGTCTGTGAGGGAGAGAGCATGGCTATATTCGCTGGTCCTGGCCCCATCATCCATATGGTTTGAGGCAGTGTTTCCCAACCAGTGAGCCTCCAGATGTTTTGGGACTACAACTCCCATCATCCCTAGCTAGCAAGAACAGTGGTCAGGAATGATGAGAGTTGTAGTCCCAAAACATCTGGAGGCACACTGGTTGGGAAACACTGGTTTGAGGAATGGTCTGAAGGGAGACCACAGTATACAGATAAGCTCCCCACTGCCTAATGGGTGGGCTGGGTTGAAACCAATTATGGCAAAGAGCAGGCAGTTTCCAGTGCCAAAGAGATGGGTAGACCTATTGGTGAGCTGAAAGAACTGATAGGTCTTCAGCAGGAAATATGGAGGCGTAGTGAGAGAGCTTCTGCAGAAGCAATGAGATCAGGTTCCCATTTTAACAGCACTGCTGCAAGGCTTAATGAGACTATTGGAAGACAGCAGCATTCAAGTGGATTCAACATGGTGAGCACCGTCATGTGCTCCTCGTGTAGTGCCATCGGTCAGAGTTTAAAATATTCTTCACAACTGTGAGCATTTATTTCATTTCATGTGATGCCCTTGAGTTTAAAATCTCCCAGGGCAGCTCGCAGTGGTTAAACCTTTTCATCCTTTGTGGAGAGGGTAAATATTTTGTGCTGTTTTAGACTACCTTTTCTTCAGTTGAATGTTTTTGGATATTTTATTTATATTTGTAATTCTGTATTGAATTTCTTGAATGATTCAAGAAATTGAATACAGATTTACAAATATAAATAAATACGAATCCAAGTCAGACCTTTTAACATCACAGTAATCCAAGTTTATGCACCAACAACTGGTGCCGAAGAAACTGAAATTGACCACTTCTATGAAGAATTACAACACCATCTAGACATGACACCAATGAAGGATGTTCTTCTCATTATAGTGGATTGGAATGCTAAAGTAGGGAGTCAAGAGATAAAAGGAACAACTGGCAACTTTGGCCTTGGAGTTCAAAACAAAGCAGGGCAAAGGCTAAAAGAGTTCTGTCAAGAGAACAAGTGGGTCATCACAAACACTCTTCCAACAACACAAGAGATGACTCTACACATGGACATCACCAGATGGGCAGCATCGAAATCAGATTGATTATATTCTCTGCAGCCAAAGATGTAGAAGCTCTATACAGACAGCAAAAACAAGACCTGGAGCTGACTGTGGCTCAGATCATCAGCTTCTTATAGCAAAATTCCAGCTTAAACTGAAAAAAGTAGGAAAAACCACTGGGCCAGTAAGACACAATCTAAATTAAATCCCTTGTGAATACACAGTGGAAGTGAGGAACAGGTTTAAGGATTTAGATTTGGTGGACAGAGTGCCTGAAGAACTATGGGTGGAGGCTTGTAACATTATACAGGAGGTAGCAACGAAAATGATCCCAATGAAAAGGAAATGCAAGAAAGCAAAGTGGCTGTCCAAAGAGGCCTTACAAATAGCGGGGGAGAGAAGGCAAGCAAAATGCGATGGAGATAGTGAAAGGTACAGGAAATTGAATGCAGATTTCAAAAAAAAAATAGCAAGGAGAGACAGGAGGGCCTTCTTAAACGAGCAATGCAAAGAAATAGAGGAAAACAACAGAACGGAAAAAAACAGAGATCTGTTCAAGAAAATTGGAGATATGAAAGGAACATCTTTTACAAAGATTGCCATAATAAAGTACAAAAGTGGAAAGGACCTAACAGAAGCAGTAGACATAAAGAAGAGGTAGCAGGAATACACAGAGGAATCTTACCAGAAAGATATGGAGGTCTCGTATGCCCCAGGTAGTGTGGTTGCTTGAGCCAGACATCCTGGAGAGTGAAGTCAAATGGGCCTTAGAAAGCACTGTTAATAACAAGGCCAGTGGAAGTGATGATATTCCAGCTGAACTATTTAAAATGTTAAAATATGATGCTGTTAAGGTGCTACATTCAATATGCCAGCAAGTTTGGAAAACTCAGCAGTGGCCAGAGGATTGGAGAAGATCAGTCTACATCCCAATTCCAAAGAATGGCAGTGCCAAAGAATGCTCCAACTACCACACAATTGCGCTCATTTCACATGTTAGCAAGGTTATGCTTAAAATTCTACAAGGCAGGCTTAAGCAGTATGTGGACCGAGAACTTCCAGAAGTGCAAGCTGGATTTTGAAGGGACAGAGGAACCAGAGACCAAATTGCAAACATGTGCTAGATTATGGAGAAAGCTAGAGAGTTCCAGAAAAAAACATCTACTTCTGCTTCATTGACTATGCAAAAGCATTTGACTGTGTCGACCACAGCAAACTATGGCAAGTTCTTAAAGAAATGTGAGTGCCTGATCACCTCATCTGTCTCCTGAGAAATCTCTATGTGGGACAAGAAGCTACAGTTAGAACTGGATATGGAATAACTGATTGGTTCAGAATTGGGAAAGGAGTATGACAAGGCTGTATATTGTCTCCCTGCTTATTTAACTTATGTGCAGAATTCATCATGCGAAAGGCTGTACTGGATGAATCCCAAACCGGAATTAAGATTGCCGGAAGAAATATCAACAACCTCAGATATGCTGATGACACAACCTTGATGGCAGAAAGTGAGGAGGAATTAAAGAACCTTTTAATGAGAGTGAAAGAGGAGAGCGCAAAATATGGTCTGAAGCTCAACATAAAAAAACCAAGATCATGGCCACTGGTCCCATCACCTCCTGGCAAATAGAAGGGGAAGAAATGGAGGCAGTGAGAGATTTTACTTTCTTGGGTTCCATGATCACTGCAGATGGTGACAGCAGTCACGAAATTAAAAGACGCCTGCTTCTTGGGAGAAAAGCAATGACAAACCTAGACAGCATCTTAAAAAGCAGAGACATCACCTTGCCGACAAAGGTCCGTATAGTTAAAGCTATGGTTTTCCCAGTAGTGATGTATGGAAGTGAGAGCTGGACCATAAAGAAGGCTGGTCGCTGAAGAATTGATGCTTTTGAATTATGGTGCTGGAGGAGACTCTTGAGAGTCCCATGGACTGCAAGAAGATCAAACCTATCCATTCTGGAGGAAATCCATTCTGAAGGAAATCAGTGCTCACTGGAAGGACAGATCATGAAGCTGAGGCTCCAATACTTTGGCCACCTCATGAGAAGAGAAGACTCCCTGGAGAAGGGGACAAGGAGGGCACAAGGAGAAGGGGACAACAGAGGATGAGATGGTTGGACAGTGTTCTCGAAGCTACGAACATGAGTTTGACCAAACTGCGGGAGGCAGTGGAAGACAGGAGTGCCTGGCATGCTCTGGTCCATGGGGTCACGAAGAGTCAGACACGACTAAACGACTAAACACACACACACAAAAATTCTTAGGTATCTTGTATTTGATTATTGTAGATCACTTTGGGATGCCTCTGTGTCTGTGAAGCAATAAACTAGCTCAGTCGGTAGAGCGTGAGATTGTTAATCTCAAAGTCATAGGTTCAAGCAAAAGATTCCTGCATTGCAGGAGGTTGGACTAGATGACCCTTGGGGTCCCTTCCAATTCTATGATAAACTAAACTAAACTAAACACTAAAACTACTACTAAGTTCCTTTTTACCTGTGCACTCATTCTGAATTAAGAATGTTTCTAGCAATTATTTTTTAAAATAAATAATACTAAAAATAATTTTTAGAACAACTTTCACACTGCTTGGTGCCTGCATGTTTCTTCATAACAAAGTTCAACTGTGTGTGTGAGAGAGAGGGAGAGAGAGCACTCTCTCTTATACCCTATGGACAGCCTTCAGATGCAGGCACACAGTGGGCTTTTAGTATACTTTATCTCATCATCATTATGTTACAGATGTGTAGACTAAGACTCAGAGAATCATTTCTTGCTTCAGGCTATCTAGTGAATTACAGCCTGGGTGTCACAGATCCAAGGTGTCCTTGCATGAGAATTACTTGACGTAATGTTAAATGGCAACTAAGTGCAGGTACAAAGATCAGTGGCTTCTACGCAATGAATGGCTATAATTATGAGCCATAGGCCAATAAAGACTTTTAATCATGAAGTATAGAAAAGAATTGCCATAGACATGCTGCAAGAAAAACAACATGTGGTTTCTCTCAGGATAAAGGTAAAGGTAAAGGGACCCCTGACCATTAGGTCCAGTCGTGACCGACTCTGGGGTTGCGCGCTCATCTCGCATTATTGGCCGAGGGAGGCGGCATATAACTTCCAGGTCATGTGGCCAGCATGACAAAGCTGCTTCTGGAGAACCAGAGCAGCACATGGAAACGCTGTTTACCTTCCTGCTATAGCGGTTCCTATTTATCTACTTGTATTTTAACGTGCTTTCGAACTGCTAGGTTGGCAGGAGCTGGGACCAAGCAACGGGAGCTCACCCCGTCACAGGGATTCGAACCGCCGACCTTATGATCAGCAAGCCCTAGGCTCAGTGGTTTAACCACAGCGCCACCTGGGTCCCCTTTCTCTCAGGATAGCTAGCATTAATGTGAGGTGTTATCTCTAATGTTAATGATGGCACAGTAATTCTTTAAAAAAATATTTTTTGTTTGTTTTGATTTCTTTCTTTCTTTGTCATGTTTGTATTTTGAAAATTTATAAATAAAAAAATAAAAATAAAAGATAAAAATAAATCCCCCTGATTTTTTCATGCATGCAGTTATTTGTTTGCTATGCTGCTTCTGGAAACAGGAACCATTGTACAAATAAATTATTATAATTATAATTATTTCTCCAAATGCCCAGTGCCACATTTAGTCTCATGTGCATAACATGGCCTACAACAGGGGTAGGCAACCTAAGGCCCGTGGGCCAGATGCGGCCCAATCGCCTTCTCAGTCCGGCCCACGGACGGTCCAGGAATCAGCGTGTTTTTACATGAGGAGAATGTGTCCTTTTATTTAAAATGCATCTCTGGGTTATTTGTGGGGCATAGGAATTCATTCATCCCCCCCCCCCCCGATATAGTCCGGCCTACCACATGGTCTTAGGGACGGTGGACCGGCTCACGGCTGAAAAAGGTTGCTGAGTGCTGACCTCTTGGCCTACAACATGAACATTGGAAGGAGGGCAGTAGCAGGATCGTGCCAAATGATCCTGTTACCTTCCAATCCCCATTGCATTCAATCAGAGGCAGATTGAGGTGAGAGAGACTGGTTCAGTCACACTGGGTGTGGAGCCTTGTGGGTGCTGCAACTATGATGTAGAATGGAAGGCAAGAGGTGGGGGCACACTGAATTTTGGTGTCATGCAGGGTGCCACTGAAATTTAAGACCCCATGGTCTGCCGCTGATTCAACTGACTTCATTTGAAGAATCTACCTGCATGTATATGAGGAGGTTGTGTGATCTGTGTGGAGGTTGTGCCTAACTAACCCCATTCCCTACTTTTGTTCAATATGAAAATGTCATATGAACAGAGCTATTGCTCTTCCTCCATGATCTGACAAGCACATGTATTTCATTAAATATGGGGAAGTGAGCATCATGTCTGGTAGCGTTATCATCATCATCATCATCATCATCAACAACAACAACAACATCATGCTTCGTATACACGATGTTACAGAACTCTCATTTCATTCATTCTTGCAGTACCTTTATGACTGAGAGTGATTTGCCCAGGGTCTAGGGTGGCCACTGTGGGATGTGGGTGGCGCTGTGGGTTAAACCACAGAGCCTAGGGCTTGCCAATCACAATAATAATAATAATAATAATAATAATAATAATAATAATAATAATAATAATAATTTATTATTTATACCCCGCCCATCTGGCCGGGTTCCCCCAGCCACTCTGGGCGGCTTCCAAAAAAACAGAAATTCTAAAATACAAAAATCCATCAAACATTAAAAGCTTCCCTAAACAGGGCTGCCTTGAGATGCCTTCTAAAGGTCTGGTAATTCTAAAGGTCTGGTAATTGTTCTCTTTGACCTCTAGTGGGAGGGCATTCCACAGGGTGGGTGCCACTACCGAGAAGGCACAAGGTTGGCAGTTTGAATCCCTGCGACGGGGTGAGCTCCCGTTGTTCAGTCCCTGCTCCTGCCAACCTAGCAGTTCAAAAGCACATCAAAGTGCAAGTAGATAATAGATACTGCTCTGGCGGGAAGGTAAGCAGCGTTTCCGTGTGCTGCTCTGGTTCGCCAGAAGCGGCATAGTCATGCTGGCCACATGACCCGGAAGCTGTACACTGGCTCCCTCGGCCAACAAAACGAGATGAGCACTGCAACCCCAGAGTTGTCCGTGACTGGACCTAATGGTCAGTGGTCCCTTTACCTTTAGGATGGCCACTCAAGCTACGCATCACCAAAATAAAAAAGAAAGAAAAGAGGACACATGTTTCCATGAAATCTGCATATGCTGATTTACAGTATATGATAATACTGTACAGTGGTACCTCGGTTTAAGAACAGCCCTGTTTACGAACTATTCGGTATATGAACTCCACAAAACCGGAAGTAGTGTTCAGCTTAGCGAACCTCAGTCTAAGAACAGAAGCCGAACAGTGGAAGGGCACCGGTGGCGGGAGGCCTCGTTAGGGAAAGCGTGCCTTGGTTTAAGAACGGATTTGGGTTAAGAACTGACTTCCGGAACAGATTAAGTTTGTAAACTGGGGTACCACTGTATACAGGTGCAAATGGGGAGAGGGGGGGGAGAATATTATAATTTAAATAGAAACGTATTTCACCATATTGAGGAAGGGTGTGACCAAGTGATCTGTGTGTCTACTCAGCCAGCTTTCTAGGTGCTTATTGTATATCAGTGGCATAGTGTGGATTGCCAGTGCCCGGGGCAAGGCAAGTATTGTGTCCCCTAATCTATGGACCATTAGCACTCCCTGAGTCCCTTCCACCAGTATATAAGTTGTTGTTGTTGTTTAGTCGTTTAGTCGTGTCCGACTCTTCGTGACCCCATGGACCATAGCACGCCAGGCACTCCTGTCTTGCACTGCCTCCCGCAGTTTGGTCAAACTCATGTTCGTAGCTTCGAGAACACTGTCCAACCATCTTGTCCTCTGTCGTCCCCTTCTCCTAGTGCCCTCAATCTTTCCCAACATCAGGGTCTTTTCCAAGAATTCTTCTCTTCTCATGAGGTGGCCAAAGTATTGGAGCCTCAGCTTCACGATCTGTCCTTCCAGGGAGCACTCAGGGCTGATTTCCTTAAGAATGGATAGGTTTG
Source organism: Zootoca vivipara (assembly GCF_963506605.1). Lineage (NCBI taxonomy): Eukaryota > Metazoa > Chordata > Lepidosauria > Squamata > Lacertidae > Zootoca > Zootoca vivipara. The sequence goes on along the minus strand of NC_083282.1, from coordinate 73,322,719 downwards.
ATCTTCTTGCAGTCCATGGGACTCTCAAGAGTCTCCTCCAGCACCATAATTCAAAAGCATCAATTCTTCGGCGATCAGCCTTCTTTATGGTCCAGCTCTCACTTCCATACATCACTACTGGGAAAACCATAGCTTTAACTATACGGACCTTTGTCGGCAAAGTGATGTCTCTGCTTTTTAAGATGCTGTCTAGGTTTGTCATTGCTTTTCTCCCAAGAAGCAGGCGTCTTTTAATTTCGTGACTGCTGTCACCATCTGCAGTGATCAAGGAGCCCAAGAAAGTAAAATCTCTCACTGCCTCCATTTCTTCCCCTTCTATTTGCCAGGAGGTGATGGGACCAGTGGCCATGATCTTGGTTTTTTTGATGTTGAGCTTCAGACCATATTTTGCGCTCTCCTCTTTCACCCTCATTAAAAGGTTCTTTAATTCCTCCTCGCTTTCTGCCATCAAGGTTGTGTCATCTGCATATCTGAGGTTGTTGATATTTCTTCCGGCAATCTTAATTCCGGCTTGGGATTCATCTAGTCCAGCCTTTCGCATGATGAATTCTGCATATAAGTTAAATAAGCAGGGAGACAATATACAACCTTGTCGTACTCCTTTCCCAATTTTGAACCAATCAGTTGTTCCATATCCAGTTCTAACTGTAGCTTCTTGTCCCACATAGAGATTTCTCAGGAGATAAGTTATAGAAGTCTATTAACCCCTGTCTCAGTTTGCCTCACAATCCAGGCTCATATGTGACTCGGTGCCATATTTTTTTGGGGTGTGTGTGTGGTTTTATCGTTATAGGACACCCCAAGATATAGATGTTCCAGCTAAACTGGCTATTTCAATTACAAAGATCAGCAGAGAAGATAATAGTCCAGTGTGATTATGACTGCTTACATGCCAAGACTGCTAATGCCCATTAAGATAAAAGAGGACATCCACACATCATATTTCTATAGCATTTCTGCCCTCGCTGACTCAACAAGGCAGCAGTGTAGCATGCTCATTTAATTAAGTCCAGGTGATAGCTTTGGGGGGAAAGGGGGAGGGAATGAAATCATAAATATAGTCCCACCTCAAAACTCACTTTTTCCAGGAACCCTTTGGAACAGATTATACCCTATTGTAACTAAGCAAGAGTGCATGTAATTGAAATAATTGCACATTTCCCTGCAATTTACCCATGCCTATCTCTCTCCCCCCCCCTCTTGTTTTCTGCGTCTATTTTAAGATTGCAATCCCCTTGGGTAGGAACCAGTCAAACTTGTATGTTTGTATATAATTATAAAAGTGAATTTATGTAGTAAAAAATCCACTGCAATAGGGAGATCTGGATTTTTTTTACTTGCTCACATTTAAGATTTGCCCCCCTCCAAAAAAAAAAATGTGTGTGACCTTTTCAGCCCAAGTGCCACTCTGGAGTCACATGCCAGTGGTAGGCAGGCCCAGAGGCAAAAGTGGGTGGAGCATTGGATGTGACTCTTCCTACATTCTTACTGCATTGTAGCAGCAAAGTTGTTAGTTACAGGTTCTCCGCCCTTTGTTTGGGAGAAAGGGCTGTAGTGTAGAGCTAGAGCACCTGCTTTGGCTGCACAAGGTCCCAAATTCCATCCCTGGCATCTCCAGGTAGGACTGGAAGAGATTCCTGCCTGAAACCCTGGCCAATGTAAACAATTCTAAACAAGGTGGGCCAATGGTCTGACTCAGTTTAAGGCACTTTCCTGTGTTCTTCCTATAGATTCTGATGTTAGGGCTCCAATAGCAAATAACCTGGACCATGTAGGCTTGCATGAGTGTGTATGTGCATGCATTCTTAGTGTCAGGAGTGTCAGGAGTCAGGAGTAGGTTTTCCCAGCCTCTCTGGGCGGCTCCCAATCACATATTAAAAACACAATACAGCATTAAACATTAAAAACTAAACAGGGCTGCCTTCAGATGCCTTTTAAAAGTAGGATAGTTGCTTATTGCCTTGACAGGTGCCAGTACCGAGAAGGCCCTCTGCCTGGTTCCCAGTAACCTCACTTCTTGCAGTGAGGGAACCGCCAGAAGGCCCTTGGCGCAGGCCTAGTGATCACAGCAAGGAGGTCTTTTGCCCCAATGAGGCAGTTGCAAGGACAGAAGGTCCCTGGTTTCCCACCACTTTCTTAGGCTCCTCCCTGAGTTCCTTCCCCAGCAGTCTAAGGCCCCGTCCTCTTGTCTCTTGTCGCTCTGCCCTCTTCATTTCTGTGTGTTCTCTGGGATCAGGGGGAAAGGGAGCTGGCTGCAGCAGGAGGAGGAGGCTCTCTGGATTCTTCAGTAGCCTGCCTCCACCCAGCCTCTTGACCCCCCTCTGATTCTGCAACACTCTCTGCCCAGCCTCTTTCTGCTCCCTAAACCCTGTTGCCTCTTCAGCTTCCAACACCTCCTCCTCCCAGTCTGCTCCCGCTTCTCCCTCTGAACACTCATCATCGTCCCACCACCAATCCCCTGGCTCTGAGTCGTCTTCTCCTGGGGGTTCCCTTGGGGTCTCCCCAGCTGGTCCCTCCCACCACTCCTCTGCAACCAGCCAGTGCATGACACTTAGGCAATAAGCGTTTATTGCAGGAGAGAGGAGCAATCGCTCTGGAATAATTTGAGGATTCAGTCCTTTGTCAAGTTCACCATGGCGCCAGCTATTCTAACCGTGTTTACAGCATGCCGCCTTTGCTACAGCTAGTAAGTAAGGTAGCCATGCGGTCCAACCCTTTGATAGCCCCATGCTTCACAGCAATTCTCAAAGGCCATCTTTTAATTACTGAGCCGCAGTCTAATATTATGCAATTACAAGTTTGAGAGTAATAGCTAATATTGGCAAGACTATACCAAACCTGTTGCAACAGCAGGCTAGCATCCCTTTCTGTGAGGATGACTCACAAAGAAGAAATGACTTTAAACATGGGAAGGGTGAAAACAAGAGCCGCTGATGTGTCCTCATTGAATTAAGCAGCATCTCATTAGGCCACATAAATCCCTCCCAGGTATTTTATAACAAATTGGGTAGCACAATTATTGCCCAATAGGTGCAAATATTTTGGTGTAATGACTAGAACGTTCAGCTATGATTTAGGAGACCCAGGTTCAAACCCCTGCTCAGGTGTGGAGTCCACTGGGTGACCCTGGGCCAGTGACTGCCAGCGTAATGTACCTCACAAGGTTGTTCTGAAAATTAAGTGTGGGATGGAGGAAGGAACCCTATATACCAGCCTTGAGGTTCATAGAGGAAAGGCACAATCTAATGGGATGGATGGATGGATGGATGGATGGATGAATAGGAATGCTTAATTGGGCCTTCTGTGTGTTGTTTCTTAGGAAGACATTTCTCAAAGTGAGAACAAGAAATTAAAAGTACTATTTCCCCCTAATATACACTTTTGTGTAATGCAGGTTTTGTCTGAAAACACACATTTTTGCAAGCAGTTTCCACAAATATTTGCGTTTTTAGGCACACTTTCCCCCTAATATACACATTTTTGCACATGCAATTTTGTTGGAGAACTGGCTCACAAAATCTGGAGAAGTGCAAATTTTGATGAATACCTGTGTATTATTTCACATATTGTTTCAAAAGGTGTCAATAGCTAGGTTTGCATTAAAATCAAAATCCTACCTGAACCAAATTACTCCTTCATCCCTAGCATTGGGATTTGGCTTACTTGGACAAAATATTACATTTTTTGTTTTCCTTCGTATCAGGAGGCATCAGGCTGTAGCAGTAGCGCTGACATAAGGCACAGAACAGGAAGCACCAAAATAAAGAATTAGTTCCTCTCGCAAGATTTAGAGCAGGGGCAGGGAACCTCGGTCCCAGGGGCTGAATAGGGCTGTTCTCTATCCTGGCCTTCAGACCAATTTATCTACCCCTAGGCCAATAACTGGGAACCTCAGATCCAGTGGGCAAATGTTGCTGGAACCAAAAAGCTGGTCTTGGCCTTTAAAGCCCTGTATGACTTGGAACCACTATACTGAAAGGACTTCCTTTCCCCATATGAATCTGCCGAGAGCCTGAAATCTGTATCTGAGATCATTATGAATCAGACTTCTGTAACTTCAAGCTGAACTTGGTGAATTTGGAGTGGAGACTTACCTTTAATCCTTGTTCCTTGCTTGTTAATTTTAATGGCAAAATGCATTTTCACCCATCTCATCACACAGATGCTGTCCAGATAATGTTTGTTTTGTTTGTCATAAAGTAATCAGCACTTTTAAATCAAAGTGACTGGTGTTCTAATTCAGCACTCTCCAATGGTGACGTGTGGAAGCTCACTAAGGGAAAAGGAGGGAAACTCATGTAGAAAAGAAGCACTACCGGTATGTAGAAAAGATATGGTACTGACCTCCATTAACACCAATCAACTGACTAGTTCTTGGTAGGGTCTCCCAGCCCAAGCCCAATATCTGAGAGCAGTTGTTACAGTGTCGGAATACTAGGGCCTGGGATGCCAAGGTTGAAATTCCTGCTCAGCCATGATGCTCACAGGTTGGAATTAGGTCGGACATTGTCTCTCAGCCTAACCAACCTCACAGGGTTGTTGTGAAGGTGAAATGGGGAAGGGGTGGACCATGTAGGTGAACCTTGAGCTTGCAAATTTAAAGTGCCAGGCAGGAATCTGCCCTCCAATGGCAAATATTTGCATCTTGTTGGGGAGGCTAGCTTACTTATGCTGTTAGAATCACTGCTCTTATACTGTTAGGGCTACCACCTGAATTTCTGAGAGTCTCTGAATTAACATCTGTCAATTTCACTTCTCTTTTTTGGTCAGTTTCACTTAATCTGGCAGGCTTGCACAGACTTCTGCAACCTGGTTTCTACCAGCCTCAACCAGCATGTGCTGGCTGGGATTGATGTGGGGTGTAGTCCAAAACAGAGGGCACCAGGTTGGCAAAGACTGGGCTAGCATGATGTCCTTTGACACTGCCAAATCCATTGTTTCAAATATCAAAAACTGGGTAGGATTGACATTTCTAAAAAAGGAGAGATGAAGAATCTAAAGCCTGCCTAGAAACCACAACTTCTTGAAACCCCTAATACCAGATGTGTGGGGGCTGGAGGGAGTTATTCAGCGAGGAGAGAAGGAAGGAAAGAAAGAAGGAAGGAGAGAAAGAGACACTTTTCACATTTTCAATGATATTATTATTATTATTATTATTATTATTATTATTATTATTATTACTACTACTACGGCATGTCTTCCAAAGCAGAGTCCTGGCATTCATACCAGTCCAGATGGCAACTCTAGAAATGGGTTTCCAAAATTAATAGTTCGGGAAGGACAGCTCTTCTTTTCTATTAGGCCTCTGACACCCTGCCTAGAAACATCTGAATCCATTTGGTGCGGATTAAGAAAGAGAGTGCAGAAATAAGAAACTTCAGGGTGCACCTGCATCAGCACAACCAGGTGCCTCCATCTACCCCAGCTGCAATAAAACATGTCTCTTCTGCATTAGCCTCCACAACCAAAGTAGGCGCTGTAACTCTCCAATGGCTTGACAACACACCTGAAGATGCACTTTTCCATTGCATCCTGAGACAGATGAATGCCAAGAGAGAGAGAGAGGTAGATCTCAAGAGCTGATAGTACAAAACTAGTATTGCTTTATTGTTGCTGGTCTAACAATCTCAAAGGTTATTGATTACGGTAGTTATACAGTAGTTATGCAGTAAGCATGCAAAGTACACACATTTAACATGTGTGCATTCAGCTTTACATGCTTGACAAAATTATTTATTTATTTTTTAAAGGGGGGAGAAAGGGGCAGGCACCCGGGGGGAAAGACTTTGGCCATCCCACCCACCATTGAACCCATTATGTTTTGACTGTACCCGATTTTGGCTTTAGGCGTGATCCTCGGAATATAACCTCTACATAAGTTGCAGGCTTACTGTACGATACAACGTTTTTAAAGCACAATCGAATGCACGCTTATGCAGAAATCGCAGGAAGTTCAATCAGAGCTACTTTCAAGAAAATGTGTATTGATTTTGGGAATTTAAAATGTGGGCAGTCGCTCAGAGAAATCCATACCTTACCTTCTCCAATGTTCCATATTTGGACTGACCTAGGACTAGGGTAGGAAACATTCACCTCATACATTTAAAGCCCTCCTATACCACTTTTAACAGCCATGGCTTGTTAGTAGTAGTTGGGGAGACCCCTTACAGAGCTGCAATTCCCAGCACCCTTAAACTATAGTTCCCGGGAAACTTTGTGAGGCACCATGATGGTTAAAGTGGTATAAGAGTGTTTTAAATGTACGGTGTGGATGTGGCAATAGATTACTGCTCCATTCTTCTTCACACGGTTCAGCTTGCCTTGGGTAGTTTTCACTAGCATTCTTGGGAACTACGGTAATAGAGGGGAATTTTGATTCATGAATTGTTTGCCTCCCAGGAGGTCAACATGGGATGGTGGTGGCTTTAAAATATAAAGGAAGTTTGCATGATATGGAGCTCTCAGTAGAGACATTGGCTTGGCTCACATATCTAACCCCTATCCAAAAAAGCTGTTTTGTTGAGGCTAAAATGGTTTACATTCCTCATCTAAATAGGGTAGCTACTACACTCCTTTCCTTGTCCACCTACAGAATGCAGAAAGGGGCACTTGACTCCTCAGCTAGGTCCCCCAAGCCCTGTGTCATATGTTTGAGGACAAAACTGTTCATCTGTGGTGTTTTACTGCCATTGAGCTCACCAACCCGAGCAATTTCTAGTCGTTTGTCAGGGAGCACCGACATCATGGCCATGTGCTTTGATTTTTGATGAGCAAATTTATGCCAATATAGATGCAAACGGCTCTCCTGACAAGTTATCAACACAGGGACATGTCACAACCTCCAGCGAACAGAATGGAAAGGCTCCCACTGACTTCAAAGGGCAGTGGATCAAAATCATGGCATGCTCTAGACCTCTTGCCATGAAATATAGAGCGATCGCTGATGCTTGCTGAAATTCAAATTCTCGGCTAGGAGAGGCTTCAGCTAGGCTGTAAAAATGAGGCAAGGAGGAGGTAGAATGGCTGTATAAACCTTCAAAACAAAAGAAAAGAGAATAGACATCAGTTTGATTGTATTTCAGCCATCAGCCAAAACAAAAAAGCAACAGATTGAAATAAGGGCAAAACCAATTAATAAAAGCAGACAACAAAGATTAAGCCAAGCCATTTGTGACAGAAGCGTGTTAAGCATTCTAAGAGGACCTATCATATATCCTTGAAACAAGTACTTAAGTAATTGAGCTCGTAATCGGATAGTGCTCAAAAATAAGCACCCAAATTACCACTGACATGTAAATCAAAAACAGTTTGCGGCTGTCAGAATGAACTCCTTGCGTGTGTAGCAATAATTTCCAATATAGAAAAAACTTATAACTGTAGCATACCCTCCAACATTTCTACAATGAAAATAGGGACGTCCCATTCCATAATGATAATTTTACTGTTTATACCCCACACATCTTACTGGGTTGCCCCAGCCACTCGGGGCAGCTTCCACCATATATAAAAACATAATAAAATATGATTTTTTTAAAAAAAAACCTTCCCTATACAGGATTGCCTTCAGACAGCTCGGGGGTTGGATAACGCCAGGGGTAGGCAACCTAAGGCCCGTGGGCCGGATGCGGCCCAATCACCTTCTCAATCCAGCGTGCAGACGGTCTGGGAATCAGTGTGTTTTTACATGAGTAGAATGTGTCCTTTTATTTAAAATGCATCTATGGGTTATTTGTGGGGCCTGCCTGGTGTTTTTACATGAGTAGAATGTGTGCTTTTATTTAAAATGCATCTCTGGGTTATTTGTGGGGCATAGGAATTCATTCATTCCCCCCCCCAAATATAGTCCCGCCCACCACATGGTCTGAGGGACGGTGGACCGGCCCACGGCTGAAAAAGGTTGCTGACCCCTGGATAATGCCATACCATCCAATAATTCGCCAATGAAAATAAGGAAATCCTAAGGGAAAGTGGGACATTCCAGGATCAAATCAGAAACTGGAATGGTTTCTCTAAATCAGGGACATCCCTGGAAAATAGGGACACTTGGAGGGTCTGCTATAGGCACATAGCAAACACTCCACTTGGCTTTGTAGGCTCTGGATCATAGAATCATGGAATTGGAAGGGACCCTAAGGATCATCTAGTCCAGTGATGGCGAACCTTTTTAGAGACCAAGTGCCCAAACTGCAATCCCAAACCCACTTATTTATCGCAAAGTGTGATTTAGCCTGTATACTGAGGTTTTAGTTTAGAAAAAAACAACTCATACATTAACATCTTTTGTCTTAAACGAAAAAGACAATAACAGAGCTTTCAATGATAAAAACAATTTTTAAATTGAAAGGCAAAAGTTTGCATTTGGCATGCTTTTGAACAATTGATGTGATTTTTGCTGTCTAACCTTGCTGAACTCAAGGCGGCTTACTCCCGAGTAGGAGCAACAGATTGGCGGGAGGCCCTGGTGCATCAAAAGTTGACACCTGCTCAGCCCCTCGCTCACTCGCCAGGGCTACCACAACTCTAAATGCACCCGAGAGCAGAGCAGGAAGGCGGGTCGGGCACAACCCAGCTTGATGGCGGGGAGGTGCAGCCAGCCCAGAGGCAGCCGTTAGGTTTGGTTGCGGTGGCAGATGGGCTAGGTCGGTGACTTGAGTAGCGGTGCCGCAGGCTTTGGATGGAGCGGCAGTTTCCCGGTGCGAGTCCTTCTCCCCCCCCCATCCCAGTGCGGCCCCAAGGGTGAAAATGGTGCCCTAGCAGTGCTGGGAATTTGCTGGAAGTGGCCAGGAACCTCCTGCATCACTGGGGCGTCAGTTTCACCCCCTTGCTATGGCCCTGCTGGGCCATGGTGGGTGTGCCCACAGAGAGGGCTCTGAGTGTCCCCCCCGGCACGCGTGCCATAGGTTCGCCACCACTGATCTAGTCCAACCCTCTGCAATGCAGGATTATGCAGCTGTCCCATAGGGGGATCGAACCTGCAACCTTGGCATTCTCAGCACCATGCTCTAACCAACTGAGAGAAATCCTATACGCATTTTCCTGGGAGCAAGTTCCATTAAACTCAGTGGGACTCACTTCTGAGTAGACATGTATAAGATGAAATATAACTGGATGTGTATGAGCACATCAAAATAAGCATATTTTTGGGAGGTATGAATGTAGATTTCCTGAGTGCTATTCAACTCAGTCATACTCTGGAGAGACCCATTGAACTAAATGGACTAAAGTTGCTTCTGACTGACTTGTTTTAATGGGTCTTAATAACATAAGAAGAGGCTGCAGCATCAGGCAAGTGGGGGACCATCTCTACCAGCATCCTGTTCCCACAGTGGCCAACCAGATACTTGTGGGAAGTCCAGAAGCAATGCTTGAGCACAAGTCTGTTTCTGACCTCTTCTCTGAGATGACTTAGAGAGCAAGCCTAATAACGCCAACTCAGAAATGAGTCCTATGGACTTCAATAGGGCTTATTCCAGGTAAGCGGGCTTAGGTTTGCCCCTTCTCTCCATCGTCAACAATGCATGTAAATATACAGTTCATTTACTGGGTTTGTGTGGCGGGGGTTTCTCCTCACTTCTCTCGTAATGGAGGCAGGGCACCCCCAGGGGCTTTGCCCCACAGGATTCCACTGTCCAGGGCGGTTGCCTCAGTCTACCTCACAGGCGTGCTGGCTCTGGGAGTAGGATGCAGGAAGTTACTATAGTGGCTTTAAAGTTATAATGCACTAGGTCCACATTATCTGAATTATTCCAGAAGGAAAAGTGCTTGGCAACTTTTCTTGTCGAAGATGGTCTTGCTTTGAGGGGGTGGAGGAATGACTGTTGGTTTTGTTGTCATCGTTATCACCATCACTATTAAAGTATTTCCTTCCCACCTTTCTACCATGAAGATGTCCAATTTACCGTAGCTAAAAATACAAAAGTGAAAATTAGCAAGAATCATTACAAGTAATTGAATACATCATCTGTACTACCCGATGATTTTATGGTAATGTGTCAAATATTTGATGTTAGCTACTGAGCCCAGTTTTGGCCAGGGAGAGCGGGGCATAAGTAACAATAACAACAACAACAACAATAATTACCAATAATAAATCTGTTTACACAGGTTCTCTTCACCAGAGCCCCCTGTTTTAATTGACATATTGTTTTAATGGGATTGTTTTATGGTATATTTTAATTACAGATGTGTATATTTTAATATTTCATTGGGGATGTTTTACTATACATTTCAGTTATGAATGTTTGTACTGTGTTTTAAATATCTGCATAACTTCTTAATCTCAGGGTTGTGGGTTCAAGCCCCACATTGGGCAAAATACTCCTGCCTTGCTGGGGGTTGGAGTAAATGCCTTTGTGACCCCTTTCGACTCTACATTTCTATGATTTTATGACAGGCATAGGCAAACTCAGCCCTCCAGATGTTTTGGGACTACAACTCCCACCATCCCTAGCTAGCAGGACCAGTGGTCAGGGATGATGGGAATTGTAGTCTCAAAACATCTGGAGTGCCGAGTTTGCCTATGCCTGTTCTATGACACAAATATTATACTTTGGAGACTGTTTAGAAGCCTATGTTGGCTTCAAGTGGCATATACATAGATTCATACATACATACTAAAGCACACACATTAAAAGCAAAAGGGAAGTGATTTACAACAATGAGTTGTGGCAGTTTGATAACACATACGCCAGCACTGAGTAACAAGCAGCTAACATAGAGTACCATACCAGTGGCGTACAGTGAAAAATTCCATAGGCACTAGCCTATTGGGGGGATGGACGTTGTGATGTCCTGACATTGTGCGCATGAGCATCATGCCTCCCTCCCTAAGCCAGGCAGAATTTCCCCAGGCTTTGGGAAGGAAGCGCCAGCAGGAACATTTAGTGGACTAGCCTAGCGCCCTTACTCTACTGACTGCATGCCACTTCCCAATCCATATGCCTTTTGGAAGTAGGGTTAGTAGTCAATGATAGCTTTCTCCTCCGTGAATTTGTCTAATCCTCTTCTAAAGTCATCCAAGTTGGTGACCTTCGCTGCTTCCTGTGGGAGGTATACAGTATATGCCATAGTTTTAACTGTAGGCTGTGGGGGAGAAATACTTTGTTTTCTTGTTTGGAAGGTTGCCCAGAAGGAATGTGGCCCTCAGTATGGGGGGGAGGGGAAGGTTCCTTACTCCCGGCATAGACAACATAGTGAGCTAGAAAGAACAATGGCGTGTGTGTTTGCATGTACAGTATTCAAATATTTCACAGGGGGCCATAGCTCAGTGATAGACGGTCTAGCATGCAGAAGGTCTCCAGACCAACCTCTTCTACATTCACTTACACCAAATTTGGAGAGCTGCTGCCAGGCCCGGTAGACGGACCAACCATCTGACTGAACAAAAGGCAGCCTTATGCGTCCGTAGTCTCCACTCGTCTAAGTAAACAGGGGCTCCACGCATATGCCGAAGCTGCTCTCTTTAAAGTCTTCCATCCATATCTTAATCCAGGGCAGCCGCCTTGATTTAATTCCCAGCCGTCTGGGGAAGGCCTGGACTTGTTGCTGAAGCAGGGGAGACTCTCTGGCAAGTGATTTGTTAAATGGAAGCCCTAGCCTGAATACAGATGCGAGGAGAATGGCTTGCAGTCGACTGAATTTATTGCCCGTGCTGCATCACCACCTTGGGAGGTGCACGTTCTAAATCTCTCCGGTCCTGGGGAAATCTCAGTGCGTGAGCCTGACGTTGGCTCTCCCCCTCTTTCAAACTATGGATTTAATCGTTCAGCTCCCAGACTTTTCTCCACTCGTCCATTGTTCCTTTTATGAGGTCAACGGCACATCCCTCCCCCCCCCGCTTTCAACATGCAGCTAATTCTATGCACAACGCCCAAACCACCAACCAGCCCCCTTTATGCATCTCAGACTGTGCACTGGGCAGCAGGGGAATGACCCTAACCTTTGAGCTCAAGGAGCGGAGGGGAAGGGGGGGGGGGGAGGCGGCAGTGTGCAGTCTGCTCCGTGTATGAATGTGCGGCAGGTTATTAATATTCATCAGGAATGAAAAGTAGCTGGTGGAAGAAGATCGGGATAAATAGGTATATTTATGCGAAGGCCAGACTGTGGGCCTTTGCTGGCATCCCACAGACCACTTAGGGAATTTCATAATCCTTACTTGCCTCTCCATGAAAATCAGGAAGAAGGTTGTTGATGTTAAGCAGCCGCACCAGGGTATAACACTAATAAGTAAATCCAATTCCATGTGCAGAAGGCTAAGGAGTTTGAATAGATTTGTCTGGCCTCCCACACAGCTTCTTCCTATGCCTGTTTCTGCCAACCAACAAATTCTTGCAAACCAGAGGATGACAGCATCGTTATACCTCTGAGTATGGATAGGGGACAAATTCAATTTAGTTGGCATTTAAAAGCAAACTTATGGAATCCACATTTTTCAGAACAATACGTGAGCCGAAACACAGCCCTCCTTCAAAATTCACACTTCTCTGAATTTTGTCTCCAGCCAAGTAAAGTGTACAAAAATGCATATACCGAGATAAAGTGTGCATATAAATGCATATGTAAGTGAAAATAGCATACATTAGAATGCATTATATTTTGCTTTGCAAAAGTGTGTATTTGCATATAAAAAGGTGTACATGTTGAAAGAAATGCTGTTAAAATTTCATGACTTCATGAGTCGCAAAAACAAATTAACTGAAAAAGCCTAAAAAACAAAAACACAATATAAATAGCAAAAACAAAAGCACCAAACTTAATCTGTTTCGGAAGTCTGTTTGACTTCCGAAATGTTCGAAAACCAAGGTGCAGCTTCTGATTGGTGCAGGTGCCCTGGGAAACAATAGCCGACAACCGTATTGGATGTTTGGCTTCCAGAAATCATTCGAGAACTGGAACACTTACTTCCAGGTTTTCGGAGTTTGAGAACCAAGGCGTTTGTGAACCAAGGTACCACTAGAGCAACACTGACTGAAGTCTTACTGCATTCAGTGGGACATACTTCCTACCAAGTGTGTTTAGATTGCAACCTAAATTCTGCAGTATTTCAGAGCAATTAAAATATTTTTTAAAATATAATAATGGTGCCTGGAGCTGATGACTGGAATTCCCTACCATGCGTTTCTCTAGGGGTGTCCCAGACATTTTGTTGCCTGGGGTGAAGGACAAGATGACACCCTTTCATCCCACATATGGAATCTGACTGGGCTGACAGCTGAATTTTATTTTGACACCAGCAATGAGACAGTACCTTCCAGTGCATTCCATCCGCAGGGTAGCTGAGAAGGTATAGAACAAGCTAGCTTAGGGAACTTGGGGAGAATGGATGAAGGACTGTTGCCACCCTCCAGAATTTGCCACCTGAGGCAGCTGCCTCACTTTGCCTAATGGTAGGGCCAGGCCTGCATGTTCCCAATCAAAATCATGCCTCCCCACTTGCTGTTTTTAAACTGTGTCCCCCAATACCCACCCTGAAGGGCAAACAGATGAGGAGGGGACTTTTAATCAGAAAAAGAACTCAGGATAAAGAGTTACCCATCCCACTGCAGTGGGAGAATGAATGGAGGTGCAAGCCAAAATTCAACGGGAGCAGATTTTCCTGAAATGGAGATGAAGTATGGGAAAAACTGCACCTGGTGAATTTCTGTCTGCTAGGCAGCTCTTAAGAGCACAAGCAACTAAAGGTAAGCCTACCAATAAATGGAAAACAGCTTCTCTTCAGCTATTTACAATAATGTTGCATAACTATGACATTTTATTTTTTTAGATAAGAGAGAGAAAGATAGGCCTCGTTTTCTTGAAGAATCAGTAAAATTCTGTCTTTCTCAGTGGGAGGCTTGGAGATTCTGAAGCCAGCTCTGTATTGACACATCTCCACAGATTGTCACCAGCTGACAGATGGCTTCGGAGACAAATGAGAAGAATCTCACCCTGCCATCCCTCTTGTTTGTACTCAGCTTGATTGTTCATAATGCAGCTTTAGAGGTTTTCAGCAAAAAGAAGAAGAAAAAGACAGTAAAATCTCAAATCCTCCATCAAAGGGCTCCACGTTAATAATAAAAATATGTTTAGAACTGATGCAACTCCTTCAGCACCCGCAAAGCTCTTCGTGTGTATTAAGGCTATGTACACACCACACATTCAAAACACAGTTAAAGCACACCTCTTCCCCCAGAGAATCCTGGGAACTGTCATTTACCCCTCCCAGGGCTACAATTCCCAGTGCTTTAAACAAACTACAATTCCCTGGATTCTTGGGGGGTGGGGGAAAGCTTGAAATGTGCTTTAAATGTAGGGTGTGCACGTAGCCAAATCCGTACTAAGTTGCATTTATCATATTTGAAAGTGGACCATTTTTTATATAGTCATACCTCATGTTGCGTCCGCTGCGGGTTGTGTTTTTCCAGGTTGCAAACGCGGCGAGCCCGGAAGTGCTTACTTCCGGGTTTAACTGCATGTGCATGCGCAGAAGCGTTCTGTGCACTTTGCGCAAAAGTGCTGCTCAGGTTGTGGACTTTTTGGGGTGTGAACGGCACCCCGGAACGGATCAGGTCTGCAACCTGAGGTACCACTGTATATAAAAAAAGCCATCTCTAAAACTTTGTGAAATACGTTTACATCTTAATAATTTTGCTTTTGTGCACAGATTTCAGCATGGAGACAACAATGTGGATCTTATTTCAATATTTACTGTGCTTTAAAAAAAAAGAATCAAAGGCTTACATTTTGAAAACATACGGAGCTGAGTGACTTTGTCCTCAAGATGCGTGTTGTGCTCAGGTTGTGCTGCTGAACTCGGGTTCTGCTTGTGGGCATGTCATTGGCCGCCATGAGACTAGATGGGCCTTTGGCCTGTTCCAACCTTTGTCTCCTCCTATGTTATTCTGTCTGTGGCTACCTAGGAAAGAGATCCCTTGTGGAATGCTGAGTGAGAACATCTTGTTCTTACCAGGCTTCCGTGCATTTATAGCTGCGGCATGGAACATTTTCTAAGTGACAAGCGATCACTTGTAACCACCTTCTCTCTGCCACTGCCACAGAACATGATGACATCCAACTGCAGTTGACAACTGGCCAGAATTTAGTGAGTCAGGCAGAAAAGGAGCATGCAAAGCCTAAAGATGTGTGTGACGCACTCTTTCCGCATCTACCTGCTTTCTACACGATGCAGCTTTAAAAAGAGAGAAAGAAAAGGAGACCTTGTATCCTTCAGACAATGGCGGCACACACATGATGAAAAGCGCTGTTCTTAACCCTGATTTTTAAAGGGTGGTAAGAGAAAACACACTGGACGTACAGTACTTTTGCTCTTAGATCCTTTTGGAAGCATAAACAGAATATTTGTTTTGCCCAGGTGCCCAGAAAGCCAGCACTCCGCACACACTGCGAGAAGGCTTCTGTCAGAGGTGCCCTTAAAATTCACAACAAAAGCTGCCAAGGCGACTGAGCGTCCAATTTAACAGACTGCTAAACGGGATGGCGGCAATTGATTGCTTGGGAAGCAAGAGACATCTAGTGGGCAAACATGTTAACTGCAATAAAACAGCCAAAAAAGTCCCACGGTTATGGAAAGAGAGTTAACATTGAAAGAGAGCCGAAATATTGAGAGCCACAAGCCACTCTGCTTCAAACCTCTCCTTTCAACATGTGAGGGGGGCAGGGGGCATGGCCAACCGGGGAGGTGAGAGGAGAGTCAGTTAGGAACAGTCTCTGGCAAAACAGGAGCAGTTGGAGCATATTAAACTCACCAAGCTTTAACACTAAAGACTAAATTTTGCCCTGTGATTATTCACTAGTGCTCGTAACACCAAAAATGTGGCGACTGGTGGTGACTTTCAGAGGATCTGCTCACTATCCAGAATGTCTGAGGTTATCTTACATTTTGCATGCTTGAAACTTTTACAATTAATTTTCCAAGCAAAACTGAGACTTCTCACGAAAGCTCATACGAAGAACAAATTTAGTTGGTCTCTAAGGTGCTACTGGACTCTCTCTCTCTCTCTCTCTCTCTCTCTCTCTCTCTCTCTCTCTCTAACAGTAGTATACAACTCAATTTTTTGTGTACACATTATTTGTAGACACATTCAATGTAACATGTGTCTCTTTCTGTAATAATAAATAATAATAATAAACCTTTATTGTCACTACACCACCTGTGTGCAGTGAAATTAAACGAGCCCCCCCCCACATACACTTATTCTTGTTCGCACTCTGTGTGCTTGTCGGAAGTCAATTGCACCACTATTCCCCCCCCCCATTCAGCAGCCCAACAGCTCACGGACAAAAACTGTTCTTTAACCTGTTGGTGCGGCTGACTATACTTTTGTATCTCCTGCCCGAAGGTAGGAGATTAAAGGGGTGCTGGCTGGGATGTGAGTCGTCCTTGAGACTTTTCCTCGCTCTCCTGAGGCAGCGGTCTCCTGCAATGTCATCTAGCGAACTCAGGGGACAGCCCATGATATCATGTGCTGTATTCACCACCCTCTGTAGGTACTTCCTGTCCGTGGCTGTCAAACCAGCATACCATACTGTAATACAGTATGAAAGGACATTTTCTATTGTAGACCGGTAGAATGATATCATCAATTTTTGTTTGACATTGTTCTTTACTCAAGACCCTGAGCAAATGGAGTCTCTGTTGGGCCTTCCTAACCACCTGGGTTGTATTGATATTCCAAGTGAGGTCTTCACTAAGGTAAACTCCCAGGAATTTAAAGGAAGAGACTCTCTCCACACAGCCCCACCTTGATATACAATGGGGCTAGTTCCCCTCTCTTCCTCCAAAAGTCCAACACCATCTCCTTTGTCTTACTGATATTTAGGTGCAAGTTGTTCTCTAGGCACCATGTTGAGACTTTTTGAACCTCCTCCCTACACTTGGACAGTGTTCTCGAAGCTACAAACATGAGTTTGACCAAACTGCGGGAGGCAGTGGAAGACAGGAGTGCCTGGCGTCCTATGGTCCATGAAGATTCGGACATGACTAAACAACTAAACAACAACAACCCTATACGCTGATTAATCTCCACCTATAATTAGACCCATTATATGTGGTATCATCTGCAAACTTAATAATTACAGTGGATGGATCGGATGTAATACAGTCATACGTACCGTATACAACGAGTACAGGTAGGGAATCGGCACACATCCCTGTGGGGTGCCAGTGCTGGGCTTCAAAGAGGTAGATGTGACAGGCCCAATCCTCACTATTTGTGTGCAATCCCTCAGAAAGTCTTCAATCCAATCACAGATGGTAGAAGAAAGGTCCAGGTCCACCAGCTTTTTAATAAGAATGTCCGGAAGGATGGTATTAAAAGTCGAGCTATAATCAATAAACAGCATTCTGACATAATTCCCCGGTCTCTCCAGATGACTCGCTGCAAGTTGATAAGCTGTGGCTATGGCAGGCTTCCTCAAACTCGCCCCTCCAGAAGTTTTGAGACTACAGTTCCCATCATACCTGACCACTGGTCCTGCCAGCTAGGGATCATGGGAGCTGTAGGCCAAAAACATCTGGAGGGCCGAGTTTGAGGAAGCCTGGGCTATGGCTTCATCTGTTGACCTATTTCTCCTATAAGCAAACTGATGTTCATCAAAATCCAGTGGAAAACATGTCCTAAGGTGTTGAAGAACCAATCTCTCAAAGCATTTCATCACTACTACAGATGTTAATGCAATGGGTCTGTAGTCATTTAGGCAGGTAATTGCTGTTTTCTTTGGGACTGGGACAATGGTGGCTGCTTTCAAACATGATGGTACACAAACAGTCTGTAGGGAGATGTTAAAAATCCTTGTCAGTGTGTTTATTAGGGCTGAGCACGCCATTTGGCCCCAATCCACCACTCGCTTCACACCCTGTGTCAACATACAGTTAAAATAAGATTTAAGAATATGTTCCGGAGCGGGTGGGTGCATATCCTCTAACTTATCAGCTGCTAAGCAGGAAGTTCCAATCATGCGTGGCACTGCTTCAGTGTGGCACTGATCCACAGAGCCAAAGAAAGGCCTGTGCAAGTGGTTTGATGGAGGGACACTAAAGAAGGATGTCAAAAATGCCCAATGAAAGTTCAAACTTACAACACAGCCTACAGAGTCTTGCTGCCATTACAGACTCAGGACGGACACCGGAACAGCAAGCATTTGTCATGACTTGTCAATACCCGGGGAAACATTGATACAAAAAAACAACATACGTCAGTTGGGCCAGAACCTCCCATCAGTTCACCTGGCTGATGAAGGCAAAGTTGGCAGGCCTCCAAGTCTTACAGATAGCTCCCTTCCCTAGGCCAATAACCAGAATAGCATGACATCAAAGCAAGCACATAAACATAGGTGAGCTCATTCTGGCAGCAGCTACCAATTCGCCCCAGGGTTGACTACAAAGGTGGCATTTACAGGCTTTCCAGAATATTTTCACTGTTTGGTTCTACACAGGGGGCAGGAAGGAGGAGATGCTTGGCAGGAAAATGGAGAGGCCTGGCATCTTTCCCCCACAAAGATGCAGCTGCCCAACAGGTCCCTTCTTCTTGCAGTTTCTCCTTCTCGCTCATGGCTATCTCTCTATCCTGTCTGATGCCCAGTGGTGAATGGTGCCGCTTGGCTGCCCGGGGCAGCACAGTCCGCCCTGGCGTGTGCGTCATGATGTCACAATGCAGCCTGACACATGCGTCCTGACGCACGCGCCAGGATGGAATGCGCATGTCCGCACATGTGCAGTCTGTCTGCAGTGGCTGGCGCGCTGGGCTGGCGCGCTGGGCCGGAGGAGGTGAGGGGCGGGCCGGGGGCCGACGGTGCTGCCCCCGTGCGCTGCCCCCGCCAGACTGGAGCTAGGGGCGGCCCGCCCCCTGCCCCTCCCTTGCTACGCCCATGCTGATGTCTGCCCCCTGACAAACCCGAATGGCCTTGGGCTGCTCACCCAACCTGTAGTGACCATGGGCTGTCTCAGAGCGACTCAAATGAGGCCTAGAAGAACTGTCTGAATAGGCCTGCTTTGGCTGGCAGTTTGGGCCTCAGTTGAAACCCTTGTATTTATTAGCTTCTAGATATGCAAATAGATATGAGATGAGGGTAGGGCAGGGTGGGTCCAATGGTTGCCAGTGTCTTTTGGTGACTCCTGAAAGCAGGGGAAACCAGTCATTCCGCCTCTGCCCTGGGAGCATCTGGGTGATCTTTTACCATCAATGACCCGAAAGGCTACTAGCTCTCCAAACGCAGCCTACTACCTTTTACTCAACCCCATCACTCTATTTCTACAGAGGTTATTAATATTATTAACATGCCCTCAAAATGGTTCAAGTAGAGATTTGGACAAGCTGACGGGCAGAGTCACAGACACGTGGGGCACTTTAAATAGACAACTGTATATGAAAGTCATTTGCATTTCTGTTAAGCCAGGTAAAAATCTATCCAGCTGCTCCTTTGGTAACCATCCACCTTGCAAAGATGCCCCTGTGACTCTCCCTTAAATCTGTCAGCCACTAAATATCTTGCAGATTAAACTCTTTCTGGGCAGCCCTTGCCTTCCCTCTCTCCATCATCACAATGTCCTCTGACAACACTATCATTCTCCTTAAGTGTGTATTATAGATGCTATATAAAAATAAAATGTGTCTTTACTGATGATACAAAATTCCAGTCTTAAAACGTAATTGATGACAATGCTGTAAATTGTGAACAGCCAGCATTGCTTTTTTTTGCTAACTCATGAGAAAAATCCATGGTTCAGAAATCTTGCCGATGGGGTTATTAGCTACGATCATTCTCCTGAAAACTGTGTGGTGAATTTTTCTTTCCTTAACTTACTTGCTTGTAGTCATTGCTTTATTAATTATTTCCCCAGCCATCTGTATTATATTTCCAGCTGCCTTTTTGGGTGATCTGAAGTCACAAATGGCTCTGTTCCCTTACTCTAAACTTCATGCTCCTCTTTTTCATTTGATCTTAAGGTGTGATTGTTTGGTGGTTCTTCAGACTTTCTAGCTTCAGGGACCTCCTTGCTGCATTCAACTCGCCCACTGAGCGACTTCTGCTTCTCTGCCAGGAAGTAAAATATAAAATTCAGCTTTAAAAGAGCATAATTGACAATAGAATAAAGTTCTGTTGCATGGGGTCCCTTCCAACTCTACAATTCTACGATTCTATTGTTGTTCAGGAGCCAGGGCAGCCAAAAGTGCAATCTCCTTGATTCAGAGACACTGTCGGTACTATATAATGGGAGAGAAGCACAAGGAAGTAGATTTGGTGGTTCCATGTGTCAGTGTGCCTGGCTGTTAGCCAGAAGGTTGGTGGTTCGAGTCTACCTAGGAATGGCTGTGGGCAGAATTCCTGCATTGCAGGGGGTTGGATTAGATGAGCCTTGGGATTTCTTCCAACTCTATGATTCTATGACTACCAACACACCACGGGAAGCTGGGCAGCATACCAATACAAATAATGTGATCTCTATCAAATAATCTGGGGTGTTATGGGCTGGTCTTGAGGGAGATAAGCAGCTTGCTAGTCATCCTAGTATGTTGCTCAACTAAGAACTCAGGTGAGCAAGGTTTGGTAGGGCAAGTTCCAGTTCTTCAAAGCAATAGGCATTAAGTTTCCCTGCTTGTTTGGGGCCCTAAGGATCAACCACAATCAACCTTCCTATGAAATAGGATGCGGGACTAGATAAGGACAGCCATCCCACACACATTCCATGTACTTTTGCACCACATTATTATTATTATTATTATTATTATTATTATTATTATTATTATTCTGCCCTATACCCGGAGGTCTTAGGGCAGTTCACAGAAAAGATCACAATATATAAAATCAAAACAAAAACAGTAACCCATTAACACCCCCCCCCCAAAGAGCCACATTTTAGGAGGGTATATGATCTCAATCAGATTAACCAAAGGCCTGATTAAAAAGGAAAAATTTTGCCTGGTGCCTAAAAGTGTATAATGAAGGCGCCAGGCGAACTTCCGTTCTCGTGTTGCCACCGTCCAGACTTCTTGAGGAGGAGGCACATGAAGGAGGGCTTAAGAAGATGATCTCAGCGCCCAGGTAGGTTCATTTGGAAAGAGGCGGTCCTTGAGGTATTGTATTCCTGAGCCATTTAAAGCTTTTTTGGTCAAAACCAGCACTTTGAATTGGGCCCAGAAACTAATTGGTAGCCAGTGCAGCCGGACCAGGATTGGTGTAATATGCTCAAACCGTCTTGCTCTGGTGAGCAACCTGGCCTCTGAATTCTGCACTAGCTGAAGTTTCCGAACCGTCTTCAGAGGCAGCCCTACGTATAACGCATTGCAGTAATCTAACCTTGAAGATACCAGAGCATAAACAACAGTAGTTAGGCTATCTGTGTCCAGACAGGGGCGTAGCTGGGCAACCAGCTGAAGCTGATGGAAGGCACTCTAGGCCACTGAGGCCACCTGAGCCTCAATTGACTGCAAAGGATCCAAGAGTACCCCCAAACTAGGAACCTACTCCTTCAGATGACGTGTAACCCCATCAAGAGCAGGTAACCTCCCAGCCGTCTGTTGTTGTTTATTGTTATTATTCATTATTTAATAAATTTAATAGTGCCCTTAATCCAAAGATCACAGGGTGGTTTACAATATACAGTGGTACCTTGGTTCTCAAACTTAATCCGTTCCGGAAGTCTGTTCCAAAACCAAATCCTTCCAAAACCAAGGCACGCTTTCCCATAGAAAGTAATGCAAAATGGATCAATCTGTTCCAGATTTTTAAAAACAACCCCTAAAAGAGCAATTTAACATGAATTTTACTATCTAACGAGACCATTTATCCATAAAATGAAAGCAATAAACAATGTACTGCAGTCACACGGTCAATCAATCAGTAGCTGAACTGGGTTCCACACAGTCACAAAAAAAGCCGCAAAAACAAAAACACAAAATAAATAAATAAATAGCAAAAGCAGACAGACCTCAGCGTAACACTCAAAACGGAAGTGTGGCACTCAAATCAGAAGTGTAACACTCAAAACGGAGCATGTTTGGCTTCTGAAAAAAGTGCGCAAACCGGAACACTTAACTTCTGGGTTTGCAGTGTTTGGGTTCCAAGTTGTTTGAGTACCAAGGCATTTGAGAACCAAGGTACCACTGTATAACCACAAAATACATATCATAATAGCAAACCAAAACTATAACACCCCACACTAGATGTGCAGCTATACACAAACATGGAGATCGAAACCGCACCTTACACATTGGGCAGTATCCAACTAGCGTGTCCCATCAGTGCAAGGATTTGCACTTGCAAAATGGAACTTACCCTCTCTCCTCCCCCTGAACCCCCACTTAATGTGTTACCCCAACTCTCCAGAGCAGATTGGGGGAGAGTGCAGGGTGCACAAAGATGCAGGCAGTTCTGCTGCACAAGCTTAAATCCTTGAGACACATTAGCTGCATGCCATATATACTGAATGCAATTCGTATGTAGATCCCAGTCTTGAAATATGGAAGAAGCAGCTGAAACCCCAAGCGGAGTCAGGGGAAACCTGTGGTCTTCCAGCTATTGTTGGGCTCCATGTCTCAGCCACACCAGCCAGCAAAGCCAAAGGCCAAGGATCATGGGAGATGTAGTCCAGCAATATCACAATAGTCACAAGTTCCCTACCTCTGCTTTAGTCCAATCTTCCCCTATCTGGTGCCCTCTAGAGGTTTCTGGACTACAGTTCCCATCAACCCATACCATTGGCCTTGTTGACTGTTGTAGTCCAAAACAGCTGGAGGGCACCAGGTTGGGGAAGGCAGGTATACACTAATAATGATTTTAATTGCTTTTCCAGTATCTCACCAAAAGTGAAAATAGCAACTATCCGAAGACAATATTGTTCCAAGGATAGATAAATAGGAATAGCATGAGTGTATAGAAATAAACTTAGCACAGATAGAAAAAGGACAATACTGGAATTTCCCTGGAACATATCATGAAATTCTTTTGCACAAAGCAGGCAGAATAAACAAATAAATTGGGGATGGGTTGGAATAGAGGTTTGAGTGCCATCTTGTGGCAAAATAATGAACCAAACCCATCAGATAGGTTTTGCATACAATCCTATTATTATTATTATTATTATTATTATTATTATTATTATTATTAATCTGCTTGTCCCAGAAAATGTGATACATGAAATAAGGATACATATTTTATGGAGTTTACTGCATTCCTCTGGAAGATGAACTATATGAACTTCAAAACTTTGCACACCTGCTTCAGAGAAGTTGCGATGGTGTTGCCTTCCCTTTACAACACACGCATTGCCTGCTTCAGGTATTGAATGATACCACAGTGCATCGGTTATTGGAATGGCAGCACACTGCATGCAGAAAACCAAGTACAATGTGTTGAAACCACATGGTAAGCCAAGAGATCGACGTTTCAGCATCTCCGCGCTATAATTCTATTGCTCTTCGCTTCCATTAACATCTGCACAAAGCCTGTCCTTCATGTACGTTAAACTATATTTATAAAGGCATTTCTTTTTGGCTCTGAAAAGAGCCCCCCCCCAAAGCAGGTTTCTATTCTACAGCTCCATCTGCACTGTACATTTAAAGTGGCATCATACCACTTTAAAACAATCATGGCATCCCCCAAATCCTTTGGGAACCGTAGTTTGTTAAGGGTGCTGAGAGTTGCCAAGAGGCCTCAATTCCCCTCCCAGAGCTGCAATTCTCAACATAGTTTAATAGTCAGTCCCTCTTCCTGGGGAGCTCTGGGAACTGGATCTCTGTGAGGGGAATAGGGAATCTTCTAACAACTCTCAACACCCTTAACAAAGTACAGCTCTCAGAATTCTTTGGGGGAAGAAGCTATGCCTGTTTAAAGCAATAGCCATACTGCTTTAAATGTACAATGAAGACAGGGCCCACAACACTAGGTAGTGTTCGCTTGACACTTTCCCCCGTTTAGAAAGTAGAACATCTCTCAATCGTCCAAGATGTCTGCCCAATGCATGACTGTGGTGAAGGGCTGCTGTTGCGTGATAAACTATCTGCCTTGCATGCAGAATGCCTCAGTTTCAATCCTTGGTATCCCCGGGAGATATATTTTTTTAGAGTTCCCTGTGAAAAGGGATTGAGTGTTACGCCTCTCTGGAAATGGTAGCTTTGTGAGGGGAACAGTGGTCTCTTAACAACCCTCAGCATCCTTAACAAACTACAGTGGTACCTCGGGTTACAAACGCTCCAGGTTACAAACTCCGCTAACCCAGAAATAGTACCTCGGGTTAAGAACTTTGCTTCAGGATGAGAACAGAAATCGTGCTCTGGCGGCACGGCGGCAGCAGGAGGCCCCATTAGCTAAAGTGGTGCTTCAGGTTAAGAACAGTTTCAGGTTAAGAACGGACCTCTGGAACGAATTAAGTTCTTAACCAGAGGTACCAATGTACAGCTCCCAGAATTCTCTGGGGGAAGTTATGACTGTTTAAAGTGGTATTATAGTGCTTTAAATGTACCATATAGGTGAATGCGTCCCAAGTTGTTCTAGCCTGGATGTTGTCATCAGCTCTGGTCCTGGGTTTGATGTGTGGAGAAGAGTGCTCCAGGGGAAGGACTGCTTTTTATCAAGGGCTGGACAGCCAGAACCACCGCTAGCCTGGGCTATGGTGCTTGAGCAAGTTTCAGAACTGGTGTTTGAGCTTGCTTTCCCCTCCTCCCTCCCATTCCATTTTTCCTCACGTGCTGTGTCTTTTTAGATCGTGATCCAGAGGGCAGGGCCCGTCTGATTTATGTAAGCTACTCCAAGAGCCTTCTGGGCAAAAGGGTGAGGTATAAATACTGTAGATAAATTATATAGATACAGATGCATGCACAGCTTCTTTTGGGAGGGTGACAGTGAGATGCATAGCATCTCAATTCTCATGGATGGCTACTTCCAGTCAGCAGCTGATGAGGCAATCCATTCATGTGGGGAATCAAAAGGTTGATGGATATAGCGATGGTCACATCACTCCCTTGTGTAGTGCTAGCTATAAACTGGCATTCTTAATGCATAATTACCAGCCTGATGGGGTGGGCATATATACTTGGCTGCCTTCAGAAGGAAAAGTGGAGGGGGGAAGAGTTAGAAGAAGGAGAACTTTTCAGCAGGTGGCGCTGTTGTTCTTTATAACACCAATAACAACAAAAAGGACGGCTTCATTTTTGCCTCTTCAAAGATAGCTTCTTGGTATGTTGATAAATAGCTCCCAAGTTCCGTCAGGTTCTGTGATTTAGGCTCCTCCAAATAGTGAGAATGTAGAGTTTTCTCAAAAACTTATGAAAAGAGAGAAAGATGAAGGTCTGCATTTTCTTTCCCCCTCTTAACAATCTTTGTTTGGGATTTGAGAACCGTTCGGTTCATCTTTAACCTGTCACTTACTTTTTAGGAACACCTGGCTCTTTCTTGGTCTGATCTGGATCTGATCATGCCTTCAGCGTTGTTCGCAGTCAGGGCAAATAATTATTCCCACACAGTGGGCTATGTTCAGCCCCCAAAGCCACATTCACACCATACTTAAAAAAGCACCATGATACCACTTTAAACAGTCGAGGCTTTCCGTCAAAGAATTCTGGGAGTTGTAGTTTGTTAAGGATGCTGACAGTTGTTAGGAGACTCAATTCCCCTCACAGAGCTAGAGTTTCAGAACAGTTGAACAATGAAACCCATTTCACAGGGAACTCTGGAAACTGGGAAGGAAACAGGAGTCTCCCATCAACTCCCATCAACTCCCTACACCTTGAACTAGCCACAGGCCCCCCCCCCCAATTTCATGCCACATCCCAATGGCAGCTGTGTGTCATGTCGTTTCCCCTCTATAATATCAGACCCTCCAAGTGCCCCTATTTTCCAGGGATGTGCCCGATTTAGAGAAACCGTCCCATTTTCTGATTTGATCCTGGAATGTCCCACTTTTCCTTAGGATGTCCCTATTTTCCTTGGAGAAATGTTGGAGGGTATGGAGTTATCTGACAGTGGTGATCTTTGCTTCTTCCAGTACACTGATATTAGTTTGCCTGTCTTCCCAAGTGATGTGTAAAAATTTCCGGAGACACCACTGATGGAATCTTTCGAGGAGTTGGAGATGGCATTTATAAGTGGTCCATGTTTCACAAGCATACAGTAAGGTTGGTAGTACAATAGCTTTGTAAACAAGCATTTTGGTTTCCCTGCAAATCTCCTGGTCCTCAAACACTCTGCACTTCAATCGGGAGAAAGCCGCACTCGCGGAGCTCAGGCGAACTCAAATACATACAGGATTTTCATGTGCTCCCTTCCTTGATCACACAGACAGGAGCCACCTGTGTCTAAATATGCATGTGCAAGTTTCATGCACGAGGGGATGCTGAATGCCCATGAGGCCTCATTTATTTATATTTATTGCATTTATATCCCACCTTTTTCTCCAAGGAGCTCAAGGTAGTGTACTTAGTTGTTCTCCTCCTCAATTAACCCCCACAACAACCCTGCGAGGAAGATTAGGTGGAGAGGCAGTGGCTGGCTCAAGGTCACTCAGTGAGCTTGACCACTCATGGTTGAGTGGGGATTTGAACCCTGGTTTCCCAGATTCTAGTCCACCACCCTAACCACTACACCACACTGGGTCTCTTTGGGGGGTGGGTCGGGGCTGTGATTCTACTCACCCCTCTGTGTTTTTAGATTGCTAGCCCAGTGTTCTAGTAAATAAGCCTCACAATTTCAGCTACGTGCCTATCTGTGTTTTTTTTTGTAAGGTAGATGTTTTGAAGTTTTGAAATGAAACACTTTAAAGGCTGCTCACCCATCCTTCTTGAATATCCATAACAATCTGATACAGACGCTCAAAGAGGACAAATGACACCATATAAAGCTATAGCAGGAGACTGGCATGGTGGCAGTGTAATAAGCTGAGCAAGGATGTAGCCAGTATACGAAATGCTTAAGGAACGCAGGTAATTGAATACCTTTGGACCCTTTGGCTTAAGAGGAAATTAAATCACACTTCTGGTTTGGAGCCACTCAGACTATGGCATACAATTTTAAAGCACCCAGCACAATAGTTCTCAATGACTTTCCTTAGAAACCACCCTAGGTCCTAGCTGTAACATTCTGGAACAAAATTAATACAGCAATTGAGAGGATCAGGGGCTTACAATTACATTGAGAACCATTAATCTTCTTGTTAACTTATTTAAGGGATATACCATTTAACTATCATGAATTAATTTCATACATGGGTTACTGCTGCCATGCAAAAGAAAGAAAGAAAGAAAGAAAGAAAGAAAGAAAGAAAGAAAGAAAGAAAGAGAGGATATTGTCCATCCCATTATGCAATTGTGTCAAAATTGACAAGTTATACAGTGAGAGGAGCAGGCAAAGATATAACAATTTTGTTCAGATTGGACTTCCTTTGTTAATTACTGGCATTTTCACAGTTCTACAGTTGTGAGACTCAAAGTTTAATTTACTGTAAAAATATTGCTATAGATGCATGTTTATCTTGTACAATTTGTGTATTTTGTTTCTTTTTTATATTACAAAGTTGTCCATTTTAGAATGTTGCTGTTGTTTATAAAAAAGGAAGAATCCTAGGTCCCAGGACTTAAATCAGAATATTAGCCCGGCTCCTTTCCCTTTAGACCTGTAGCTCAGTTCTGGGCACCACAGTTTAAGAAGGATATTGACAAGCAGGAATGTGTGCAGAGGAGGGCACAGAGGAGGAAAGGTTGAGGGAGGTGGGTATGTTTAGCCTGGAGCAGGAAACCCCAAACTGCGGCCCTCCAGATGTTTTGGCCTACAACTCCCACGATCCCTAGCTAACAGGACCAGTGGTCGGAGAAGATGGGAATTGTAGTCCAAAACATCTGGAGGGCCGCAGGCTGGGGATGCCTGGCCTGGAGAATAGAAGATTGAGAGATGAGATGATAGTCATCTTCAAATATCTGAAGGGCTGTCACATGGAAGAAGCAGCAAGCTTGTTTCCTGCTGCTCCAGAGGCCCAAACCAAGAGATTCAAATAACGAGAGAGGAGATTCTGAATAAAAATTAGGAAGATCATCAGAAACATTTCCGATTGCAGGGACCATGTCCCTGGTAAATTGCTGCCCCTATTTGTGCCCCAGTGTTTGACTTTAGGGGATGCTTTGTAAAAACGCTGCTCATGGGAGATGCTGGATTTGCCACTTTTCACATTTCATCCCACGTGTGTCAGTGCACAAGCAGGAACGAGAAGTAGGATGCAGGTTTACCATTTCACATGTTGGCAAGCAGGGGTGCCAACTTGAATAAAATATTTGGGGGGGCAGGTAACCCCCCCCCGCACAATCAATCACATGACATGGTGCATCCACACCATTTGAATGGCAATGCCCATTAACTTGGGCGGGGGTGGCCCTCTCAAATATTTTATTGGGGGAGCTGAAGTCTCTTTGGCCTCTAGAAGTTGGCTCCTATGTTGGCAAGAGTGCACCTTGAACTGTTAATAACAGAGAGCAGGACAATAATGTTTCCTTAGACTATATTAAATCTATAGTACAAATACCTTCTTGGTTTTAAAACAGGTACAGTAAATGAAATACCGTAACTTCCAACAACATGTAACAGGGCAGAGCGGTGTGTGTGTGTATTTGTGTATGTGGGCCAGACTGTGGTCCTTGCAGTGAACATAGAGATGTTACAAGTGGGTCCTTGTTTCTATTTGGGAAAAGTTGGAAGATATGCAATATTCTGTCTCTCCTCCTTGAACCACCTCTTTCACAACAGAGAGTGAAAAGGGAAAGGAGAGCAGCTAGCCATTCCACAAATGAATCTCTGGGGGTTTCTTATGGAAACTCTTTCCACCAAGCACATTTGACCCTACTTGAGTGTGCTTCACATAAGGCTCTTATAGCACTTTAATGACATATGTTCCTTAGGGTTCCTTCTCCCTCTCTCCATGACAAACAGAAGTGATGTTTAACTTACAGTAAGGACATGGGAGTGTGTGGATCTGGTTCCCTCAGCCTATTGCACACATCCAGTGCTCTACCCAAATCTTCTTCTGGCTCTGCCCATCACTTGCATGTGGCCTCCAAAAGTTCCCTGCATGGCAGTGTGGCCCTAGAGCTGAAAAAGCTTTCCACTCCCTCCCAACACACTTTGTGACCCTATGCTGGATGCCGGAACCAGGCAGAGGACCTTCTCAGTACAGTCATACCTCGGGTTACAGATGCTTCAGGTTGCGTCTTTTCAGGTTGCGTCCTGTGCCGAACCCGGAAGTACCTGAACGGTTTACTTCCCGGTTTTGGCGCTCACGCATGCACAGAAACACTAAATCATGCTTTGCGCATGCGCAGAAGTGCCGAATCGCAACCCATACATGCGCAGATGCAGTGCTGCGGGTTGTGAATACTGTGGGTTGCGAACGTGCCTCCCACACAGATCACGTTTGCAACCCGAGCGTCCACTGTAGTGGCAGCCACCCTGTGGAACGCCCTTCCGCCAGATGTCAAGGAGATACAGAACTACAGAACTTTTAGAAGACATCTGAAGGCAGCCCTGTATAAGGAAGCTTTTAATGTTTGATGTTTTATTGTGTTTTTATATCTGTTGGAAGCTGCCTAGAGTGGCTGGGGCAACCCAGTCAGATGTGCATGGGAAGGAGGAGGAGGAGGAGGAGGAGGAGGAGGAGGAGGAGGAGGAGGAGGAGGAGGAGGAGGAGGAGGAAGACTGCTCTTCCCGGGGAGGCTCACTTGGCACCTTCTTTGTTACATATCTTTAAGTGCCAGGCAAAAACATCCCTCTTCTTCCTGACTAATTAAAGAATCAATGGCCTTTTAAACTGTGTGTGTAGGGTTATTGCTTTTGTTTGTCATTATGGTATGCATTTTTTGTTTTTATATTGTAAACTGCTCTGTGATCTTCGGACGAAGGGTGATAAAGAAATTTAATAAATAATAAAGATGAACAGGGTGGTTCTCTAGTTCCAATCTTAGATGATACTTTTGAACACATGAGTGTACAGTCCCCCCCCCCCCCGAGCTGTCCTTTTCTCCTTGAGGATTACATGATTAGGCATAGTTATTTAATAGAGTCGCATCAAAATGCCTTTGAGCTAGACAAGGTGACTGACCACAAATATTTGTGCCGCTAGGGGACATCTAGAAGTGTGCTTAGGCCAGTTTGCTGGATTGCAAACTTTATAAAGATATTTTGATGGATGGAAGCTGAAACTAAGGAGAGATTTGGGGGCTCTGAAGTTTACTTCTGCCCCTTGGTTTTTCTGTTGTTCTGCTGAATCAACACATACTTTACAGGACAGTAGAGAGCGGGTAGCATCATCCAGACAAGTTAAAACATTTTAAAATCCAGCTACTTTCAGTGGGAGAGTTAAAGTATATGCTCAGTCTTCCTGCTGAAATCAAAGCAACTTAAATGTGCTCAACTCAGCTCATGACTAAGGGCACAGCTTGGATAGATGGTGGAAGACCTGTGATGCAAGAGTAGATCTAAGCAAAAATACATAGAATCATAGAATTGTAGAGTTGTGAGGGACAATAGGGTGATAGCTGATATGTCATACTCACTGCACAAAAATAAATGAAAAGAAGTCATTATGTGGCAGGTATTTCTTGGTTTGTCTTTAAATCGAGGTTGCTTTTGCTTTTGCATTTATTTTCAAAACCAATTTGAATGGAATAATATGGATGTCAGTGACCATTTCAAAGCGCTCCCCTAAAGTGTTCACTTTTTCCAAAGTGAAGTAGAAAGTTTTCTAAACTATGCTAGGAGAAAATAAGCTAAATTTGGTAGTTTCAGCCATTTCTGAGGGCGGGGGTGGGGTGGGGTGGGAACTAGGCTTTTAATAGACGGTCTTGCTGATCAGAAGGTCGGAGGTTTGAATCCCTGTGATGGGGTGAGCTCCCGTTGCTTGGTCCCAGCTCCTGCCAACCTAGCAGTTCGAAAGCACGTCAAAGTGCAAGTAGATAAATAGGTACCGCTACAGCGGGAAGGTAAACGCCGTTTCCATGTGCTGCTCTGGTTTGCCAGAAGCGGCTTTGTCATGCTGGCCACATGACCTGGAAGCTATACGCCGGCTCCCTCGGCCAATAATGCGAGATGAGCACGCAACCCCAGAGTCGGTCACGACTGGACCTAATGGTCAGGGGTCCCTTTACCTTTACCTTTATTCCCATCCTATATGGAATCTGTGGCTGAGTTCCTTGACACAACATACAGTAAACTGTGAAAGAGAGAGATTCATTCTGTCTCTTGAATTCCTGACAAACAAAGCCATCTGGTTGCCTTAATCAAGGCAGCATATTATGGGCAGGTCCTCTGACTAAGTATTAAACATACTGTACAGTGGCATTATTTATGACTTGGACCACTACTATATCACTCTATTATCCATACTTATAGAAAAAGACCCACTGTAAGTATAATTAGTTAATAAATCACCATGAGTGATAAACAGAATGATGGATGCAGGTTTCAGCTGATCACTTTTTTATTAAGGAGAGATAAATCAGCATCATATTGTTGCCGTAAACCTCTCAAATTGGTCAAAAATCCGGCGTGCCAAAATGCAGCAAGGGAGGGTGATTAACGTGTCAATTGTGCAGCAACAAATTGTTCCCGATAATTGATATCAATCAATCCTTTTAATTTCGCCACAGTCTAATGGGTGTCATACGTCATGCCTCTCTTCCTTCGCCTGCAAGCCGGCGCCTTTTGTTTCGGTCTTCCTTGGAACCGTCAGAAAGTGCTCTTTCCACGCAGCCCAAATTAGTCCTATGTTTGATTAGCACAAGGCAAGGCAGGAAGCTGGTTCTTGCTACATGTAATGCTGGGGTAAAATGGTGATTGGCTGTCTAGGGAAGTTCTCTCCATTATACCATTGCCATTTTGTGGTGCTTCTGCTGCAGCTTCTGGGTTCTGCATGACTTTTTGTGTGTTCCCCGTGAGTTCAAAGGCCTGCTTCCTGATATATTTGCAATGAGTTCGCCTTGTGTTTTCCCACAACGTATAGTTATGGTTACAGTGGTACCTCGGGTTAAAAGACGCTTCAGGTTACAGGCGCTTCAGGTTACAGACTCTGCTAACCCAGAAATACAGTGGAACCTCGGTTTACGAACACCTCGGTTTACGAATTTTCAGTTTACGAACGCTGCGGGGCCATCTGGAACGGATTATTTCACTTTCCATTACTTTCAATGGGAAAGTTCGCTTCAGTTTATGAACGCGTCAGTTTATGAACAGACTTCCAGAATCAATTACACCCATGCTTCGGGTTAAGTACGCTTTAGGTTGAGTACTCCGCGGACCTGTCTGGAACGGATCAATCCACTTTCCATTACTTTCAATGGGAAAGTTCGCTTCAGTTTATGAACGCTTCAGTTTAAGTACTCTGCGGACCGTCTGGAACAGATTAATCCACTTTCCATTAATTTCAATGGGAAAGTTCGCTTCAGTTTATGAACGCTTCAGTTTATGAACAGACTTCCGGAACCAATTGTGTTCATAAACCGAGGTACCACTGTAGTACCTCAGGTTAAGAACATTGCTTCAGGATGAGAACAGAAATCGTGTGGTGGCACAGCGGCAGCAGGAGGCCCCATTAGTTAAAGTGGTACCTCAAGTTAAGAACAGTCAGGTCAAGAACGGACCTCCAGAATGAATTAAGTTCTTAACCCGAGGTACCACTGTACATTTTTATGTAACAGGAGACTTGCCCTTACAGGACAGTGGGGTGGTCTCCCTCAGGAGGTGATAGACTCTCTTTCCTTGGAGCAGAGGTTGGATGGCAACCTGTCATGGATGCTTGAATTGAGTTTCCTGTGTCGCAGGGCATTGGACCAGATTGACTCTACAGTTCTATGATTCTATGACCCTTCTCACCCAACTTCAGTGACGAAAAAGGCCCAAATAATTCTCAAGCAAAGGCATGGAAATCAAGGACACACTCCCATTCCAAGGATAGGGAATACCCCCATTGCCTCAGCATAATGCAATTAGTGCAGGAACTTGACTGAGCTTCCAACAGTATTGGTTGGGGGCCAATGGAGCTGGTACAGCTGAAGGCAGAGAACCCAAAGTTGACGCCAGAGCCAATGACAAGGACAGTTTGGTGAGGGTGGTGCACCATTCATTCTAATGGACCAGCCTCCATTGGCTTCTATTAGGAAAGCACAAATGTGAACCAGAGTAACACCACATTGAAGAAGGAACAAGGCAAACTGTTGTACAGATACAGTATTTGAATGGAGCTTGAACACAGCTTTCGTTTATTCATAGAAAGTGGAGGATAAGCTACAGTCTCTGTTTCATCGAAACCCAACACCCTTCCAACGATCGCCCACTGCCGTGGCACCTCCGTGCCGTCCTCCGTCACGAGGCACCACCATTCTTCTCCATGTACATCTTATCTGTCAGGTATAATATCCTGCTGACATAGCGTCCTTTGCTATTATACTCACCATAATATAGGGACGATGAATATCGCCCCATAAGTGCCTCTTAAGTTAATGTAAAACTACATCTCGCAACATCGTGCATTCAACAAGCTGTCATTTCCCTCGTAAATCCTGGAGAGCGTTTTTTGCTTCCTGAAACGATTGGCTCGCAGATCCGCCTGAGAAATAATCACAACCCATGGCCTACCCTGAAAGCTGCAGCTGTAAATCAATCTCAAGGGTTTGTGACCGCTCGCATTCCCCCCCCCCCGCATCTGTCACTCTAGTTTACAGGGATACGCGGCACTATTTAAAGACCAGGCATCTGTGTAACAACCAAGCAGGTGCCAGCATGTATATGCACAAATTTCATCGCCGCCAGAAACCATGGTGGCAAAAATCGAGCTAAGAGCTGGGTTTGGGAAGGTAAGAAAGAACTCTGTTGTATCAGACCAAGGGGCCATCAGTGGCCAGCCAGAGGCTTCTTGGAAGTTTATTAGTGCTGTGCAGAAAATTTCTCCTGCATTAAAAAACAAAACAATTCTCCATCAGTTAATGAGAAAAGAAATTGCATTTGGAAATTAGCAATTGGAAGATAAAATTATCCTGGGTGCGTGTGTGTGCAGGTTTTATGTTCTCCTTATCTTCTATTTAAGGAGGCCGAGAGATGTCTATGGCTGCCCTTGCTTTCGCCAGCTCACCAGTGGTTTGCACTCAGCAGTCCTTACAGGGATCAATGAAAGCTCAGAGGAATTCATCCCAAGGTAATAGTAATGTTGTTGTTGTTTAGTGGTTTAGTCGTGTCCGACTCTTCGTGACCCCATGGACCATAGCATGCCAGTAATAGTACTAATAGCACTAATAGTAATAGTACCACTGTATTCTGCTCTGGTCAGACCTCTCCTGGAGTACTGTGTCCAGTTCTGGGCACCACAGTTCAAGAAGGATACTGACAAGCTGGAACGTGTCCAGAAGAGGGCAACCAAAATGGTCAAAGGCCTGGAAACGATGCCTTATGAGGAACGGCTTAGGGAGCTGGTATGTTTAGCCTGGAGAAGAGAAGGTTAAGGGGTGATATGATAGCCACGTTCAAATATATAAAAGGATGTCATATAAAGGAGGGTGAAAGGTTGTTTTCTGCTGCTCCAGAGAAGTAGACACGGAGCAATGGATTCAAACTACAAGAAAGAAGATTCCACCTAAACATTAGGAAGAATTTCCTGACAGTAAGAACTGTTCGGCAGTGGAATTTGCTGCCAAGGAGTGTGGTGGAGTTTCCTTCTTTGGAGGTCTTTAAGCAGAGGTTTGACAGGCATATGTCAAGAATGCTTTGATGGTGTTTCCTGCTCGGCAGGGGGTTGGACTGGATGGCCCTTGTGGTCTCTTCCAACTCTATGTTTCTAACTCTTCCCATGGTAACTCCCATCATCCCTAGCTAACAGGACTAGTGGTCAGGGATGATGGGAATTGTAGTCTCAAAGCACCTGGAGGGCCGAGTTTGCCTCTGCTTGGTTTAGCACTTAAAGGTGGATAAGAAACAAACGAATAAATGGAGATGGAGTGGGGTGTATATGAGAACATAAGAAGCTGGATCAGACCAAGGGGTCTGTTCCCACAATGCTGTTCCCACAGTGGCCAACCAGATGCCTATGAGAAGCCCACAAGCAGGAGCTGAGTGTGTGGTCACTCTCTCCAGTTCTGATTCCCAGTAACCGGCATGCATACTGCCTCCAACAGGGCAGGTAGAACATAGTCATTGCAGCTAGTAGTCACCAATAGCCTTTATCATTGGTGAAACTTGCTCATTCCTCTTTTAAAGCCATCCAAGTTGGTGGGCATCGCTGCCCCCTGTGGTAGCGAATGCCATAGTTGAATTTTGCACTTTGTGAAGATGCCCTGAATCTTCCAACATTTAGCTTCTTTGGATGGCCCTAGGTTCTCTAGTATCATGAGAGGAGGGTGGGGGGTGGAATACATTCAGCAAATATAGGCTTCCTAACCCCCATCTGGCAAGTGATACCTGCTGAAATTGCATATTGTAGAGGTGCTGGTGCCCTGTCCTCCTATGTATGTGATCACCCTATTTATTACTGCCATGATATAAACAGCTGCTGAA
Source organism: Zootoca vivipara (assembly GCF_963506605.1). Taxonomy (NCBI): domain Eukaryota; kingdom Metazoa; phylum Chordata; class Lepidosauria; order Squamata; family Lacertidae; genus Zootoca; species Zootoca vivipara. The sequence goes on along the minus strand of NC_083282.1, from coordinate 73,287,211 downwards.
GACAAACCTGCCTATGAGCCCCTTGGAAGGAAGAAAGGATTTTCCCTATCATCCCCGAAGCCATTTCTCCACAGAGATGCCTTTGGGAGCCTTCAATAACACCAGCTCCCTTCTGCTTCCAAGTACCCCTGAACGAATGACCCTGCTAGTGGTGCAGTTTTTCCTCTCCCTCTCTCTCCCTCCTTTGCCCTCCCCTCTCCCCTAACTTTGATTTGATCAGCCAAATCTGAAATGATGTGTGAAAGTAATGATATTTTGTAATTAAATCTCTGGTGATGGTGCCGCTAATTTGTGGTACATGCATTGTTCATAAGGAAAAAGGCATCAATTCATTTTCTGACTGGCTACTCCTGGGACTCATAATTAGACCAAGCTCATCTTTTGCTGCCTTGCATATTAAGGAGCTGCTGAGACGCAAAGAGAATTTGGGAAGCTTCTTTTTTTTCCTGAAAGGGGGGGGGAGAAAAAACAAGGTCTAATAATGTTAGCTCAGTTAGAACCATCAAGGGATTTAAAACGCACACAGGACACAGAGATGGGCTACTACCCACGGGAAACTTCTCTTGAGCAAACCTCACTTAGATACACAGGAGTTTCAAAAGATGCCCTTTTTACAGCTTGTGGAGATTTCAATTAATTCCTCGTGATGTGTACCTATGTTGTGTCAATGATCCTTATGTTCTGTGAGTTCCTTTTTTTGCCTTGCAAAACCAAATCTTTCATTTTTCCTTCCTTGATTCTTTTTTTGTTCGATTCCTCCTTAGTTCTGGGATGCTCTGCCCACTGCTCTGTTTGGTACTTCTCATCATCTAACAACTCCTTTGTTTCAATTAGTTTATTCTTGATTGTGTCATCTCCTTATCTCCTCCTCCAGTCACCACTTCCACTTTCCCCCTATTCTCTTTTCATACAATATTGCACACATTTTTGCTTAAGAAGGTGTCTCTGGAAGTGTGAACCAAGCATTTCATGGGATTACTGTACAATTGCAGAAATGTGTTTTTTTTTGGCCTTTAGTTTACTGAGTTTGTAATCTTTTGTATTTTATTACTGATCAATTTATTGAATCTATATACTGCCCCTTTTCTGAGGATCACAGGGTGGCTTATAATATAAAAACACAAAAAACACATAGCCTAATAACAAAGAAAACAATACAACCCCCACCCCCTATTTAAAAGGCCATAAACTGTTTAATTAGCCAATGGCCTGGGAGCAAAGGAATGTTTTTGCATGGCACCTAAAGATATTAAAACTTCCCTTTGAATGTGAAAAGGGGAATTGTGGGCATATTTACAGGCATGCAATATTTTGCAAGGTATGTTGACAAATGCTGCTTTGTTTAGGTCAAAAGTGTTGCCCCCAATAGAAATGGCCCATTCATTTTAGGCTGATCCGCACTATATGTTTTGAACCTGAACACGAAAAGGACCCAGCTTTAAATAGCAGAATACACCTGCAGTGCTGCAAATTGTGAAAGGTGCATGCATGTTTAAGCAGCCTGCTGTAATGCATACACACCACATATCATTGATGGCGCCATGCAAAGATTTTGCCATCTAAACTAAGATCGACAGTTCAAGGGTGTGGTGAACTAGATCTTTATGCTTGGAACTGCATTTTGAGGCATTGCTGAGTGGGAGCCATACTCTTGTTGCTGAACTCTTGTATACAACTCTAAAATAATATAACTCACATTTTAATGCTGTGTGAAACACGGGGTGAGTGAGTGCAGATTTTTGTTTCTGGATGGGATTGAGGATTTCAGCTGGCAAAAGGACTTGCTCATGGATGTTTTCACTCGCTGCCCTTTGCCCACCCTTCCCAATGTATGCTTGACAGGTGACCCCTGCTAACCCTGCCTGCCTCTTTGATATACCCCGATTCTCACTACTGGGTGTTATTTGCAGACACAATGTGTCAAGTGAGCATCACAGACAACACAAAGCAGTACTGAGGATGCATCTATTTTCCTGAGCAGAGGGAGTTGATTCCAACAATAAATTCTGTAGCCAAGTACTCATCCTATTTAGTAACCAAGGCTTCGTTATTTAAGCCAATCAATAGGAACAGGGCTGCAATCCACACCCACCCACCCTGTTATGCCGTTGGAAGTTTGGATGGACTCAATGCATTCCTATGCCAACTCTGCCAGCCTCCTGTTGGTAGTGAGTGCCCACTAGGATGATGATTTTTTCATTCCCCCCCCCAAATTATTTCCTGTAGTACAAATGGATGAACTTTTGCCTATTAATGACTAAAATGAGGTATAAAAGGTAAAGGGACCCCTGATCATTAGGTCCAGTCGTGACCGACTCTGGGGTTGCGCGCTCATCTCGCATTATTGGCCGAGGGAGCCGGTGTACAGCTTCCAGGTCATGTGGCCAGCACGACAAAGCCGCTTCTGGCAAACCAGAGCAGCGCACAGAAACACCGTTTACCTTCCCGCCAGAGTGGTTCCTATTTATCTACTTGCATTTTGACGTGCTTTCGAACTGCTAGGTTGGCAGGAGCTGGGACCAAGCAACAGGAGCTCACCCCGTCACAGGGATTCGAACCGCCGACCTTCTGATCAGCAAGCCCTAGGCTCCGTGGTTTAACAAACAGCGCCACCTGGGTCCCTAAAATGAGGTATATTCCATTGAAATATTTTAAAAGCTTACACACAAACCATTATTAATTTTTTTGTATGCCGTTTTACCATTTCATAAAATTGTATTAACAATTCTATACATATTTCGTATCAAATTTGGACACAACACCACATTCCACAATGGGGAGTGTTCTTAGCAACATAGGGTATACAAATGTCACACCTGCGCAAGGTAAAAGCCCCTTATTGGGATCTCAAAACTCAGCCAGCAGACCCTGCCGGGCATGCTGGGAAAAGAACCTACAAGAGAGGTAGCAAAACATCGTCCTCTAGTGGCATCTATACTGTTACTGCAGCTAAAAAAAGCTTCCTTGTGTGTTTGATGGCCCTATATAATGTTGTATATATTTGACTCTAAAGCTTGGGTTCACTTTTATATCTGCTTACAGTGACTTCAAAAATGGTCAAAAAACTGATAAATATTTTTTTTAAAATCATTTTGTGTGTGAGGTTTTTTTAAAATCAAATCTCTTTGAAAGTAAGATTTTCTCTAATCTTTAATGAAAGCTCATCAAATTATGATACAGGGAAATGAGGCTGTAAAAAAGTCATCACCCTAGTGCCCACTGGTCATGCTCCTGTGAGTAGAGACCAGCAGAAAGCCCCCAACTGGGGTGTTCTGAGGGCAACTTGGGGCTGAGCCACTGATACCCAAGCTGTTCTTACAGCCAGCAGCAGCCGGCATAAGTCCCTATCCAGATTCAATTTCTGTGCCAGGGTTGAGCTGGCAAGAGATCAGGCCCAATCTGCCTCCCCACCACCTTCCTCTGCTGTGATTGGTAGGCTGCAGATGTGGTGGCAGCAGCCTATTTAGATTGTAGAGTAGCAATTTTTTTTTGTTAAATATTACAATGACAAATATTAGTATAAGAAGCAACAAATCATATGGACAGCTGGTGCCATCTAAGAAGATACATCCCCTCTGCTTCTGAGTCAGAGATCGGTCCTCCAGCTGTTTCTGAACTCAACCTCACACCAGCCCCAGCCAGCAAGGTAAAAGATCAGGGATGATGGGAGCTGTAGTGCAACAACATCTCAAGGGCCACAAGTTCCCCTTGCCTTTTCAAAGACCATGTCTGCTCCGAGCGATGTCTGTGCCATTGAATTTTTTTTAAAAAAAACCACGCACACCTGCTTTCACAATTACACCTTTTAAAAAAGTCAATTGCAGCTTGTTTTTGCAGAGTTTTGGCTGCAGGTCTCTCTGCACACTTTCCTGGGACTGAGCTCTGGTGAACAGAGTGGAACTTCCCCCCAAAGAAACAATGGTTTCAATCTATTAATTAATTCAGACTCATATTGACTCAATGCAACTTTGATTGAATGACAGCCTGAGAATGGCCAGCTCTGTCAATGCAGTGGCAAATAAACTGCTACTGATCACTTTAGTGAATCTTCACCCCAAGAAATAAAATCACTTTCGTGCTGAAATAAGCTCCTGTTGCTTGAGAGGGTAGGTGCAAGCCGACCCTCAGAGAGGATGGGAGAGAGCTTTTTGACCCTGTTATCTCATCTGACTTTGTCATATCCATATGTGCCCTGGGAGCCAGTGCTGTTCTCTAGCACACCGTATCACAAGAAAGCTGCAAGGTGTCACCCACATATGTTGAGGCAATTAAAGAGCAGAACACTGATGCACTTACATTGCAGAGTATTAGATGCAGCTTTCCAGGATTTGCTATGGGTTGGAGTTTTGTGTTGCTTGGTGGTAAGGGATGCACAAGGCTGTCAAAACTGTCAATTACAGCACATCCTCTTGAAATTTTGTCAGAGTTTTAGTGCAAATTTATCCTAACATGCACATTTTTAATTCAATGCATACATTTGCTTTTGCAAACCAATGCCCTTCTGTACATGTTAATGCACACTTTGCCCTAGTATACACATTTTTGAAATTTCCTTGGCTGCAGAACTGAATGGCAAAATTCAGAAAAGGGCGAATCTTGAAGGATGGGTGCTTTGCGGTCCACATATCAACTTGGAAAGGACAAATTAGGTAGGTTTGCCTTAAAATGCTTACCGGATCAAATTTATTCACCATCCATATTGGTGGCTGAGGACACTTTATTGTTTATAGGCATTCCCATATATATATCTATACTATGGCATCTGGTTTGCCACTGTGAGAACAGGATGCTGGACTAGTTGGGCCTTTGGTCTGACCCAGCAGGCGTCTTCCAATGCTGTTATGTCACAGACACATGTATATGAGTTAAGGAAATGTACAGTGCCTCACATATCCATTGCTTGCCGCTTGGTCTCATTCTGTTGCTGATTGTCCTGCATGCTTTGCCCCCTTTAACAGCTTGGCACTCCTTGAAGACTCTTCCTAATGGACTCAGGAATGGGCATCATTCCTAACGGAGGAAGGTATCAACATTTCAAAACAGTTTAATTATTCCGAAAATGCTTAGCTATTAGCAGAGACAAGAGAGCTTAGGGCTATTTTTCAGCATTAATTTTCCATTTGAAATGAATTCCTTTTGGTTACACTTTTTAAATGTTTCTTTTAATTAGACGCAATTACTTCAGAAGAATCGCTTTTATTTCCATGCCTGAAATCTCAATGATAAAGCTGTTAACTGGCCAGGCTGAATGCTGTGTATGCCTCATTTAGCTGGTACACTAAAGTATATTGAACTAGGAAATTATACAGTGAATCAGCTATTAATTCATTTTATGATCCTTTCACTCTAACATCTTGAATGAGCTCTTCAGGGGGAAATTTAGTCACAATACATATAATTGTCCAACTATATATGTGACACTCATTTACGACCGTAAGGTTACCGGCACTCTGAGCCTAATCGGAGTGCAACTGTGCAAGCAGAGTTAACTCCTGACTCTGGAAAATATTAACGGGATCATTAATGTTCTTTTGACCAGAGAGAACTGGACCACATATCATGTGTTTAGCAAAGGAAATGAGAAGTCGGAGAAGTTACACACAAGAATTTGAAGCGGGGCTTAATTTGAGCCAAGGGTCCACTGGTGTGGTTTTCACTGTGAGTTCTCCATCCTAGAAAATAAGATGTCATACAAAAGGAGAGAGTGCCTCTGAGTTCGTGCAGGGTTCATTTCCTCAGCTCTGAGTCAGGGTCTTCATGCATTGCAGCTCCTTGCCTGCCTCCACTGCTATTGATGTGCATTACAGGGTGGGGCGGGGGGAATTCACTGAGTGAGTTAACAGAGGGATCACAACTCAGTGAGAGAGCCCATGCTTTCTTTACAGATGGTCCCAGAGTCTATCCCCTGGCCCTTCCAGTTCAAAAGGTCAGGTGGCAGGTGATGGGAAGAACAGCTGCCAGTCACAATCTTTTCCTGTTATATATTTTGGAAAGTGCTTTGCTTGTCTGTTTGCTGTGCATTTGGACACATCTTAAGGCACCACAACCAAATTTTGTTTGATGGTTCCTGAGATCAAGGAGTGGGTTTTTAGTTATTATTTGGATACAATTGGTGGCCATTTGGAATCAAGACGGCAGGATGTTTCTTTACAAACTGCACTGTTTTTTACCACTGGTTGCATAGAATTCTTTAGCCAAGCTGGGTGTGAGACTGCTAGCAGATGATATTGGGCTAGGTGGACAATCTGATGTGGTATAAGGCAGATTCCTATAGCCTATGAGACTCTCATAGTGAGGATCTTGAAGAGCCCTGTGAGACTAGTTCAGAAACTAGGAAGTAGGAAGCCTCTGGTTCAAGAGTCACTTCAGATATGAATTCAGTATGCGTTTATGTAAGCTGCTCAGCTCACCTTTAGAGTGGATGCATATCTTAGACTTAAGTAAAGGTGAGCAGCCTGCAGCCCTGCACATCCTTCAGTATACCTTCCCTGAAGCAGGGAGAGAGAAAGAGAAAGAATGAAAGAAAGCCACTGGATGGAGGATGAATGTAAGGGAAAGAAGGGGAGCTTATGTGCTTGCTTGTACAGTCAAACCTCGGCTCGAACGGTTCCATTTTCTGCCAAAAACCCGGAAGTAACTGCTCCGTTTTTCAAATATTTTCAGAAGCCGAACATGCTATGCGGCTTCCGTTTTGAGTTTCCCTATTATATTGAGGCTTCCACTTTCAGGTTTTGGTTGTCAAACGTTTCGGAAGTCAAACGGTCTTTCAGAACGGATTACGTTCAACAACCGAGGTTTGACTATAAGAATAGGTGTAAGTGAGAGACATAATTAATAGATGGTGGAGGAGTGTGTGTGTGTGTGAGAGAGAGGGAGATGGAGACAGAGATAAGTGTTCCATCTGATTTTTGCATTGGTCCTTCCCACTTTGTTTTGGCTCTGCCAACAACAAAGGTACATAGCCCCTGATGACTTTCTTCCAGGTGAGCATGACCTTTGACTCTGCAGATGTTGCTCATCCCTGCCTTAGAAGGTTATTCACCATGCATTGGCTTGCAGAAGTCATCTTTAAGGACTCTGCTCCAAACTGGCGACCGGAGTGAGCTGGTAGGGCCTCTTCTTTGCCAATGGCCTTGAACATCTGGATGGCACCAGGTTCAGTTAGAGCATCGGACTTTGATCAGAGAGACCTGGGATCAAAAATCACTGCATAAAGCTCACAGAGTGATTTTAAGCCAGTCACTCACCATCACTCAGCCCTACCTACCCCCAGGATTTCTGTGAAGATACGGTAAAGGAGCAGCAGTGGGCATGCCTTCCACCCTTAATTCTTGAAGGAAGGGTAAGATAAAAACGTAATAAATAATATTACCATTTGTGAATTGCTTACCCAAACTTTCCAAAAATCAGCTGGGGCAGAAAACAACTTTGTGTGAGCTTCAAGTTGTTTTCGTGACCCTAATTAAATTTTCAATCTGCTTGTGTTTATCTGCGTATAGGGCGGGGGGGGGGGGAACTTTGCATCTATATTCTCCCTGTTAAGGTGGCTTGTGATGAAAGATGATAGATGGCAACTCTCCAGGGTTTTATTTAATTTGTTTTTTAAGAAACCTGATATACCTTTTAATAACATGAAACCTAGTAAAAGTTCAGAAAAAGCCAAGTTTTTAAAATGAGAAGACTATAAACAGAAGGGTGAAGACAGCTGTAACATTATTTGTAGAGGTCTGGAAATGAGCTCATACTGAATCCAAATGCACATTTCCTCTCTTGAAGTGAGTTTCGAAAAAGCTCCAGCAGCAGCCTTTCTGAATGGAAAAAAGCTAACTGAATGGCATTGATTGGACACTGTCCGTGACATCACCAATCCATCTGCCCTGTTAATCCTTGGGGCAGTGTTGTTGTTTTTAAAGAGTATTTGGGACTGTTGTTTTGATAAGATACCGTAGAGGTTAAATAAATGTACATGGGATAAATGTATACAAGTTGCTTAAAAGAAGAAGTAAATAGACTGTTTTGAAAATGCAGGAAAATGGAAGAATGAATAAACATTTGACATGCTGGTGTGCAAGAATATGGGTTCAAAGTCGGACTCACTCACACTGCAGCTGAAGCATTGCTACAATGCTATGTGCATGTTTATTGTAAGACACCAACATTGCACCACCAGAAGAAGTCAAAGTAACCATTGCAAATGGTTTGCACAGGGTGTATGTACAGGATAGGTGGATGCAAGGGAGAGAGCACTCCTTTCTCTTAACGCTTCACTCTGCTTAACTATAGTCCAGGGATCTGCAAACTTTCTATCCCTAAGGCTCACTTGAGAGGGCTGGAAATTACAGTGGCTCACTGATCTCTGCAAGGCTGGAGCCAGTCACCAAATGGTGTCAGGTTCAAGGTGGAGTCTGTCATAATCTGCTGGCAATTACTGACATCATTTCCCACCACAATTTAATCTGTCTTTGAAAATTGTGAGACACCGGTATATTAAAATGTCTTCCTGGAAGGATACCAGGATAATAAATAGACATTTATCAGGCTGCCGTGTTGGATCACTTTCCAATACATAGCCACATTTTATGGCAGATTCCACACTGCATGCTTACTGCAGAATAGCCATGCTTTGCTCCATCACCTTTTATGGGATATTTGCATGACATCGTAAGCAAAGCATGATCCTCCACTGACATTTTCCCTCTTCAGCTTCTTCTCCCAACCTGCCTTGCCATAACCAGAAAATCTGGCTTTTTTAAAAAAAATGCAATGGAATAGCTTCACAATTAGCCCACGTGTAGATGACCCATCACACAGCAATTCAATAGCTTTTCCATCCAGTTATGGCCTGTACATATTGCTTTAGTCATTCCCTTCTTTATGGTCCATTTCTCCTTTATAGGAATCAATTCTATCACTTTAACCCTCTCCTTTCTGGACAGCATTATGTTTATAATGCAGCATGGAGGCAATCATGATCAGGAGTGCAGCAAGGGAGCTTTTGGGGGGATATTTATTTATTTATTTATTTATAAAATAATATTTATTTAAGTTTTCCAATCAAACCAAATTATATATTCCAAATTATACAAATTATCCAATAATCAAACAAATTCCAACGTTATGCCTAATTATAAATTATTATTATTATTATTTAGCTGACTTCCCATGCTTCGAGATCGGAGGGAATCCTAATCATCTCATAGTTCTACTGCATTTCAAAATATCACAATAATTCCCTTAATACAGTCTGATGTTAAACCCTTCATTATTTTCAACAGCCTTGTGCGTTCATTCTGAGTGAGTTTAGGTCCAAATGAAATGTTTCTGTGTGGATTTTACGTCTTTCCTCTTCTTCTTTATAGTCCAAACCTGTAGTCCCAAATTCCCCTATGTAAACTCACATCCTCTCATCACAAACTGGTGTTTCTGCCGAATCAGTCCAGGAGCCTTCCACTGCAGGTAGCTGCCATATCGACACACAGCCCAGATCTAATCCCCAACTATAAGGGGGAGACAGTATAGAGAACCTCCCCCTTGCATCAGAAGTAGCTCCTCCCCAAGCAGTGATGGAAGCGAGGGCTCGGAGGAGGCCAGTCAGGAAGTGGAGAGAGAGTGCCAGGGCTCTGGCAGCATGGGAGAGCCCCGGCTACACAGGAGGGAGGAGAGAGAGGGGGAAAGGGGGGAAAAGGAAAGCATGGAGCGTAGACCCTTTCCTCCGGTTCCGGAATTATGCAGGAGAAAAAAGGGGAGGAGAATCACTGTCCCAAGACTCTTATGTTGGAGGAAATCACGCAGGGGGGCAGTGCCGGATTCTGCATCGGAATGAGCAGACATGTTTTACGCACCTGTCTCACTGTAAATAGAGTGCACTAATAAAAACTGCTTAAAGACAAGCATGGGGAGCGTCGTTACTCTGGAGTAGTCGCAAGAACCCCTGACACCAACCATTTCTGAATTCAACAAACGGTTTGCTATCCAGGATTACTACAAGACTGGTTTATGAATAGGCTGGAGAGGCTGAAATTATGCTGTCAAGGAAATCTCTTTTATACACCTGTTGGGCTCAACATACAGTGCTGTGGCTCAGTGGTTGAGCATTTGCTTGGTCCCAGGTTCAATCCGTGGCATCTCCAGGCAGGACAGGAAACATTCTTTGAAGCCCTAGTGAGCCATTGCCAGCCAGTGTAGACAACATTGAACTCGGTGGACCAATGGTCTAACTCAATACAAGGCAGCTTCCAAACATTTCCATGGTTTACAGTGCTGCATACAGTGACATGGACGAGGGGAAGCATTCAAAATGAAGTGTTGCTATAACTGCACACAATAATGGGTAATTATTAACTAATTATGTGCAGGACTGAGGATAGATCACTTTCATTAACAAGCTAAATGGTGTTTGAATATATGTTTATCAAGGAAATATATACATGTTGCTTTGTTACAGTAACCAGAAGGAACAAAGGTAAGTTACAATATGTGCCTGGGCATGAGAAAAGAATGGTGTAGAGGCAACTTATACCATAGGTCAAACATGGGGTGGGAGAAAAGTTTGCCTTTGGGACACAGGAAGAACTCAGACATCCTAAGTAACAGCCCAAGCAATCCTAATCTGGGCCTAACCTCACCACTGGGGGAATTGGAGCAGGCAATTCACTGTTGCATCTATCAGTTCTTGCTCATAAAAGTTGGGTGGATTTCCCCCCCTGCATCAGGTTCAGGGTGGCCTTGCAGGGCCCCCCCAAATTGGACCCCTCTCCTGTTAATGGTTTGGCTGAGAGACAGTGACTGGTCCTAAGTCACCCATTTAGCTTCATAGCTGAGTAAAGATTTGAACCTTGATAGGGGCGCCAACTTGGGCCCTAAGTTATGGGTGCCCAGTACACATGATGTGATGTCATGACATCATGTTGTGATGTGACATCATGATGTCACATGTCCCACGGCCTCAGAACCTGACTTCCTGTAGCACCAGAAGTCAGTTTCTGGTGTCTTGCAAGGCCTTGGGCAAATCGGGTCCTCCCTGCAAGAGAGGGCACGTGTTGCGGTGGGTCCCAACAACCAGGTCTAGGTGTTGGGGCGGGGACAATTGGAGCAGCCACAACACCCTATTGGTGGTCCATCTGACAGGGTGCAATTGGGCTGAGGGCATGCCAATCAAAGAGTTAGATGGACCACTATTTAAATGCTGCACATGTCCGTAGAGAGCCTTCTTTTCCGGCACAGTGCATTGGAACGCCCGCCCACCTCTCCCTAATTTTAGGGCTTTCACTTGACCTTGCTATGCCATTGTGTGTCGTCTGCCGTTGTTACAGGGGCATGGCAGGAATTTTCCCCACTTGGCTGATTGGCTGTTGCCTTTTGGGTTTCACTTGCCACGTAGCAAATCGTCACAACTTGTAAGGTTGGTGGATAGGCTCTGGTTCATGCTAATAGGGGTGGATTGATCCCTTACCACCCTATCCACAGGTATTCCTCTTAAAGGAATCAATTGGACTTCTGGTTGGTATTCCCCCAAGCGGGGTTGTGCCCTCTCCAGAGTTCTGGGCACACATGGGGGAATCAGGGCCTGGCGGTCGTCAGGACCTCCGCCCCAGGTGTGGACCTGGCTGCTGACTCATGGTGCGCCCTGAGTCAGTGCTACCCTAGGTAGCTTTTGGAACCAGACCTTATGCAACCACTCACTTGATTTGTAATCAATAAAGTTGTGGCCTAAATTCTGCCAAAAACCAAACCAAAAATCTGAGTCATGTCTGAATTTATTTCTAGGGTCTCCACATGCAACATCTCTGAGGTCTCATGAGGCCTTTACGAGGCACTGGAAGTTGTGTTGCTAAGCACCCACAAAAATTTTGTGTGGGTGTTGGGCCCCCAGGACCCTCTATAATTGGTGCCTCTGAACCTTGATCCTCCCAACCCTCTTAAACCACTATGACTGCATTGGTCCTCGTGTACCTGTGTAAATGACTTACTAGTGTGTAAACATAAAGGTAAAGGGACCCCTGACCATCAGGTCCAGTCGTGACCGACTCTGGGGTTGTGCGCTCATCTCGCATTATTGGCCGAGGGAGCCGGCGTATAGCTTCCAGGTCATGTGGCTAGCATGACAAAGCCGCTTCTGGCAAACCAGAGCAGCACATGGAAACGCCGTTTACCTTCCCGCCTGTAGCGGTTCCTATTTATCTACTTGCATTTTGACGTGCTTTCGAACTGCTAGGTTGGCAGGAGCTGGGACCAAGCAATGGGAGCTCACCCCGTCACAGGGATTCGAACCGCTGACCTTCTGATCAGCAAGCCCTAGGCTCAGTGGTTTAACCACAGCGCCACCTGGGTCCCATAGTGTGTAAACATATAACCACATAATAAAGCTAGCTACCTCCACCTGTACCAGCAAGAAGGCTCTTTTAACTTTTGGTAGCTTGGTCAGCTCTATAGCCTTGCAAATGCATCTGAGAAATTCCCCCACATATCAGGTGCAGAGCAGGGGCCCACCCCACCTTCGTTTTTAGCCAGGAGGAAGAGCAAGGATTGGGCGAGACACATTTGGTCCCAGTGTTCAGATGCTTACCACTGTGTCTTAGACCCTTGCTATTGTGAAAGACCTCTTACAGTAGTAAATGTGTCTGGGGTCAAGGAGTGCATATGCCAGGGAGGGAGAACTTCAGGCCCTCCAGATGTTTTTGGACTTCCATCAGTCCCAGTCAGCTTGGCCATCCCAGGGACTTCAACTCCCAGGGACTATGGGAGTAATAGCCTCAGCAATAACTAGAGGGCAACATATTCTCCATCCCTGGTATATGCGTTCATCCATTTATTTAAAAGCATTTCTGAAACCATTTGGTATCTTTTAAAAGAAAAGTCTAAAGCTGTATTCAAAAATAGCATAAAAACCAGTAATACAAGATAATATATTTAAAAGGCAGGAATCCCGAAAAAAACAGGGACTAAACCTATGGGTCAGGGAAAGCCTGGGCAAATAGATTGTTTCCACGAGACATGTGCCCTTCATATTTCTTTAATTAATTACTTTGCCCACCTTTCCATACTCATAAGCTGGCATACGAAGCAATGAAATAATAATAATAAAAAATTGCAACGACAACAGCAGAAAAAGAAACAAAACAAAACAAAACACCCTACCCCAATTCCGGCATAGTACTTAGTTGAGTGGAAAGGGATGGGTTTTGTACCTTCTCTGGAAGGTCAGTTGTGAGTGGGAATGAGGAGCCTCAGGGGGGGAAGTTCACTCCACAGACTTGGGGCAATTAACACCCAGCCTCTGCTTCTTGCCATCATTTTCTTATCTTGGTACTCAAGGCAGGGCCTGAGAAGAGGATCAAAGCTAATATAGGGGACAATACACTGCTTGCTTTCAATACAATTCAGTTCCCCTTAATTTATTGTTCTTTATGGCTTCCTATAAAATGGAGTGTAGGGTTTTCTTTAAAAACAAAACAAAACAAGAGCAAGAACAAAACACCAGCTCTTCAGCAGGAGAAGGTGAATGACCTTTCAAAGGAAGCAGGCCTGCCCCCTTTTCCTCCTGTTCATACCAGGAAGGCTTGAAAAATATGATTCAGTAAAGTTATTGAGTGCTGGGCCTTCCCATTTGTCTTCAAATGGCCCTTAAGCCTCCTTCTTTTCCCCCTCCTATCGAGTTCCATCTCATTGACTTCCTATAAAGACTAATATAGAGCCACAAGCACAGAGGCATGCCTGGAATGTGATACGTGCAACCTTCAAAAGAGGCCACCAAGATCAAAGTTGGAGTCGTTCGGATGACAGGCAACAGGGAGTTGCTGTGAAGAATCGCTTGGTGAAAGTCAAAAGGCCGATACCCAGCAGATACAGGCACACAGTCAGTCGGTGAACGCGAAGCTGGATCTCTCTTCCTCCTCATTCATATACTTTGGTTTGGCACCCACTCTTGAAATATTGGGAAATGCCAGTTTCATGGAAGTAGCAAAGTTTGCCGCTAGTAAGTATTTATTTTTATTGCATTTATATCCCACTTTTTCCTCCAAGGGACATAGCTCTCCCACTCCTCATTTAATCTCCAGGACAACTCTGTAAGGTAGGTTAGGCTGAGAGTCCCATGGCCCCCACAGCCCCTCTACATGTTCGTTCAACACAAGAACCCTGCTTTTGACATCTTCCAACTCAAGTTCCAGAGCCAAAATGACTTCATGACTTTAAAATAAAGAATAAACACACACACACACACACACACACACACACACACACACACACACACACGATTATCAGAAACTTGCAGGCAGTTCCAAGGAGTAGCTGTTTTTAAATTATAAAAATGTTTTGTCACTATTTTTGATTTTACAGCTTTCTCCTTGCAAGCACCGAGTTCCTCCTGGCTTGCGAGATGTTGAACTCGATGCCAAACCAAATATCAACTCTGGGTGGAACTGCTGTAGTCACCTGTGATTTTCACACCTTCTCAAGCTCCCACACTGTCCTCAGCTTTGCTTTCAAACTGCTCTGTGCATTATTAGTTTTTCTTTTTTTAAAAAAAGAAAAAGAAAAATACATATGTGATAAAAACATCTGATGATACAGGTGCCACCATCTGCTCCATCTCCAGCTGCTGCGACTGCTTCTGTATATCAAACCTTTTCTGAATTTTCTGCAAAATCTCTAAAATCAACCAAGAGCATCTGATTAGGAATGCCATCCATTTGCCATGTTTGAACAGATAAAATTCATATAGAGGGTATCTTGGGCTCTGTCCCATGAATACAGAATTACAGAGTTGCAGAGAGGAACTTTGTAAGCCATGCTTGCTTTTCGCCTGCTCTTGAACACTTTTGCCCACAGAGATTGCCCTCTATTGCATGGCTTTTTAGGTGGTTTACCTTACCTCTTGACACATCATTCATCTAGAAGTGTGTTCTCTGAATTGGTTTTTAAATAATAATAATAAGAAATAAAAATAATTTCTGCACCCAGTTGACTCACATGGTTTGCCAAGAAAAGCAGAATCCTATGACTTGCATACATTACGCAAATTGATTCTATTTGCATAATTCCCTCTTTGTTTTGCATAATTTATCTTGCAATTTCTACCGTTTTGCATATTTCATTCTGGTTTTGCTAAGTGTGGGGAAGAGTAAGGAACTATGCAGGCGGGGGCTGAAGCCAGATCCCAGTGGCAGAACAAAAGCTTTGCATTCAGAAGTTCCCATTTTTCAATCCCTAGCATCCCTAGACTGACCTGGATAAGACTGTTGCCTGAAACCTAGATAGGCATGGCCGGTCATGCTGGCAGGTTTTGAGCTAGAGGGAACAATGGCCTGACTTGGTATAAGATCTTATCTTCTTATCACATGGCAGGACAGTTTAAAACAAAGATGCGCTCTCCCAAGTCAATAACTATATTCTCTCTCCAGAAACTAAAATTGTATCTGTTCAGCTCTCTGGCTTTGAAGCTTTCAGCAAGCATTGCTCAAACCCTTCCAAGTATCTCTTTATAGCCATGAGGGCTAGAAACATGTTTTGCATAAGAAGAGAAAGCTGAAGTTCTCCAGAAGCTGAAGACTGCAACCAATACACATTTGTAGCAGGATTTGTAGCAGACATATATCCTTGCACTCTTCTTATACAACCTTGGTTTTTGACCATGTGCTGCTCTGGTTTTCCAGAAGCGGCTTTGTCATGCTGGCCACATGACCTGGAAGCTATACGCCGGCTCCCTCGGCCAATAATGCGAGATGAGCGCACAACCCCAGAGTCGGTCACGACTGGACCTAATGGTCAGGGGTCCCTTTACCTTTACCTTTATCCTATCGCTTAATCACCTCAAGAAGGACAATTTCTTTTTATTTCCTTGGGACCAAACAGCAGTCAGAAACAGGAATGAAGCTGAAGAAAAATCCTCATTGGTAACCTGTAGCATCCAATGCAAAAAGGCACACCCTCTTCTCTCTTCTTTCCTTCCACTACGCACCAATCGGCATAAACTTCACTTTGGAGAGATAGGGGGGAAAAACCACGCCCCACATTGCAGCAGCAGATGCAAGGGTCATTTGTAAGGCTAGCTCTTCCCCAAATTTCCATACAACTCACACAAATCAAGAGGTTTTTTCTCAGATGGAGTAATCTGCCTTTCTCATCCGGCAACTTAATACAGAACAGGCATTGGTAGAAATATAGCAAACTCTGATAGTAATGTGCTACTGGAATCAATATCTTTATCTTCTGTGCTTCCATATAAAGTATCTCGAGACAGACCATTTAAAAGAACGCCATCAAACATAGAAAACCCAGCGCTTGCAGATCTCTGAAAGAAAGAACTCGAGATTGACTTCTTTAATGGCTGGTTGTGACATCACCGAAAATTTTCCAATACAATGAAACAAATCTTGCAGCACATTAAACTAGAAGTGATATCTAAGACAGTGCCTGGGTTTGTGTTGGTGCCTATATATCCAAGGTCAGAGGATTTTATATCCATTGTTAGATGGCAACTGGTAATGGTTCAGAGGTAAGCATTATTTCAATGAGAAAATATGGATGTTGTCAAATGAGCCATTTGGTGATTACACCAAATCAATTTGGTCCTTTGCTAAGAAATGATCATGTAATATTTTCCCAATAGGCTGATCACGATTAGAAGCATAGCCCCCCACATAAACGCCCCTGCTTTAGGGGGAAGAGAAGTAATCACATTCCTGGCTCATGAGGGATGCTTTTATTTAACAATGTACCTATATTTTGTCTTTTTCTTTGACTTGAATATTTGATTTAAGCCACAGAGTTCTTTGGCTAACCACCATCCATTTCAGGAGCATTTGGTGGCTAGACTGATTGATGGGAAAGGCAGGCTTTTAACAGAAGCTGCAAACAGGGACAAGAGGAGGCATTCCACCAACTACTGTATGCATTTTCCAAATGCAACTTAGGGATTCACATCAGAGCTTACTGTATGTTGGCATATGTATTCACCCTTATTTAATTTGCGTAGGCCACATGGCATTACCATTACAAAACACCAATGCTGATGCTTCCTTGTTGTAAATTTGGGTTTACCCAATACAGGGATAATCCAAACCACTAAAGTAGAGGTCACAAATGATTTGTTTTCGTGTTTTGGGGGTGGATGATCAATCAACACTTTCTGCTTACTGCCTACTACTTCCTCAAGGCTTTCATTTCTTTTCTGGCCATGCTCATAACTATTTCTGGTGTGCTACTGAAAGGAGGAGCATAATCTAATCTATCTATCTATCTATCTATCTATCTATCTATCTATCGGTGCTATCTGGGAGGCCAGGGGCCAAGGGCCCCCAAATTTTCAACAAGGGGCTGGGCCTTTCCAAAAACCCACAGCCATCTTGCATGCATACTGCATGACATGCTCAACTTAACCATGCAGTCTGGATGGCATGCTAGCATCACTCACACATGCCCCCAGTGTGTGCATGATATGTCAGCATCTCATGCGACATGCATGACTGATGTCTGCACAATGTGTGCACATGACACCAGCATGCTGCGTGGCATGCTGATGTCATTTGAGCATGTCGTTGCATGGCGCCTGCCCCCTCACTCACGAGGGAAAGGCGGTGTGCTTCTATCTATCTAGCCATCCCTCGACCCACTCACCCATCTCTTTTGATCCCTCATATTTGCACAAAACCAGAGAAAGGCACAAAGAAACCACATTAAAAATTTCTACACCAGATATTGTAGCAATCTGAAAAGTGATCACTGAGAATTTACAGTTGCTTTCATTTCTTTTCCATCCCTGCTCCTGACTCTCTTTTTTTTGCATCCCTATTAGCTCATAGTTTAAATGAATAATAGAAACTCACCCCTCCGTTCATGTCTAGAGGTTATGCCTGGATCTTCCTCTCCTTTCGGCCTGATCTAGTTGAGGTTTGCACACACTGAAAAACTGTTTCACATGTACAAAGATCCTATCATTCCGGTAGGATGGTCACTTGGGCTGCTTATCTTCCTTATTATCAGTTCCCTAGCTCAATTATTTAGAAGTGGAGGTGGGTACCTTGATTTATTATTGCCTAGAGGGAAGACCTGCCAAATCAATCACTGTGGAATCTACTTGTATTTGCTGGATATTATTTAATATTATATTAAGTTACAAAAGCAGGGGATTTTCCTTGCCAGTTGGTTGTAATGCTATTGACTGCCCCGTCAACTAAATCACACCCAGGGCCAAGTTTTCAAAAGCAGCCTAAATTTATGGCTGCCATTTTGCGCAGACAATTTGTAACAAAAGACAAACTCTGATTCTGCATGGGGAAATCAAGCAATTTGAGAGCCCTGGCTTAAGCTGTTTATGAAAGTTGATTGATATATAGCTTAAGCACAACACTAAGGATGGAACTTGAATGGCAACTTACAAATTAGACTCCTGTTTCTCATTCTGTGTCCCCTCAATAATGTGTATGGGACATTCAGAGCATAATGTGATGTCATAGCCACCATTTATTTCACGTACAAATCATGAAGCACCTTGAAGCATTTCAGAGCCTGTCTGTAATATTTTGCCCCATGTGGGACATGAACCCATGACCTTGAGATTAAGGGTGTCATGCTCTACCAACTGAGCTACTCTCACTCATGGCATCACACCATTGTAGAGTTTGAAGATACCCCCAAGATTCATCTATTCTATTCCAAACCTGTGCAAATGCTGAATCACACTAAAGCATCCCTGACAAATAAGTAGATAGGGAAAAAATTAAAACAACAACAACAACAACAATTTATTATTTATACCCCACCCATCTGGCTGGGTTTCCCCAGCCACTCTGGGTGGCTTCCAACAGAAGTATTAAAATACAATAATCTATTAAACATTAAAAGCTTCCCTAAACAGGGCTGCCTTCAGATGTCCTCTAAAAGTCTGATACCGTAGTTGTTTTTCTCTTTGGCATCTGGTGGGAGGGTGTTCCACAGGGCGGGTGCCACTACCGAGAAGGCTGGTTCCCTGTAACTTGGCTTCTCACAGCGAGGGAACCGCCAGAAGGCCCTTGGCACTGGACCTCAGTATCCGGGCAGAATGATGGAGGTGGAGACACTCCTTCAGGTATACTGGACCGAGGCCGTTTAGGGCTTTAAAGGTCAGCACCAACACTACATGCATGCAAAAAATGGCATACTATATACAAAAACTATTCACAACAAATCCAGATACTGACATGGATAGATAAAAAACAAAAAATTCCACTGTAGCAGGTGCTAAAAAAGACATTAAATAAGGCACCTGCCTTTAGTGAGGCATGGTGTGGAATGGAACTCCTGATAAGATGGTATCTACAGATTGCCGCCTCCTACAAAGCACAGTGATTGATTCAGTGTAAAAAGATGAGACATTGTAAAGAGATGAGACAATCTTTGAGGTCGCCATCACACTGTGTAAATAAAGACCCATTCACTTCTTTAACTTTCCATATCCATTTCTTTCTTTGGTGGCAGCTGCTGAAAGTATAGCTAGCCACTGCAGTTGATGTTTATGCAATGCTGCAACTCACCTCCCTATGGATTTTAGAGTTCTAGAAAGCAGTGTTATTCCCAAGGCACAGTTTACAAAAAGAGGAAGTTCCCTGTTTCAATCTGGATTGAGGAATAGGGTCCCTTGCTGGGATGCTGTTTGCTTCATCAAGTTACCTGCCAGAATACTGTGAAAACAATGGAGTGTAGAGGCCAATTCATCACATGAGGCGAAATGACAGTTTGAAGGCTTGGAAGGTCCTACTTTGGCTGCCCATCCTTCTCAGTTGGCTTCCTCTGTCCTTCTCTCCCTCCTCTTCACTCTGTGGTTAACAATTAACCCTCGGTTAATGCACAGGTTTGCTGACGGTGGCAGGAGGAAGTCCCCATGTTGCCATGTTCAGGAAGCTGTCCACAGTCGAAGATAACAATGCCTGCCTGTTCTGTCATTGAGAAGTCAGACTGCCACCTGCCTCCACTGCCTGACGCACAACTGTTCAAAGTCTTCCTTTCAAAAGCTACTCTTTCCAAGGCGATGCGTTGTTCTAATACTTGCTGACACAATGGGCTGTGGATGGGTGGGTGGGAGTCCTTTGAAGCTCATAGAGAGTTTTGATCGCTTTTGATGTCGTTGACACACTCACCGTGCTCATCATTGTTAGCACTAGCGAAGAGGACTCTTGTATCCAAACTCTGTCCCAATCCCCAAATGCTGGAGCCTGATCCAAGCAAACTGGACTCTTGGACATTGGTGTTGAACACTCAAACTGCAATAGATTCAGGTAGGTAGCCGTGTTGGTCTGGCGCAGTAGAAATATAAAAAATAAATAAAAAATTTGCCCAGTAGCACCTTAGAGACCAACTAAGTTTGTTCTTGATATGAGCTTTCGTGTGCATGCACACTTATCTGAAGAAGTGTGCATGCACACGAAAGCTCATACCAAGAACAAACTTAGTTGGTCTCTAAGGTGCTACTGGACTATTTTTTATTTTTTTTTATTTTTTCTAGTCAAACCGTAAGATGCTTTTTACTTCTTTGCCCCTTTATCCTTTACAAACCGGCGAGAAGGGAGATGTTCTCCTTATCGCCAACCTAATTGCAACTCCACTGCGGTATTCCAAATGCACTTTGCACCATAGATGTGTACAGTACAATGGCTTCATATTGACAGTCATTGTGTGAGGACAGCCAGCAGAGGATCCTGTTACAGATCAGAGGGCTGAGTTATCTTTTAACTTTAAAATAATTCCTTTTAGAGATCAGGCCTCCCACAACTGTAACCCACCAATCTGAATGCAGCCCACCAAACTGAAAGCATTTGATTTTCATTATATCCATTGTCTTAATTTAATTTACTCTTGCTTAGTACTGCACAGAATTGTTATGAGGTTTGATTTTTGTTACAAAAAGTGCTATTTCAGAGGCAGGAAATGCTTGCTGAAAAGCCCCACCTTCCACTCTTTTCGACATTTGGGCAGCTGTTTACAGCTGTTGTCCCCTATCTACTTTGGGTAGGAATGTTGGAAAATTCCAATGAAAGCATGAAGAGGAGCAGAAATGGTCATTGTTTGCTTACTTGTCTCATGTCAGGAATGGAAATAAATTCAGCAAATATGATAGCTATTCACGGTTGTCCTTGCTTTCAGTCTTTCAGTAATTGATTACATTTCCCTCTCATTTGCAGTGCATTGCCTTTGCACTGAAATGAATGCAGTGGATCAATTTAATGACAACATAATTAGCAGCCAATGGGAAGCTGCACACGCCTCCACGCTGGAAGGAGCACTGGAAATAGCGTTTGCGCATGCTTGCACCCTGGCCCACCACGGTGTCTGCGGGACCGTGAACTGGCCCAAGCCACAAAAACTTTGCCGACCCCTGCTATGGAGTATTCTTCTCTTTCTCGATATGTTCTCACTGGGGCTGATCCCAATTCATTTTGCTGCCTGAAGGACTAGATGCCATCTCCCCCAATTCCACATATAGAATTCAATTAGACTGGCCATTGAATCTTACTTTCCAGTGACAATTGCACTTCTATGTCAGGTTTTTTGATGGGGTGCCGAACAGGCTGTGTGGCGCACCAGCTCTGTCCTCCAATAGAGGGAAATGCTGCTTCTTAGCATATGCCACCTGAGGCAGTTGCTTCACTTTGCTTAATGGTAGGGCTAATCCCCTGGCTCAAAATATACCTTACTTTCCATTCATCTCAAAGCTCTATAATGAATTCCCTGGGAATCAGTGAAATCCCTCAGGGAGAGCACACAATTCAAAGAATTTGCTTTACTAATTTTCCCCAAGCGCCCTCTTGGAGGGCCCTGACCCTAAAACCACCCCATTTCACTGACACAGCCAGATGGCATGAATCCTATAGTTCCTGACATGACAGCTATATCACTTTTACAGTGCATAATTTTAGGAGATGCCGTGAGATGATGAGAGCCTGGAGGGGGAGCTGGATATGACACCACGATCTCTTTAGCTGCAAGTTTCTCACTTCATTTCTTAAATACCAGACTAATGACTTGCTGGATCTGCCAAAAATTACCCTCCATAAAATCCCAAACATCTTGGCATCTCACAGTTACTGAATAACTTACCGGCACAGTTAAAGTTCTGTGTTAAAGTTCTTATCTGCCAGGCAGGAGCAGGAGGATCACGCCAGTCCAGATTTCTACAGGGCTATTTGACTTTTTCTTTTGCTTGAATAGCCCCCCCCCCAATCTTAAAAGGAAGGCATTTCATGTGTGGTTCCACCTCCTTTGCAGCTGTTCAGATTGAGATAATCTGTAAATCATTTTCATCTAGTGGCGCTCTTGCAAAATATTAGCTAATGCCGAGTAGGAATGGATGCAGACAAATTCATGGAGGGTAAGTCTATCAAAGGCTACTACAGTCATATCTCTGGATACGAATGCTGCAGGTTGCGTATAACACGGGTTACTATCGCGCTGAACCTGAAAGTAACGGAACGGGTTACTTCCGGGTTCAGCGGTTCACGCATGTGCAGAAGCGCCAAATGACGTCATGTGCATGTGCAGAAGCGCCGAATCGTGACCCGCGTGTGCGCAGAAGCACAGGGGCTCCGGAACGGATCCTGTTCGCAACCAGAGGTACCGCTATAGTCATGATGGCTGTGTTCTACTCCCATTGTCTGAAGCAGTATGCCTTTGAATATTTGGCTGTTTAATTGGTGCTAATATTGACGTAGTGAGGAGGAGACTTAAACTTGTTATTAGTTTTTCACCTTTGGTTGGGAAAGTGCTACTGCACTCAGGTTCTTCCTACAGGCTTCCCACAGGCATCTGGTTGGCCACTGTGAGCAAATGATGCTGGACTAGATGGAGTCACTGGATCCAGCAGGACTCTCCTTATGTCAGGGGTCCCCAGACTTACCGAGCGGTGGGCCGGTGCCCGCCGCGCCGACCGCGCGGTGGGCCGGATGGCAGGGGAGTGCGCGCGCAGCGGGCCGGAGGGCGGGGGAGGGCGCGCCCGTGCGCATGCGCACACGCACACGGGCGGGAAAAAAAATCGCCGAAAATCGCTTGTGCGCATGCGTATGGGCCTCCCCCGACCTGGAAGTGCACCAGAAATGACCTCTTCCGGGTCGGGAGAGGCCCGTACGCATGCGCACAAAGGATTTTCGGCGATTTTTTGCCGATTTTTTAGATCGCCGCCGCGCCGCGCGCCGCGAGAGCGGGCGGCGGCAGCGGGCGGCGGGGGTCGTCGCGGGCCGGATTGGAAGGCCGATTGGGCCGCATCCGGCCCGGGGGCCGTAGTTTGGGGACCCCTGCCTTATGTTCTTATGCTTAGGTTATGATTTATTTACATTGCCTGCATTTTTATTGTTGTTTGATGGTTGCAAATCACCTTGAGACTTCACTGTAGAAGGTTATTAATACATAATAATAATAATAATAATAATAATAATAATAATAATAATACAGTAATGTAAGACAATTTCATTGAGTATCCAAACCCTTAAACTTCTTTGAAGTTCTAGGCACCATATTCTTAGGAGTCTTCTGTTTCACCATTCAGACTGGGGGGTGGGGGAGACACTAGGCCCAGTCACTGTGCTTGTCTCCAAATGCAATGCCTTCATGGAAAGCCACAAGGTCTGTCCGTCAGCAAAATGAATTCAGCGACCACTAGTTAATAATTGAACTAACAGGATGAGGACACCCAGGGTCTGTGCTTCAAGAACAACAAGCCTAAGACACAAGAGTGGGAGGGAAATGGGGGGGGGGAAGGCTGGGAGGAGTTCCTTGTGCTATTCGGAAACAAAAGAAACAAGACTGAAAGCAGGAGTGATGGAGCTGCTTGAGCTGATTATGGCTAGATAAGGATCCTAAAATGCTGGCTTGGCGGTTTCTGTTCCTCTGCCAAAATAACAGACAAGGGCATAAAATTTTAGATCAATCAAATGAGCGTTCGAAGACAAGCCAGAGACTTGTGGGTTCCAGGAAGCTTGAGATTTACTGAAAACCACCTTAATCCAGTTCCTTATGTGGGAAGGTAGCATTGGTATCTAGACCAGATATGCCAATAAAGGTTTGAGATTGAGCTACCATCAACATCTAGACCCATGCACTGAAGTAGAATGGAAGAAAAATAACTGAAATGGTGATAATACGTATTCTTTCTGATGGTCCCATTCTTTCTGGCTGGTAGATAAAAATATCATTTCCTTGCAGTGCCCAACCAGAAGCCTCCTGTGAGAAACCCTCAAGCTGGCCATGAGCACAACTGCACTCTGCCCATCTGTGATACCCAGCATTTGCTACCCAGAGGCATAACATATCTGACAGTGAGGCAGAGCATAGCCATTGCAGCTAGCAGCCATTGATAGACTTGCCGTCCTATCCTCTTCTAAAGCCACCCAAGGTGGTGGCCATCACTGCTTCCCTTGGGAACATGTTCCACAGTTCAACTAAGCGCTGCATGGAGAAGTGCTTTCTTTCAATGCAAAATATATACATTCGTTGCCTCTGTAAGATTCCAGATCCAATCTCCAGCTTCTTTCCAACCCTGGAGTGCCACTGTTTGTTGGAGGCCTGGGCAGACCACCAAAGCGACTCACTACAAAGTGTGGCCACATATGGATGTTTACGCCCTCCTGAAACATGGCGTGCCATCCTAGCTTGCCAACTGGTATCTCAACCAGGCACTCAGAATTTCAAAGATGAAATACACAGAAAACAAACTTGTAGCATGCACATACACACAGAGAGAGCTATAAACGCACTATGGGGTTTCTTTTAATTTTCAGTTCAGTCAGAGCTGCAGGGTTGAGCCCCTCTGAAAACGAGGCCAAACAGCAACTTCAAAACATATTTCAACACGAGCGGGTACCTTTTATCCTTTAAATATCCAAATGGCCACTTTTGCAGGCCTGTAGCCTTGGCTCGAACTTCACTTATTTTGCTTCCTTTCATCCCAGCTGCAGCTCTTCAGGATTTATCTCTATGGTTAACTTCCCCTTTCATAATATTAGCACAGTTGAAGCACTTGCTTTTCCTGTTGCAGGCAGTGATTATATAGCAAATTAACCACAAGCTGTTCAGTCCAAGTCCAGCAGTTGGAAAGATGCTCTTCTGAGTAATGGCTTGTGTAGTTGATGCTTTCATCTGTAATTTGCATGTGTAATAAATGCAGAAATTAAAAAGGGGAGGAAAAAACCACCCATATTCCTGGATCTATATATGCAAGAAAGGGCTTGAATGGGAAAGATAGGCTTCAAGAGAGAACACAAGGACCCTAGAAGTTACACAGGCTGCCAGAGGCCAACATAACTTGGTTTCTACCTAAACTGTAACGTACTTGACTATAGATATCTGTTTTCTTTACCTCCCTGCCCAAGCTGACTATGGAGATAAAATGGTGGGTCTATGAAAGATTTTGAAGGCAGACAGTACTCAGCAGGAAGATAGGAAGCTGCCTTATACCAAGTCAGACAATGAGGCTGACTAGCTTAGTACCATCAACACCTACTGGCGGGGGTTCCCCACAGATTCAGGTCTTTCTTTAGTCCTACCTGGAGATGCTAGGGATTGAACCAAGACCTTCTGCTTAAAAAGCTCAGATGCTCTACAGAGGAGCTACAGTCCTTCTCCCACAGTCCACCCAACTTTGGAGGTGACCGGAGTGCACATGTGAAATCACACACATGATGTGCACGTGTGACATCACATGGTGGGAAGAGGCTCCAAGACCTGCCGCAGGTAGGTCCAGCGAGGCCTTCACAGTTTGCTGGCTATTTGAAACAAACATCAATCCGCAGAAAACCCAATTGATTCAGCAGTAAAGCACAGGCTTTCCTAGAGAAAGTGGCGGGACAAAAGAAAAACATCTCAGACACATGCTTAGAAAATACAGGACAAATGGATGCATAGATGAGCCCTTAGTCAATATTTCCATTTAAGTATATACCAAAACCCCAATATCCCTTTCCTGGTCAGTCACCACCAGTTCAGACCACATCAGTGTAAGTACGGTTAGGATTTTGGCTCTTGAAACTTGAAAAGTGACCAATAAACTTATTATGAGAAATGAAAGCTTAGTCAAATCCTATTGCCTTTATGGTTGGCTAAGAGTTTGAGACTTGGAGTCGGACTATTGCATATAAGTGAGGCTTACAAACTGGAGGAAAGAGCTAAAATCAGAAGAAATAAGTTAGGATGGAGAATGCTGCAGAGGAACCAGACTCCAGAGACAAAAGAAACTGAACTGAAAGCAAGGAGGCTGGAAGCTGCACTGCCAATGGACTAAGATAATAATAATAATAATAATAATAATAATAATAATAATAATAATAATAATATATTTATTATTTATACCCCGCCCATCTAGCCGGGTCTCCCCAGCCACTCTGGGCAGCTTCCAACAGAAGAATAAAACACAACAATCTATTAAACATTAAAAGCCTCCCCGAACAGGGCTGCCTTCAGATGTCTTCTAAAAGTCTGGTAGTTGTTTTCCTTTTTGACATCTGTTGGGAGGGCCTCCCACAGGGCAGGCGCCACCACCGATAAGGCCCTCTGCAGATAAATGTGTTTTTGCATGCTCCTCTGATATTTGCTCTTATGGCTAACTGCTAAAACTGTTTTAAAATCTGGTTTTCTCCTAGAAAGAGTAACTGCTGCTTTTCATAACTTTTAGCACAATCTAAATTTGCTGTTGGTTTAGCTTTGTTTTCCACCCCGTGCCCTTTAAAAAAAAAAAAAATCATACCACCCAGTGCTGTGAGTTGGTTAACAGAGGCTATAGGGCTGTTTTAGCAGAGGCAGCAAGGAAATAAAGGCTTCCACTTGGTGTTAGTCATCAGGACGACAGGAGGTGCTACATTAGCTGGTTTGCTTTCCTACCCTCCTTCTCACAGTGCAGGCTACAGCAACAAGATGTACCATCGGGGAGACCTAACTTCTATAGACCTGAGGCAGGAGGCTGACACTTGAAGAATGACACAACTAGCAGCCAATTGCACGAGCTGCAGAAAGCATCTTCCTAAGCCGTACATATAAGGATACTGATTTAGCAGGGTCAGAAACCAGAAAATAAGGACTTGTTCCTGGTAAATAGAGACCATTGGAGGCTATGACTACCACCTCTGAATTCTACTGCCTCGTTGCACTGAAGGTGCAGTTTGCAACTGTAGCAGAATCTGATATTTTCTTGGCATAGGTGATAGTTCAGAAAGGTTTATGGAAGTTGATTGGGTGGCTATGACAGCAGTGTGAGACTATAACAATTGTAGCAAGTTCAGTTGGCGTACCGCAGGTGAGTGTGTACACACACACACACACACACAGGAGGAGGAGGAGGAGGAGGGCGAAAAAGATTGAATCTTACTGGAGACTAGTGAGATTCTATAAACATAATCAAAATGTAATAGAAACTTTTTGGAAATGCTGTTAGAAGGAGAAAGCATCAATCTTCATGGAACTCCACTCAACAGGCTTTCTCCAGCTAATCAATCATGGTCAAGACATGGGCTGTCCCATCTGTCTGTGCAAGGGACCAGGAGGAGATTGCTAAGTCCCTGGGCTGAAGCTACCATCTCAGTGCGAGGCAATTCATCATGCAGGAAGGGGAGGGAAAATAATGTAACACTAATAAAGTAGTCCCCCTCCCCTCCGCACGGTTTCCAATGAATTTTTAGTAAATGAGCCCACACTGTAGGGAGGGAAGGAAGGAGAAGGAAGGAAGCTAGCTGGAGAATGCTGTTTATAAGATGCACATCACTAAACAGCAACAATAACTGTCATCTGCATACAAGTTCTTGTAGCAAAGATTGAACTCGCCACTTCATCAGGTCACATTCAGGCGAGGAACAAATATATACCAAAGAGATCATGTCTTCCCACCATCATCCTGCCACGGACAAGAGGGTGGAAGTATTGAGTGTTTTCAGATGCCAGATTTCTATGGCAAACACCACAGAGTAAACAAACTTGGTGCAATCAGCACACCGCCCCCCCATACAAATAAATCTCAGCTATCTGTCCCTGCTTTCTTTCCTGCTGGGGGGGGGGGGGTCAGCCACTAATAGTATGTGCATATGCAAAGGCTATTTAAACCTTTTTGCTTTTTGCTCCACCAGGCAAAATGCCCATTTCTACTTCCTGGTTCTGGCCCCTTCAGGGGCAGATTTAGGGCAGTGTGACCGGCGCCGCTGTACTGGGCCTAGGGGGCAGCGCAGGGCACTGCAACTATGATGTGGTGGATTGAGCAGAATAGAAGGCGAGAGCTGGGTCGGTGGGGTATGTGTGCCGAAATTTGGGATTGCACAGGGCACCACTGAAATTGGACAGACCAAAGTCTGTCCCTGGTCCTTTCGGCCTGAAGTGGGCAGGCTTCAGGCTTGTGGGATCTGCTTTCTTTTTTTTGGTAGAACACCAAGACCCACCAACCAGAGCCAGGTGCTATGGGGCTTGGCTATGAGGACATGGCCTGATGTGGCTTAGGGTGAACACAATTACCGCCTGCAACTTGTGAACCATGCAGCTGGAAGTCCGCTCCCCTTCCCTGGGGGTCGGGGTTGCGGACCAGCATCCAGCCCCCCCCCCAGTGATCCAGCTGGAGGATGGAAGGACTCCTGGCCACATCATGCCCCCGGCCGTCCAATCGGCACGGCCGGGGACATAGCCAAAGGCTGTTTAAACTGTGGCACAACTTTTCCCTCCTTGCCGGATTTCCCAGCCCACCTGCCCTCTTTTTATGTGTTGCTGTGACAGTGACCTTGCTATGGACATATGTTGGCCACCATATTGATGGGGCAAGGTAGGCATTGGGTAAGGCTTTGTTTATGGGAGGTGAGGTTGTAGCCTCCACCTGCCCCTCCTCGATAAGCGTATCCTGTTAAAGGGATCCAGGGGTGTGGATCCTGTCTGAAGCCTGGTTGTGGGCTAGGGCCATGCCATGACCCATAAGGGACCCTGGGGGGTGCCCCAATCTGACATATGTTATAGGGCTCCCCCTACTAGTGGTTTACCCCTAGTGGGACTCCCTGCAGACGGGCAGAAGTCGGGATATAGTCTGGTTTCACCCAATGGCCAAACCTCTCACATCTGTAATCAATAAAGTTGTGGCCTATTTTATCCCATTAACTTAAAATATTCATGTCTGTGTGTTTATTATATAAGGGAACTATGGGGCCCAGGGCCTTAGCACACAATAAATTGTATGTACAAGAGCAAATATGCATCTGAATTACTCTCTCTCAGCCTGAGTCTGCCCATCTTACAGCTAGAGAAATCTTACAAAATGTTTCGAATACTTGAAAGCACTACACACACACACACACACACACACACACACACACACACACACACACACACTGGTACCTCTACTTATGAATAACTCTACTTACAAATGTTTCTACTTATGAATGGAGCTCCGTCCGCCATCTTGGATGCGGTTTAGATAGAATTTTTTCTACTTACGAATTTTTAGATAGGGTTGCTTCTACTTACGAATTTTTTCTCCCAATGCATTCCTATGGGATTCGATTTACAAAATTTTTCAACTTTACGAATGTGCGTTCGGAACGCATTAAATTCGTAAGTAGAGGTACCACTGCACATACATATATGTAAAGGTAAAGGTAAAGGGACCCCTGACCATTAGGTCCAGTCGTGACCGACTCTGGGGTTGCGCGCTCATCTCGCATTATTGGCCGTGGGAGCCGACGTATAGCTTCCAGGTCATATGGCCAGCATGACAAAGCCGCTTCTGGCAAACCAGAGCAGCACATGGAAACGCCGTTTACCTTCCCGCTGTAGCAGTTCCTATTTATCTACTTGCATTTTGACGTGCTTTCGAACTGCTAGGTTGGCAGGAGCTGGGACCAAGCAACGGGAGCTCACCCCGTCACAGGGATTCGAACCGCTCACCTTCTGATCAGCAAGCCCTAGGCTCAGTGGTTTAACCACAGTGCCACCTGGGTCACCTGGGTCATATATATACAATGACATTAATAAGAGCTTGCTGGACCAGACCAATGGCCCATCTATTCCAGCCTCCTGTTCTCACAGTGGCCTGCCAGCACTGGCATAGCAAGGGGGGTGCGTTAGGGGCGGACCGCCCTGGGTGCCACCCTGGAGGGGGGTGACACTCGGCACTCCCCCATGACTCCCAAGCTGAGCCTCGCCACCTGGTAAAAAGCCTTGCTCGGTGCAGCGGCTGGCTTTCTCGCTCATGGTGCCAGAATTCTCTGCTTGCAGCTGCAGGCGTGAACGGAGGATCCTCTACATGCGGCTGCAGCCGCGAGCAGAGGACCCATCATCCCAGCACCATCCTCACAGCGCTGGAGTGGCGCCGCTGGGAAACTGCTACGTAGTGCGCATGTGCGGCGTACACATACGTAGCAACACCACACATGCATGCTACGTAGCGGTTTGCCGGCAGTGCCGCTCCAGCCCCATACGTATGGTGCCAGGATCCTCTGCTTGCGGCTGCAGCTGCATGTAGAGGATCCTCCGTTCACGGCTGCAGCCGTGAGCAGAGGATCCCGGCACCATCCGTACGGTGGTGGAGTGCCGGCGGCGGCAAACCGCTACGTAGCGCGCATCTGCGGCGTCGCTTTGTACGCCACATGCATCGTACATAGCAACGCCACATATACACGCTATGTAGCGACTCACCGTCCCTGGGTGAACGTTATGTTTGCTGCTCTGGGTGCCCAAGCAGCTTCCTCCGTCACTGCCTGCCAGATGCCTGTTGTATCCAATGCTAGTTCTACTGAGACTAGGCCCGTCATAATTAATGATCATGACTAATTTAGGTCCATTAAATTAAATGGGTCTACTAAGGATAAATAACCAGGATCAGAATCCAGAATCAAACTGTATTCTCAATTCTCAATTGCAGCGTAAGCGCAAACTGTAGACGACCAGTTCACATGAAATATAAAATGATGGTTTGCCTCAGTGCAGGAACGTAGGGAGGGAATTCCTATCCAATGGGAAATGAGAGAGTCTGAAGGGCGTGTTTAATCTCGAAGTTCCTTGAAGGCTTATTCTTGCAGTACTGAACCACAATTCTCTGCTGGGTCAGAATCAAGCCAGAGTCTATTGAAAGGGAATTACAGTGATTGTTGGGTAACAACAAGGTTGTTGGGTAATGTAGTCACTTGCTTCATCTTGAGGACCTGTGCAAAATTATAAAATTTAAATACAGTAATCCATATCTTAGCTTGTGAAATTATTTAACTGCTAACTGGACTAAACTAAACCAACCAGCAAACCAACAACTTGCCCTGCTCTTGCGTATTAGACCTGCAGAAGTCAGTAGTTGAAGCTTTCCACTTCATGGATGGAGAGAAACATCACCACCTGTTAACTGCTGCAGATCAAATGGCTGTTAGAAGCACCACAAAGAACAGAGCCAGTTCAAAAGCAGCCAGCCCTATGTAGACAGACTTGCCAGAACATATCTCTATATAGGTCACTATAAAATGGTGCTGTCAAAAGACTGTGTAGAAAAAAATAATGAAACTGAATGGCATTGCCAGTGAGATGAAAGACTGATAGCGAGCACATCTTGTCCTCACAATATTGTGCTTTCTTCACCCAAAAAGATTATTTTAATCTGCATTGGTTTCCATGGGAGAGTTATGCTGGTACATAGATTTTTCCTACTGATACAAAGCAGAGGGTAAAAGTGTTTCACTTTTTGGATCTTGTCATCTATTTCTATCCCTGCAATAACAGGCAATTTGATTCTCCGGTGAATTATTGTTGACAGTATCTGATGGTATGGATCCCAACATTCAAGTACTGTATAGAATTCGGTGAGACTGGCCGCTGGATCTTATTTCAAGTCCCAGTGATGGAACAGCATCCTTCACCAACCTTGAGGGCAGCAGGCTAGCTTCCCGGGTGCAGAGCAGGCAATGTGTGGCACACACTGTTCTCTCCAACACTTCATGACCATTCTCCACTCTTCAGCATCTGCCGCATGAGACAGAAGCCTCATTCTGTCCAAGAGTAGGCAAAACACTTGTTTTCTGACCCACCATCATCTAGAGCAGTGTTTCTCAACCAGTGTGCCTCCAGATGTTTTGGGACTACAACTCCCATCATCCCTAGCTAGCAAGACCAGTGGTCAGGAATGATGGGAGTTGTAGTCCCAAAACATCTGGAGGCACACTGGTTGAGAAACACTGATCTAGAGAGCATAGGAAGCTGTCTTACACCAAGTTGGGCCATCTAGCTTAGTACCGTATTTACTCGAGTCTAATGCGCCATTGAATCTAATGCGTGCCTCAATTTTCAGAACCTTGAAAGCAAAACAAGTATTTGCTGGTGAAAGTAAATGTCCCTATCGAATCTAATGTGGACCTTAATTTCCATGATGCAATTTGGCCAGAAAAGGTGAGCATTAGATTTGAGTAAATACAATATTATCTACATTGGCTGGCAGCAGCTCCTCGTGATTTCAGGTAGGGGACAGTGTCGGCCTTACCTGGAGATGCTGATGATCAATGCTAGAAATGTTGACATTCTACATACAGAGCAGATCTCACCAGTGAGGATGTGGTGGTTTATGGGGAGGAAGTGGAGCTTGTGGACTTTCCACCTATCTGGCATCACATGCTTAGCTTCAAACATTGCTAGAGGAACATGTTCCTTCAGACCAAACCCTGGATCATTCCAAAACAGGGGGGGGGGGGTCGGTCCAGGAAACTCTTTGGTTCATTCCAGCTTCAACCCTATACATGTTTGCTTGGGAGCAAGTAGCAGGTTTTTGGACTATGATGTGCTTATTGGAATGACAGTCAAAGACAAGTGTATTGCTATCAGCTGGTTTGCTTTGTCATTTCCATGCTTTATATTCTGGTGTTCCTGGATATTGTCTTGCTTTGAAGTTTATAATAAACTGATGGGCCAGGGCAAAAGAAGTATAAAAGGAAACATAATCCTCATGAGTAAGGAGGTGGGGTAGCGTGGGGTGGGGGGAGTCAAGCTGCCGTTCAGATCAAGATGTATCCTGACAGATCAAGTTGGTGAAACCCATTAATTAGCACTTCTGGAAACAGTTGCTAAGTTAATTATTCCTTTTTCAGATGAAAGAAAGCTAATTTCTGGCATTTACATTGACAGTGACGAGCGCTAATGTTTTTAGAGTTGACATCCCTCAAGATAAATGATGTTCTGAAATGCACATCCAAACATTTTGACGGGAAGCAATTGCTGTGAGGATCCTGGAACGCCGAGGAACTTTTCTAAGGCTGCAATCTTATGCACACTTACTCGGGATGTAAGCGTCGTTGAACTGGATGGGGACTTACTTTAGAGTAAAAGGCCCTAATCCCAAATTATATGGCGAGAGACCCATTTGTCATCCCTAAACCCAAGAAAAGGCATGAAAATGTCATGTTATGCATGTCTAGCTCCCTGCCAAACCTGTGAACTTTAAAACTCCAGGCAGAGTTTCAGCTGTTCGTGATTCTGTATGAGGCATGTCACAGGACGCAGCTGCGGGAAAAGGATTGCCTGGTTGACTTCCAGCCTGTGCCAATATGGTCATGTCATTTATTGTGCATTTATTGTAATATGTATATCCTGCTGTTCTATCACAAAGGGCATTCAAGGCAGCCAGCAAGCCAAACATAAACATAAAAGCATATAAAAATAATGTGAATAGCAAGGGGCACAATCTAGCCAAAGGGAAACATTTTTCTAATCCTGCATGCTATTTTTTTTGGGGGGGGAAGGGTGGTTTGTAAATTTAAGTATATGCTGAAGTCTGCAAATCCTATTCACACAGCACACTTCACCTGGGAGTAAACTCTATGAAACTTTATTTCATTAATGAATCTCTTCCTATGAATGTCCCTGTGGAGATGGCAGTACCAAATCAGTGACGCATATCCTTCTGGCTTGTACTCTTTATAAAGACTTGAGGAATGAGCTTATCACCCCTCTTTTATTGTCCATTCCGGGTCGCCCAGCCACTGCCACACTGTCCTTTCTCTTGGCAGATCAAGATGAGCAGGTGACAGCAAAGGTTGCAAGGTTTTTAGCTGAGGCAATTAGTATAATATCCACTACTTGACTATTGATTCAGAACCCTAAAATGTATTTTATATAATCGACTTCTTATTTGTATTTCTATTCTTTGTATGTCGTATTGTTGTTTTATTGCTATGGCTGATGGCTGATGCAAATAAAGATTCATCCATCCATTCATTCATTCTTCCTATGAAGCAGCTCAAAGTGATTTAACAATAAAAGCATCAACCATCAAAACCTACTGTATATGAAACAATTCCATATATAAAAACAGTTTTGAGTCCAATGCAGTAGCCCAGAACAGCAAACTGACACAATGAAGGAGGACAGGATGGCAAACTGATACACAACTTAAAAATGAAAACAAAACAAAAACATTCTGAAACAGTTAAAGCATTCTAAGAACAATTAAAATATCTAAAAGCGGTTATGGTCAGAAGCTTTCCAATAGCAGTTAAAAACAGTTTTGTTTTTTTTAAATCCTCCATCCAATGGTCTTAGCATCCTTCACCCACCCTATACCTGAGTAAACTGGAACATTTTAAAATTCCATCTGAAAGTTAATAATGATGGAGACAGACACACCTTGCTAGGGAGGGCATTGCACAACTGGGGAAGGACCACTGGAAAAGCCCTGTCATGGGTCAGCACCAACCAGGCAGCCACTGGAGGCAGCCATAAGGCCTCATGAACTGACACAAGGTTATTAGGAGTTGTTCAAGATAGCAAAATCTGTGATGGCAAAGACTGGTGACCATATGTTAAAATGAAGGCTGAAGAAAGAGGCATGCCATCCAGTTTGCATAATAGTAACTCTATGGGACCGACTCCCATATGTGCTTAAGATTGTTGCCTAAATAAGTCCTGTTGATGAGGTGGACAAGCTATAAAGCCTCTCCTCATATGACTTTACCCTGGACCGTGCAATGATCATCTGAGGCCTTTCCTCAGGTGCCTCCTCCACCAGAGTTCTGGAGGGTGGCAACATGGAAATGGGGTGTTTTTGCGATGGCTCTCTGTTTGTGGAATGCCCTCCCCAAGGAGGTTCGCCCGGCACCTTCGTTACATATCCTTAGGCGCCAGACGAAAATGCTTCTCTTCAACCAATTGTTCAGCTGATTAACATTCTATGACTTTTAAAAATGTGTTTGTGGGAGCCGAGGTTATTGGTTTGTTTTTGTTTTATTATGTATTTTGTATTCTCATTTCGTATTTTCCTGTTGTGTTCCTGTCTTGGAATCTTTGGATGAAGGGCAGTATACAAATTTTAATAATAATAATAATAATAATAATAATAATAATAATAATAATGCTGAAAATGAATAAAAGCACTAGATCTTGGTTTCAATTCAGGAGTGAGACATTACTGGTATATGAATTTCAATATTAAGCATTTTCTTACCTCAGGCTCCTGTTGTGTGTTTGATATATCTTTCCTGAAATAAAAAGTGTAAGGTGAATTAGTGGAGAATGGAGGTGGGTGGGGATGGAAGCATTTCATTTGTTTTTCAATCAGAGTATGTAGAAGAAGTAAGACATTAGCAAGGTGACCTAAAGGACAGGATAGATGAGGGGATTTGGCCTATGGAAGACAGAATGTTGAAAATGCCAAGACTGGTCCCATAGACAGAAATATTTTTTGGTGGGTGGCCTCTACTCAACTGGAGTGGTGGTGTTATAAGGGCACGAGAAGCAGCAAATTCCTAAATACAAGCAGTCATTGAAAAGCCTTAAATGCAAGTACTGTAGCTGAGTATGACTAACGTCATGGTCTTTATTAAATAGTTTTACTGAAATAAAATAATGGCAACATGCTTATTTCTTATTGAGCTATGGGGCAGATTATTGCCAGCACGTATTTTTCCCTACTCACATCCTCATAAGCCTTATGACACATGTGTGAGAATATATGAGAACACCTCCTCCCTGGAAAACTCAGAAATAGCCTCTCGCTTGCCTGAGAAAGTTAGCCTCCTAGCTGTATTTCTGCCTAAAATTTTGTTTTTGCAAATTGTTACTTAAATGCCCTATTCATTTCCTCAGGCAATTTGCATGGGGTTTGACTTAGCTGTATAACTATGGCTACTAGTGTTGTGCTCAGGCACCAAGATTTGCCATTTGTACATCAAAAAATAAAATAAAATCTGATCTGATCTGCTTGTGATCCATTCTGTTTCATATACTGAGCAGCTCTGTAAAAAAAAAATGAAGCCCTGTCACCTCCATTCACTATAATGGGAGATCTAAAAAGAACGATGACGTTTCTGCCTTTTGGCCAAAGTGGATGGAATTTACAGGCAGAGGAACCCCTCTACAGTGGATTAAGCCTACCAAATTTCAGGCAAACAGGTTGAGGAGCCTTTCGTGGGGAAAGTAACAGGGACTCAGTTTCCTCCATAATCCAGATTCGCTTCATAATTTCGATGAGGTAGCAGGGATTTGTCTTCCGCTCTCTTATCTTAAAGTAACTAAGAGATGGCTGAGTGGTGTGTACTGTTGCTTGTCTGTTTTGAACAACTTTATGTCATGTCTTGCAGGTCTCTGGTATGCCTTAAAATATGAGAGTGTCTGGAACATTGCCTATCATTGGTGCTGGGTCCCCCGGGCCCTGGGTGCCCCATGAAATTCCCCATGAAGGGGCCAGGCACCCACAAATTTCGGCGGCAGGACCATGCATGCCTCATGGCACCCACAGTCCCGGGCACCCACGGTCACAGGGCCAAGCTGGCACTCCTGTTGCCTATGGACTTCTGAAGAGCTCTGTTTAGTTTGTTAAAGCAGAGCAATATAAGAGTTTTAAAAAACAAGACTTATTTTTTATCTTAAAAGAAATCACCTGCTGCTTTGCTTTAACAAAATACAGCAATGTTCTCTTCAGTGCTCTGCAGGCAACATTTTGGACCACACCAGTTTTTGCCCATGGCGCTGTAGAGATATAGGAAAACATATAGAACTATTCTTTACAGAAAAGTGCAAAAAAACTACAGAGTGGCATGAGACTTTGAATGCACTGATGTGGGGATTTTTGTGTTAGTTTTCCTGGTTATAAGGCCAGTGCTTTGGTCTTGGTTTCTAATGTTCCTTTTATACTGTGTTACCTGTTGCATTATGGAGCTGTGGTTAAAAATGAATAAATCAATACACTGCCACGTCCTAAATTTCATTCACACCATTGAATGTGGTGTGACACAACAGCAGACATCAGTGAACATTTTGCTGCCATCCATGAGTTTCCGTTCACCCAGGATTCACCCATAAAAATGGCGGAAAAGAACTGTATGCCAGAATGCCACTTCAGATTATATCACATGGTATGATCCATGAAAACCATGGGAAAATGACAGTGCAAAAGTGTATGGGGTTGTAAATGATTTTTTCTTCTTCTGGAAACAATTAACATGGAAATGAGTGCTAAACCTTTGCAAGATTCAGCAGCGTAGCTAGCCGCTTGGGTGCCTGGTGCAGGGGCGTGTCCTGCATCCGGGGACGGGGCAATCCACCCATGGGGGCAGAGCAAGCCTCTCTGACACTTGCAGCCTCTCTGATGCCCCCCCCCCAGCTGTTGGGCGATGGAGGGAGAGGCAGTAGGCAGACGCAAGTCCCATGCTGTTGTTTCAGACAGCGTGGAACCTGCAGGCACCTAAGCTACCACGTCACTCCTAAAACGTTTTGTGAGCCCTTTTTTAAACACCCACACACCCACACACACACCCTCCTTTTGTCACCCCCACTCAGTGATGACACCCGGGGACAGACACAACCCCCGCACCCCCTTCCTCCGCCACTGGCAAAAGATTCTGCTAGATCACCAGCAGTGGTTTTTAACATTGTATGAAAGATAACCTAAAATTCAGAAAGTATCAGGTACAGAAACATGGAGAAAATTGAATGAGGTGCTGTCTGAATGCAGCCTTTGTGGGGGCCCTGATCCCACTGGATGGGGTATTGACATTCAGGGGAAAGATCCTGAATCACACTGATGCACCTTGTTATTGATCCCACACAAGAGCCAAGACACACCCATAATGGCTACCTCAGGTTGCGAACACTGCGGGTTATGTGTTCTCAGGTTGTGCTCCGCACCGAAATCAGAATTACCGAAACAGGTTACTTCTGGGTTTTGGCACTCGTGCATGCGCAGAAACACAAAATAACATTTTGTGCATGCACAGAAGTGCCAAATCATGTCACGTGTATGCGCAGACGCGGCGCTGCGGATTGCGAATGCAGTGGGTTGTGAATGCGCCTCCCACATGAATCACATTCGCAACCTGAGGTATGACTATATGACTCTAATTTGGTCCCTACCACTGCAAATGCTTGGCAACACCATGCCAAATCTAGATCTACATTCAGATGAGTACTAGATTATCTGCATGCTTAACCCAGCTTGGCAAAAAGACGGTACTACCTTGACAGAACAGAAGCATCAGCCAAAGCATTTCTACATTGAGTCCCAGGAAATTATCAGCCTCTGTAGAAACTCTCCACTTTGCTAAGAACAGGGAGGTGGCACTCCTGAGCTAAGAGTCTTGCTGTGTGCTATGGAATGTAGATGAAACTGCATTCCACTCACACATAATTCCTGCTGTCGTATATAATACTTATTGCTTTGCAAATTGCAAGGATTATTTTCTCTTAACTGCTAGTAGTTTTAGAGGATGTAATTGGAAATAACATATTCTAACTGAATTCCAGAATGAGACACCTTATACGGAAATGCTGTGTGTGTGTGTGTGTGTGTGTGTGTGTGAGAGAGAGAGAGAGAGAGAGAGAGAGAGAGAGAGAGAGAGAGAGGAAGGATCTAAGTGGAAGAATGCTTCCAGGCAACTATTTTCATGTGGACAGCCGATTTTAGTTTTGGCTGCCT
Source organism: Zootoca vivipara (assembly GCF_963506605.1). NCBI lineage: Eukaryota > Metazoa > Chordata > Lepidosauria > Squamata > Lacertidae > Zootoca > Zootoca vivipara. The sequence continues at coordinate 73,248,354 of NC_083282.1, read as the reverse complement.
TCTCACATTCATCAAAGGTGGTCTTTATTTTTTTAAATAACAGGGTTTTTAAATAATAATAATAATAATAATAATAATAATAATAATCATCTGAGAATAATTCAAAATCCCCCTCTCTCTCATCTGTCTCTTTTGCTTACATCCTAGGAAAACAGGGTCTGCCTTGAACACTCTCTGACCCATCTATTCATGTTTTAAAAGACTGAATCAAGAATTGAAGTAAGCTGGAAAAAACAGACCAATCTCTGGCACAAGACGGTACCCTCAAGTTGATGCTGGATTCAGGGGCATAGGAAGAGGGGGATGATGGGAGCGCGCTGCCCCGGCAGCTGATCCCGGTAGGGTGCCATTGCGGCTGTCCCCATCCCCAGAACGCGCGCCACGCCCATGCGGACGGCGCCCTCTGCCCCTGGAACGCGCGCCAGCCCCGCCCCCGCCTGCTCTCTGCCCCCGGTTCTGGAGCATGAAGCTCCGCCGCTGGCTGGAGTGCAACCCCCATTATTCTTGGCCATTTTTATGCTGACTTGAATTGATGGGAATTGAAGGGCACTCTATTGGCTATCCCTGCAAAATCAGTGCAGGCAATCCTAATGATGAGCTCTGTTCTTGCTAGGGGAGGAGTTGCCAAAGTGATACCCTGCAGATGTTGCTGGACTACAGCTCCAACCATCCCTGACCCTTGGTCATGCTGGATCTGCAACCTTACAAGTTGCTATCTGCAACCTTACAAGTTGTGACCATTTGCTACGTGGCACCAGCCAATCAGCCAAGTGGGGAAAATTCCTGCTGTGCCCCTGTCCCAACGACAGACGACACACGACGGCATAGCAAGGTCAAGCGCACAAGTCCTAAAAGTAGGGAGTGGTAAGCGGGTGTTCCAATGCACGCACCAAAAGAGGAAGCTCTGGGTCACGTGTATAGGTATATATAGGTCCCTTGATCTGTTTAGCCTGCATCCCATTGGCCTGATTGAACCCTGCATCAAGGGACCTACCAACTGGGTGTTGTGGCTAACCAATCATACCCACCCACAACACAGGGTTTGGTTGCCGGGTCTCACCGCTACACGTGCCCTCTTTAAGGGACGACCCAATTTACCATGAAAAAGGCTGCATACAAATAAACGGATGATGGTGATGTGGACTTGGGAACTCACAGCAGTGGTCGGGGAACCTGTGGCCTTTCAGTTAATGTTGGACTCCAATTTCTTTCATCCCTGACTACTGACCAAGCTGTCCGGATCTCATGGAACCTGATGGGAGCTGGAGTTGAAACATCTGGAGGACCACAGGGTCCCCACCCTTGATAGCAGCTAGGACAGGCATCCCCAAACTTTGGCCCTCCAGATGTTTTGGACTACAATTCCCATCTTCCTTGACCACTGGTCCTGTTAGCTAGGGATCATGGGATTTGTAGGCCAAAACATCTGGAGGGCCGCAGTTTGGGGATGCCTGAGCTAGGATGTCAACTGGAAATCAATAAAACCACCTAACAGAATGTTACACATTATAGAACTAAAAAGAAAGAAAATTGGGAAATGGGCATTGCTCAGGTTGACATAATCCACAATACACATTATTATTAATTCTCAATCATGGATTGAGAAATTCCAAGATAACATCCTGTCTTGCTTTCTTTCTTACACTGAAAAGGAAATCAAAACAGCTTAAAATGGGATTAGATGTAAGTAGTTCCAGTAAGGCTGTAAATCTGCTTTTTGCTTCCTTGCATTTATACGAATGTGTGAAATAAAAAAAAAAATTAATACAAATGTGTATATATATATGTGTGTGTGTGCGCGCGTGTGTGTGTTGAGCTTTGTAAATTAGAAAATGCTTTTTTAAAATAAATAAATAAATAAATAAATATTTCAATGTGAAAAAGAGGTAAGGAGCATGAAGACAAGAAGACTGTGTCCAGACCTTCTATGATGATGGATGAGCCTGCTGGGAATATGGGAGGAAGGCCTACCCACTGATTTCATGCTGTTGGAGACATGTGCCCTGAATAGGGCTTACAGTGCTGTGATAACAGCTCTGCAATAAGAACCTCTAAACTCAGATTGCAAAAAAACCAACAACCCCAATACATTTGTGATCATGACTACCATTGATTTTTCAGTGATTCCTCTCTATTGTGAACAATAGAAATGGGTACTATCACACAGTTCCCTTTTTAGGACAAGTCTCTGATTACTTGCCCATGCCCATTTGAAATCAGAACATGTACCAGCCCTGCCCCAGTACATAAGAAAACTGGAAGCTCCTCCTAAGCCATCCGATGATTGGTTTGTCCACCTCAGTATTATCTTCACTAACTGACAGCTGCTGTCTAGGATTTCAGACAGGAGTCCTTCCAAGACCTTCTTTGTGATGCATTCCATCACCGAGCTACAGCTCAGCCTTTATCATCACAACTTGATTTATTGTCATGCACACCAGCTTTCAGAGTAGATGCACACCGGATGGGTACTGCAACTCTAAGCATGTTTAATGTTGCTTACTCACTGGTAAGTGTTGAGGATTGCCACCCTCAGAGGAGCTATTCCAGAGTAGGTGGTTGGAGGATTGCAGCATTATTTACTTTCTCATTAATCTATGACTTCGGCCGAGAGTTAAGTGCTGTGATCCATCATCAGCTAAAGCAAAATCCAGGACATCTATGCCCAGAGAATGAACACACACACACACACACACACACACACACACACACACCCTATATTGCAATGCTGTTGCGATATTATGAAATCCCGTGAAGCAATTTAGCCCGAGTCCTACAACTCGCCACTAAGAGAGCATACTGTAACAAATGACTCAAGGACTGCTGCCAAACAATGCATTTTTATATCTTATTAGGCAAATTAATTGCTGTTAACTACTGAGATAAAGGAGCATCTGCAAAATACTCATCATGTACTATTTTAGCATCGGAAAGGAGGAATGAAATGAAGGCTTGACAAACAGGCCTACACTGTTTATAGCACTGAGAAAGAACCATTTACATCTAGATACAACCTTGATGGCAGAAAGTGAGGAGGAATTAAAGAACCTTTTAATGAGAGTGAAAGAGGAGAGCGCAAAATATGGTCTGAAGCTCAACATAAAAAAAAACCAAGATCATGGCCACTGGTCCCATCACCTCCTGGCAAATAGAAGGGGAAGAAATGGAGGCAGTGAGAGATTTTACTTTCTTGGGCTCCTTGATCACTGCAGATGGTGACAGCAGTCACGAAATTAAAAGACACCTTCTTCTTGGGAGAAATGCAATGACAAACTTAGACAGCATCTTACAAAGCAGAGACATCACCTTGCCGACAAAGGTCCGTATAGTTAAAGCTATGGTTTTCCCAGTAGTGATGTATGGAAGTGAGAGCTGGACCATAAAGAAGGCTGATCGCCAAAGACTTGATGCTTTTGAATTATGGTGCTGGAGGAGATTTTTGAGAGTCCCATGGACTGCAAGAAGATCAAAAATATCCATTCTGAAGGAAATCAGCCCTGAGTGCTCCCTGGAAGGACAGATCCTGAAGCTGAGGCTCCAATACTTTGGCCACCTCATGAGAAGAGAAGACTCCCTGGAAAAGACACTGGTGTTGGGAAAGATTGAGGGCACTAGGAGAAGGGGGTGACAGAGGATGAGATGGTTGGACAGTGTTCTCGAAGTCACCAACATGAGTCTGACCAAACTGCGGGAGGCAGTGGAAGACAGGAGTGCCTGGCGTGCTATTATGGTCCATGGGGTCACGAAGAGTCGGTCACGACTAAACGACTAAACAACACCACCACCTAGATATAGCATACAGTAGGTCCCAGGCTGACCTGCAAACCATTCCACACCAACCATGCCCATCTTCCCCACACCTGATGTTATATTCTATAAAGTTCATAGAAACTATGTATATTTGTATCCAGACAAACATTTTGTGACCAGGGAGGAAAAGGTACTTTAACTGTTGTTGTTGTTGTTGTTGTTGTTGCTGCTGCTGCTGCTGCTGCTGTTGCTGTTGCTGCTGTTGTTGTTGTCAAGCGTTTTGAAAATTTGATTGTGTGTCTTTTTAAAAAGGTTATTATGTACACTGAACCTTTATGTTTAAAATGGATTAAAAGCATTTGAGCACATTTATTGATTGGACAGATTTATAGCCTGCCCTTCAAAACATGTATTTCTTGATTGGCTAATAGTCATAACCACACAAATGTAACGAACGGGTTGTGTAGGTCCTTTTTCTGCCTGTTCCCAAGCACCTGCCACCTAAGGCAGTAGCTTCCTTCTGCTTTATGGAAGAGCTAGCTCTGGAAACTAAATATGCAGTTTTGGCGTCTAGATACTCAACTTTCTTGCCTATGTGAGATGTCAATACACCATGTTTCCCTGCCATGTCATTCATTACTACTAGGAAAATTTTAACTTCTCATGTTCCTGCTTCATTTCCCTTTGTTTTACTGATGTGGGAACACAAGGAATTGGGATCTGGCAGCAGACTTATCGGTATCTTCAGCTGCTGTCACTTCACCATGGCAGGAAGTGGTAGAAGAAGCTTTGTTCTTTATTAAAGAAGAATGCCTTGATGCGGGATTACCAGACCACACCTCCATTTTACCCTTAAACAGAGGTGGCGTCCAAATATCAAACAAGAGATAGAATCTGGTTGCCTTCTGGCTCCTCATTTTGCAGCATGAGCACCACGATTTAAACACGACATTACTATAAATGTAAAAGGATCAGCAGAAGTGGCACAACTACCATTGCCTTCAATGGCTCTAGTTTACACTAAAATCCTTACCCCCCCCCCAAACCCTCTTCTAATTTGGTGTGAGTGGCATGCTATATGGAATTACTTTATTACTTTGATATGAATGGGAAATTATATTCTGTTCCCAGGTAATCTGCTGGCAGGCCACAACTGTGTTGTCAATCACTCATTTTCAGTTCCACCCCCGTAATTATATCCATATGGGGTTTTCCAGAAATGAATGAAAGGAAAATGGGTGGAACAGTATTGACAGCAGTGAATCCACAGCAGTAACCGAAGGAGGAATGACTGCTGCGCCGTGGAGCACAGAGAGAAGGAATGCCATGGTACACCCACATCAGCATAACCGAAAGCCTTCATCTGCCCCAGCTGAAACAAAACAGGTGTCTCCCATATTGTCTCTACAGCCACAGCAGGTGCTACAGCCTTCCAACAGTTTAACTTCACCCTCCCCCGCCAAATGTGCACTCCTCCATTGTCTCCCAAGAGAGACGGATGCCAAAAAAGTATTTGCATTGATGGCTTATTGTAATTAATGCATTGTGGTACACCAGTCCTGTTCTGGTGTTCATAACTGGGGTCAACTGAACATGTGAAGGAGGACAACAGGCATTAATGCACTAGCATCCCCATGCCATCGATAGCTGTAATAATAATAATAATAATAATAATAATAATAATAATAATAATAATAATAATAAATTCATTATTTATACCCCGCCCATCTGGCTGGGTTTCCCCAGCCACTCTGGGCGGCTTCCAACAGAAAAATAAAACACAATAATCTATTAAACATTAAAAGCCTCCCTGAACAGGGCTGCCTTCAGATGTCTTATAAAAGTCTGGTAGTTTTCCTCTTTGACATCTGTTGGGAGGGCGTTCCACAGGGCAGGCGCCACCACCGAGGAGGCCCTCTGCCTAGTTCCCTGCAACTTGGCTTCTCGCAATGAGGGAACTGCCAGAAGGCCCTTGGTGCTGGACCTCAGTGTCCAGGCAGAGCGATGGAGGTGGAGACGCTCCTTCAGGTATACTGGATGTTCCAAGGAAACTGTCTTCAGCAGGTAAATTGTCCTTCACTCACGGAAGATAAGGGTTCTAATGCACAGGGAAGCCTTTGGAAGTACAGAAGGCATCCCCATTGCCCTGAAGTACTGTCAGGCTTCAGGGAATCAGATACCTCCCCTGGTGGCAGCCCAGAATCAGAGAAACTATAAAAGTTCTTTCCAAGCAATTTATTGAATTATTCACAGAGAACGAGGAAGGAATGCAGCCATCCCTAATAATGGTGTCGCTCCAAGTAAAGTCCCACCCCCTATGTCTCCCCTATTCGACGTCACTCCTGCGTCAGTTAATCTGAGCTTTCTGCCTCTGAGCTCTCTGTTCTAGTACCCTCAATGCCTGCCTAGTCCTGGAAGAGGAAGGGAGGGGGTCAGGAATGCTTTCCAAGGACACTGAGTCTGTCAGCTGTCTCTCCCCTGGTGCTTCTTCTTCCTGCTGTTCCTCTTACAATATCCCCCAGCTTCTGCCCTCTGCAGCCTCTGAATTATGCCCTTCTGCAAACCACTGTTCTAAATCTATACTGTCTTCCTGTTCTCGGGAAGGTTCAGGAGAAGGGGGCAGGGCGGGGCGGGGCGGTCCTCACCATTCCTCCTCAGTCCAGCCCCTGACAAGAGCACACAAAGGGAACATGGATGGGATAAAGCAGGCACATTTGTTTAGTTACCTCCAATTACAAAAGCTTGAACAGGTCTTCAGTATCAACTGCATGGTATATATCTTGTTGGGGTTCTGACAGAAGAAAAATCATTTGAAGAATGGTAATAAGATATAAGAGATATATATACAGTGGTGCCTCGCTAGATGAATTTAATCCGTTCCACGGGTCTTTTCTTATAACGAAAAAATTCGTCTAGCGAATCCCATAGGAATGCATTGAATTTTTTTTGGATTTTTTTTTTGCCCATAGGAACGCACTAATTGAATTTCAATGCATTCCTATGGGAAACCGCGATTCACTAGACAAAAATGAATTCGTCTAGCGGGGCAACCTCCGCTAGAAAAAAACTTTCGTTAAGCAAAAATTTCGTTAAGCAGGGCATTCGTTAAGCGAGGCACCACTGTATAAGATACACACACACACATCACAGGATGGTTCACAACATAAAAATACAAAATGAGAACACAAGGTACATAATAAAAACAAACACAAACCAATAATCCCATAAATATATATATAGCTAGCTAAAAGGTATGGCTTTAGTTTTGCCTATGGTTCTCGAGCACATATTACTAGGCATTGACAAGTTAATTAGGCAGCCTTAGCAGTGACCATTCATTATGGCGTTAGAATGTTCTGGTCCATAGATTATTGTCTGGATAATATATGGCTCCTGGGGATACCAAGGTTGGCTCTTTATTTAATTTAGTTATTTAATAAGGTTTATATACCGCTTAATAATTAAAAAAAACCTTAGTAGTTTATATAAAATAGGATAAAAATTAATTAAAAAATAGGGATAAAAGCAGACTTTAAAAATAGCAAAGACAAAATATAGATATAATCAACAGATCTTAGAAACAAATGTGCACAATAAAATCACATGTCTGGGTAGCCATGCCTTAACAAAAACGTTTTAGCAGGCAATTGAAAACAGTACAATGAAGGTTACTGCCTAATATCAATAATGATCTCTGCTCTGCTGAGGTACCTTGCTTGATATGATACCAAATTCAAAACCAGTGCTAAAAGGCTGCCCTTCTAATAGCATGAATGCATATATTGAATGGGCACTAATTTCCTAGCCTTCCAGGCTGGTTTAACAGTCTTCTTTCTTTCCTCATTTAACTCTGTATCCCACCCACCACTTGCTTCAGAAAGCCCCAGGGCAGCTCACAGTGACGAAAAACAATAAAAAACCCTATCGGTGCTATGCAATAAAACTGATTAAAAGTAAAACAACACCCTGCAAAAGTAATATTCACAAATCTGTACTCGCAGCGGATTCCAGCAAAATATTGTTTCCCGCCTGAAGTAAAACCCACCACACCCGGAATGCTCGTTAGGACATTGAGATCTTAACTGACCTCCTGTTTGACATTTAGCAGGGTCACTTGGGGTATATGCTTGTACTGGAAGGCATCACATCCCCAAAACGGCTTGGGCATCAGCATGCTGAGCATAGATCTGAGGGCACTGTGAGAAAGCTGGATAACTTTGGTCTTGGGGGATCCAGGCCTGTTAGATGTACAGATCTGGCAACAAAGTGAGCATCAGCTTTACACCTCAGAAAACAGGCTTTTCAGGCTCTGTCACTTAAAGCTGACATAGGAGGCTTGGCCACTGTCCCAGACTAACCAGCCCAGGAGACTATGGCAAATGGGATCCCCTTGCTAGCCTGTAACATTTATTGAAAGGCCATTAGATTGTGGTGCATTGATTAGCCCACCTGCGGGGAGCTGTCAAACCCTTGAATGTGCTCTGTTTACAGACACCATCGTTCTAATGGGGATTGCATCTCCTTTTGTATAAATTGTATCTTCTCCTAGCGCTGGGCTCGGAAGCAAACAGGAAAGTGCAAGTCGTGAAGGGGTGCAAGTTCTTAAAGGTCATTCCTCTTTTGGCACAGGCAAAAGGGTCACAGTGGAGTTGCCAGACAAAGCTGTGGTATAACAACAACAACAACAACAGCAGCAGCAGCAGCAGCAAAAACAACAACATTTCCCAAACTCTAGTGCCCTCCAGGTGTTTTGGACAACAATTTCATACCCTCCATCAGGGGCGTACCCAGGATCAAAACGGGGGGGGGGGAGGGGCGGGACCAAGGCACGGGAGGGGCCACAAAGTGGGAACGTGAGCGGGGCTACGGAGCCCAGGTGAAACTGACTCTGGTCTCACCTAGGCGCCGCGAAGCTTTTTGCAGTCGGAGGCACCGGGGCTCCGCTGGCAGCACGCAGCCAGGGCGCTCGCTCTGGCCCGCTGGGCTGCCCCCGGTGCACTATGGCCAGGACCCCGGCAGAGCGCGCAGCCGTGGGCGAGAGCGGTGCTGCCGGCGGGGCTGGTGGGCAGAGGCGGAGGCGGAGCACAGCCCGGCGGAGCGCGAGTTCGGCATTCCTGCCTGCCGCGTCGCGCCCTCCAGCTTCCCGTTGCTCTCTCTGGTTCCCCGCCGCGCTTGGCCTCGCCGGAGGGCACGACGGGGAGCTGGAGGGAGGGCACGGCGCGGTGCGGTGCGGTGGACGGGAACGCCGAACTCGCACTCCGCCGGGCTGTGCTCTGCCTCCGCCTTTGCCCACTAGCCCCGCCGGCAGCGCCGCTCTCGCCCACGGCTGCGCCGGCCCTGCTTCTGGGGGGGTCAGCTGCCCCCCTGCCACGTGCTGGGTACGCCCATCCCCTCCATCATTCCTCAGATGGAAATAGAGACATTTTTCACTCACTCCAACTAACCCTCCTGAACCCCCATTTTTGTCATCCCCATGCAGAGCATTTCTTATCAGAAGAAGGGCGAGTGCCTGCACCACCACACCAATGGGACACAGAACACATCCCCTCGACTGCCCTGAGAAAACCCCTTAATCCTGATTTTATTTTATTATTTGGTCTAAGGCTGGCATTTCCAAGTAGAGTTAATACTTTGGAGAGCCATTTCCAGTCCAAGTAGACATGGACTGATAGTTGGACTCATTGGTCCAGAGGTAGCCCAGCCACAAGGCAGATGAAGCTGCTGCTTCAGGCGATAGAAGGCCCCCCAGGCTTCTCCATGGGTGACCCACCTGCCCTGCCACCTCCCCAAATGGGTTCAATCTTGCCCCAAATCTGCAGTGATGGTGGTGCAGATTCTATGCCAGTGGTGGATGGGGCAGGGTGCGTGGCAGCGGCAGAGCAGGCAGCAGGAGCAGGAGCAGGTAGGTGGCGGCAGAAATGGTGGAGGCAGCAGGGCAGAGTGGCATCTCCTGTTTTGTCTCAATTTCTGCCTAAGGGGTATGTTCCCTTCTGGGTGGGTGGGGGGGTCACATCCCAGTGATGGGTGAGGCCAGAGGCAAAAGTAGGTGGAGCAAGGAATGTAAATTTTACCTCTGTAGAGTAGGCTAGTTTCCACACACACTCATACAACCTTCTCTTTCCTTTACCCAGGATGCATTCCAGCCAGGCGAAAACACACCTGGAAAATGTGATGCAGGACTGATGAAAAGTGAAGTCTGGGAGGATGGTGTGTGGCTGGTATGAGGAGAGAGGTTTAGAGGGCCAGAGGATTCCTGTTACCAATACAAGGCATATTTCAACCTTCCTAATGGGATATACTTCAGGGATTTAGGTCTGACATAGTTATGCTTGAAGAAGGTCTTACCAGTACTTTTCTCAGGGAGTATCTTGTGTAGCATATGGTCAGGGCCGTCTTAAGCTCATCAGGCGCCCTGGTGCAGGGATCCCCCGGGTGCCCCCCACTCTTTAAAAATAATAACCTCGACCTCCAGCTCTTCCCCTCCATTAAAAAAAAAGAGGAAAGCTCTTACCTTCCCTGGAGACGCTGGGAGGCTTCCCTGGAGGCGCTCGCCACCTCCCCTGCGCCGGAAGGCCTCGGCTGAGCCGAGAGCCACAGGGCCTGGAAGGTGTCCCGGCCACTCCGTAGTTTTAAGAGAGGGAAAAGGACAGCCCTTTCCCCTCATGGCTCCCCACGCGGAGCCAGCAGGGAGAGCCCCGCTCCTGCAGTCTGGTTGCAGCCCTCCAGCCGGCAGCAGAGGCCATGGGCGCCATGGAGCCAGCGGAGAGAGCCCCAGACTGTGGGAAGGCATCCGAGCCTTCCCGCCAACAGGGATGATCCTGGCGCTGCGTTTCATTGGTAGAGCTGCTGCTATGTGGCGTCGTCTCTACCAATGAAACGCAGCACCGGGGTGAGGGATGACCCAGGCGCTGCAGAGCAGAACAGGGTCCCAGAGCCCCTGCTCCGCTCGCTTACCTCCCTGCTCTCCCCTGAGCAGAGCGGCTGGCGGAGGGAAAAGGGAGGCCACCACGCAGCTCCCCCAGTTGCTGGGGTGCCCCTGAGCGCCCAGGCGTCCTGCGCCACTAGAGTCAATGGGCGGGGCGGCCCTGCACATGCTTGTTTCTGAATGAGATCAGCTGTACTCTCTGAATCATGTTTTCCCCTGTTGAGAAGCTAATTCAAGCTTGACACACGTCGGGTTTGCTGTTTTCATTCTTGGTACTGCTGAGGCAAAGTCAAGCCAAGCCACAAGGGAAAACAGATGCAATATGTAAGCCCTAACGTGAAGTGTAGCAAATGAGTGTGATTGTAAAACAGGGAATAAATTTTTCCCCCAGCTCTCCTAAAATCTGATCTCAGTTACACCAGCATGGCAAGAATAATTCTACAAGTATATATTAAATTCTTCCAGTGGGAAAGGATGTGAAATTCAGCACAAGCTGCCATTTTGGGGTTTTTTTTTGACTAGTGGGCACCTCTGCAATTTTGAGAAAGTATCATGGCTGTGAGTCACAAAACAGCTGCTGTGGGGTGTGGCATAACACAAAATGGCTGCCATAGAGGTGTGGCACCTCTTCTTTGTTCAGATTGGTATTATCTTGGTAGCCTAAAGAACAACTTTTCCATGAAAACTGAGATGATCAGACTGCCGAATTCCCTCCCCGTTACCAAATTTCTGTATTCCCTCCACACTTTGACAGAGCTGCAGAATACACATGGCCCTGCACATGAGATCACAGAATCACAGAGTTCATGCTTTGGGAGGCATCCAATGCATGTAAAGATTTATGCTAGTGAAACAATACTTTCCACAAAATATGCTCTGGAGGGTTGAGGGGGGGGGAGTACCCCAAGGGGCAGGAGAGTGAGAGGAGGGGAAGTCCTTCCCCGCAGCTATAAATCCTTGTGCTAACAGAAGGCGTTCCTAAGCACTACATGGAATACAAGCCTCTAATTTGTTAAGGGTAACTGGTAATTGTAGCTCTGGAAGGGCTAAACTACAGTCCCCAGGATTCTATGGGTAAAAGCATGCTCTCCTAAGAGAATTTCAGGAGGCACCTTTCATACTAACTTTCAAATGTTTCTTTGAAAAAATTATTTGCTACCAGGCTTATGCAGACAATTAAGGAAAAAACATTTTCTGTAACAGTAGCAGTCACCTGGTGTTCTGTTTTAATTTTGTGTGTGGCACATTGCAAACCACTTTGGTATTTTTAATAAATCGAGATATACCAAATATTTTTCTCCCCCTCTCCCTCCCTCTCTCTCTCTCTCTCTCTCTCTCTCTCTCTCTCTCTCTCTCTCTCTCACACACACACACACACACACACACACACTGATGCCAGGCTTGTTAAAAGAGCAGAAGATTGGATAGAAGAAACCACAGCTGCATCCTCTCCATCTTTGCCCATGAATGTAAAAAGCGATGATCTTCAGGATGCAAAATGGCAACCATGGCTAGCGAGCCACTGCTATACTGAATTTATCTTTTTGCATGATATTTCCACACATGATGAAATGTTCTCTTTGGGGAAAGAATGGCTTTTAAATTCCCCCTCTTCTTAAGAGACTAGAGGATAAAGGTTGAAGCTGATTACATTTCCCGGTAACTTGAGCTTCCTATCTGTAACTGAATTGGCTTCTGCTATGCTGAAAGGATCAACCGGGCAGAAAAGAGCAAGGGGAAGAAACATGAGCTTCCAAATGTACTTAGGATGGCCGTACTTTGCAAAGAGAAATCAGAAACTGTTCGAATGCATTTAATATGGTCATAATTCCAGGTCCTATGTATGATCTGTTGCAGCGAGGCAGAAGTGTGCTTAAGTTCTTTGCGGGGAGAAGAATGAAGAAGGGGGCTGGTGGGAAATGAACTGGCTGGTGCGGAACATCTAATTGTTTTAATCATGCTTGATACTAAACTGTGAAAGTGTAATTAACTTAAGAAGTCAGTCAAGAACAATTAATAACTGCAGCGCTACTGGGGTAATTTAAATAGGAGCTGGGAGGACATAAGAATGACCGACACACCAGGTTGCTGGAGATTGCGACGGGTGGGTGGGTAGTTAGCTGACAAAATTTTGGGAGTACTTTTTAGGAGTTAAAAACTTTCATTTCAGTTCAAACTGATAACATGTTTTTGGGTGTGTTTTTTAAAAGTAGACACAGCATGAATTTAACCCCTGATACAGCTACAATTCTATGATCCTATATGGATTCCGATTACATTACTTATTATCTGTGCATACTTTGTACACCAGAGTCAAGTTATCTCATGGGGTCCCCCCCCTCCCACTTAATAATGTAGCACTTTGGAAAAGCAGTTACAACGTATATTTGTTGAACGTGCATTTTTGATAAGTGTCACACTGCAACATGGGACTTGCAGCAATTATAGTGCGGAACAACCGAATGGTTTTGCATCCCAGTGGGAAACAGAAGCCGAAGAGCTGCTGGTGTTAAGTGCATGTCTGAGCAAGAGGCCTGTGGGAGGCCCGTGTGTGAATGGGTCATAAGTACCATATATATATATATCTAACAGCTGAAACTGATGTAGGATGCTTTTATTTGCATGAGCCCTAAAAAATATAATGAGAACACAGATTGGCTAGATAGAGTGTTGCTGCAAAATGAAAGCACGGAACTTCCCAAACAAATGTGCAGCCTTTAATTAAAATATAAGGAAGGACAGCAAACTTTGGGAGGGCGTCTTTGAACATGATGCATTCACAAGAAAGAACATAAAATATGAAAACAGAAGATGGGTCTGTTCAATTAGGCCAATGGCCCATCTAGTCCAATGTCCTGTTCTCATTGCGGCCAACCCAGATATCTATAGGCAGTGCTTTCCCCCCTTAAATAAACGTTTAGGGGTTACTCTCATTTCCCTACTCGTATTGAAATACAGCCCCTCAAGGAGGCCAAACTTAGATTCACAAAATGTTTAGGGGTATGCGTATCCCTGCATCCCCCCAGAAAAAAGCACTGCCTATAAGAAATGTGGAAGCAGGCCCTGGGCTCCCCACTTGGGATTCCAAGCATTCAGAAGCCTGTCTCCATCAATGAAGGTAGAACATAGGCAACATAGCTAGTAGTCATTAAAAGCCTTATCTTTCAAGGCTCTTTTGAAGCTATCCAAGTTGGTCGCCATCACTAATTCTTGTGCGAGAAGCTCCGGCACCTTATTTCTTTAATTACATTTATATACCACCTTTTGGGATGCGGGTGGTGCTGTGGGTTAAACCACAGAGCCTATGGCTTGCCGATCACAAGGATGGCGGTTCGAATCCCCACAACGGGGTGAGCTCCCGTTGCTCAGTCCCAGCTCCTGCCAACCTAGCAGTTCAAAAACATGTCAAAGTGCAAGTAGATAAATAGGTACCGCTACAGCGGGAAGGTAAACAGTGTTTCCGTGTGCTGCTCTGGTTCGCCAGAAGCGGCTTTGTCATGCTGGCCACATGACCTGGAAGTTGTACGCTGGCTCCCTCAGCCAATAACGCGAGATGAGCGCCGCAACCCCAGAGTCGGTCACGACTGGACCTAATAGTCAGGGGTCCCTTTACCTTTACTTTACCACCTTTTACTCCAAGTAGTTCAGGGTGGTGTGCATACTTTATCCTCACAACAACCCTGTGAGGTAGGTTAGGCTGGGAGAAAGTGACGGGCCCAAGGTCACCAGTGAGCTTCATCGCTGAGTGGAGATTTGAACCCAGGCCTTCCAGGTCCTAGCCCATCCCTCTAACCACTACACCATACTGGTTCTCACGACAGAATAGAAGAAAGGTGTATTCACATCGGAAGTACTCAGAAGCAATGTATGGCATCAGGGGCAGCACATACAATCCTCATACTCAAGCCACTGCATCTTCTATTTGTCCTAGCAGGAAGAGGGAGGAATAAGAATTGCAAGTCCCCTTATAACTCTTATTTGCCCCTCCTCTCTCACAAACCTCTTTTCCCACACACCCCACATGCCTCAGTTTCCCCCCCTCTACCTGGATAGGCTGCTGCTTTTGCCTCTTTGCAGTGCTCTGGACCATGAAATGAAACAAAACAGCAAGCCCCAACCACAAGAAAACAGTTCATAACCAAAGCCCTGCCAAATGGAATTCTCCACACCCATCACGGGCTCCACAGAAGCTTCAAAATGTTCCTTCCTTCAGTCACCTGGTCCAGATAATGACTCCTTTACAATTCTGCTCTGAAGTTCAAGAGATGCCATCAAGCTATTCTTGAAAACGGCAGACAGAAACCAAACAAAAACAGATCCCAGATGGAAGAATCTTATACCTTGACACTCTGAATATCTCTGGGGTATGGGTGCAATAGATGACCATTCTTCAAAATGTTATCTATTGCAGCTATAATTTTACATGGAAAGCTTGCCAAATTCTCCATGACTGGTATGCATCCCTTCCTTTGGGGCCTTGACATATATCTGTGGGGTGGCTTAAAGTATACAAAGCACTTCCTTGCACATGTTACATTGCACATAAGTATTGCACATGTATCACCTCATATTCTTATTTTATTTAACAGAATTTACATACCACTTGATTGCAGTAGAAACTCACTGATCAGACTCAGGTCAACCTCACAGGGTTGTTGTTACCAGGTGTTGGACCAGGGTGGGGGCAAAAGAGTTGCTGCACTGAGTTCCTTGAAGGATGGGCACAATATAAATAAACGATTCTCTCTGGGACGAGATATGTCATTTTGATCCTTCTCACATTTTCTAGAGACGTTTCTCAGCAAAAAGTGGGCAGGATTGTTTTCAAACAACAAAGATGCTCTTCTCTGTTGCTGCCTCTTCTCTCCCTCAACCTTTCTCTCTCTCTTTCGCCCCACAATTTTTGATTTTGATTCTCCCTCACTGACAGCTCCTGCCTGGAAGCCTAGGCTGGGGGCTTGGTGGGAGGGAAGACAGGACAGAAGGACGAGGCAAAGTGGAAACATTCTTTGACTAAGTGGGCATTAAATGTAGTCTAACAAGCAAGTGATGCCGTGTGACTGGAGAGAGGCCGAAAGTTAAAAAGAAAGAAAGAAGCTTTTTTCAATATGAGCATTCATGTAGTTTTGACAGCAGCAATTTATCACCACCATGAATGGAGGGCTTTTGCTTCCACCGCTGAAAGGCAGGCTGGTTAAACTTTTACCTGCCTCTCCGAATGGGGTGGATGAAGAAGGGCTGACCACTCAATCCTGTGATGTGCCTTTTTGAGGAGGCAGGCAGGCAAGCAGGGGGGACTGTGGAGGAGGAAGGGCGCTCCGTCCCCGAAACAGCTTGTGCCCATCTGTTCTGGACAGAAAGAAACTGTGACAAGGGGCAAGAGGAGGAGGGGAAGGGGAGCACATTTCCTGAGGCCTGGAATGCTGTTGGCATTCTGTGGGAGGGCAGCAGAAATTGATTGACTATAGATAGCAGCAGTGAACAGAGCTCAATAGGGATGGGTAGAAGGCAGTGAATATCCCTGGAGTTTCAGAAACGTATTTGGCAGGAATATGGCTGGGGATGTGGGCAGAAGGCACATAAATAAGCTTCAGTCAGCTGCATGAAGTTCTGCTTGTGTGCATGTGTGGTGGAAGAAAAATCCAACCATTTGTTAGTTCATTTACAGGTGTACGGTGAAAAAAGGTAAAAGGAAAAGGACCCGTGGATGGTTAAGTCCAGTCAAAGGCGATTATGGGGTTGCGGCGTTCATCTCGCTTTCAGGCCAAGGGAGCCGGCATTTGTCCACAGACAAGGTCATGTGGCTGGCATGACTAAACAGCTTCTGATGCAACGGAACACCATTCCCCCACTCTGGTCCAGAGCACACAGAAACGCTGTTTACCTTCCCGCAGCAGCGCTACTTTTTATCTACTCGCGGGCCACACACTGACTTGTCATGTGGGGAAGGGGAGCGAGGACAAAATTTGATGTCCCCTCCCCAGCCCTCGCTGGGCTTTGGGAAAGAGGGACGAGGCTCTGGCAGGGTCCTAGAGCCTTCTTCCCAAAGCTGGGAAAGCGCCAACTAGCTTTGGGAAGGAGACAAGAGGACTCGAGGATCTTGTCAGAGCCCTCACAACTCCTTCCCAAAGCTCAGCACCTCACTTACCCAGCTTTGGGAAAGCAGTGCAAGGGCTGGGAGGGGTGTCAAATGTTGCTGAGGGCCGCTAAAATGCCTCAAGGGCCACATGGACCATTCTGATTTTAGCCCCTACTTAGCTAAACCCCACTTAGCTTTCCACACCTCCTCCTCCTGCTTTCTCTCAAGATTATACAGCTTTTACAATTAATGATCACTTTTTTATTTTATTGTGACTTGTATTCCTCTTCCTTGTCTGTTCCAGATTTTGACACCCCGCTTTTAAATTCTTCATTTGTCTACGTAATATCAAGCCAAACAATTGACATTTTAGGAATAAATGATATAAACATGATTCTATGAGGAGGATTTTCTTTTTTCTTTTTAATGTGGATGACTGGTTTGCAGATTATATCACTTAAGTTTATTAAGTTTTTTTGTATTTTCCTTTAAATGTTTTATTCTTAGAAACATCTATGGAATATGATTGAGAGGTAGTATAATTTTTTACAAACAAACAAACAAATAACTAGGCTGATTGTTGACATTTTGGAATAAATAAAATTATAACCTCAGAGAGGAGAATTTTGGGGCAACCTTCTGGAAGAGGTTGTAAAGAAAGTGTGAATACAGATCAGTGTATATATTTGTGTAATATTGTATGGCTTTTGCTCTCTTAGGAAGCATCTCACAGACCATCAAGAGTTGGCCTACCCGAGTGTAATTTAGACCAATAAGAGTATTAAACTTTGGCCATGGTTTTCAATATGTAATCTTCAAAAAGATGTTCTGGGTCACCATCATGGCTGAAACGTCATCCTCCTGAACAAGTCACATGAAGACCAGAGGGAGCTGGACACTTTGATCCTTCTGAATCAGTAGCAGAACCCTAAGAGGACCAAGTTTGACTTCCTTATCCTCATAATTTGTCACATCATAGTCCCTGGGGACTATAGCATGGGGTTCCCCAAGCCTGATGCCCTCCAAAACATCAGCCCTAGCAAACACAATGAGCCAGATATTTGCTGTTAACTTAACAAATACTATTATTTATTTTAAGACCTTCCTTGTTAAAAATTTAGAAGAGCATCAGATTATACTGGGAAACCGCTTTGGAAATGTAGATGGCTCTAAATAACGCTCCCCGTGACCCAGCCCTCAAATCCTATGGTGCGTTATAAGTCTGTAGGAAGGTTCCCCCCCCCCCGCCATTAATTGGAGATCTTCAGAGTCTGAAATAGCATTTCTCTTTCCCTTTCCCCATTCTTTATTTCATTATCCCCAGTTCGGTACACATCACTGCAATAGGAAGCAGACTGGTTAGCTACGTTGAGAATTATTTAAATTAGGGAGGGATATATGGGTAGTTAAAGACCCAGTCTTCTATTCTTCTCTAATTATGTATCAAATTGCGGTCAAATTATACCCAAATGTAAAAGTAGGGGTCAACCTTGAATTTTGCAGAGGGAATTGGTAGGAGGGAGGTGGAACAGAACAGGTGGCACTAGTGGACTTGAACTAATGCAATATGAAAGCCAACCACACTATTAAGAAAAGAAAAACCCTCCTTTGATGCCACTTTGTTCTGACAAAGTGTCTCAGGCAGCAATTTTATACAGCCTTACCTGGGAGTAAGCCCCATTAAACTCAACTGGTTTTCCTGCTGAGTAGACATCCATAGGATTACACCGTGAGACTCCCAGGTTGCCTGAGCTTGTTGTTATGTTTCTGTTGTTCTTCTGGCTCTTCAATATAGATGCATGTTTAACAGAAATGAAAGGCATGCAGTGAAACAATATTCGTGCAGAAAAGAGTCGGGGATGTGTGAGTTTTCATCCTTGGTGTCCAATGCATGCATTCAGTGCAAAGGAAATAAATGTATATACTTATCTTATTTTAATTATTAGGAGGGAGAAGAAGAAAATCAGGCACAGGCAATGCCTCTGAAACACAAGAAGAGAAATTTGGGGAAGAATAACGAAGGAGAACTAGGCTACATAGTGGAACTTTTACAGCTGGCTGGCCTAAAGCAATGGCATTGGGAACCTTGGTGAGAATTATTTTTGATATGAGCTGAATGGGTGAAAGTTGGGTTGGGCTGGATCAAGCAACATGTTGGGAGTTCAACACTACATGTGCACCGTATATTTTAAAGCGCCATCCAACTCTGTATCTACACGAGGGAGGCACATATTTCACCTTGTATCTGCACCTATTTTTTTAGCTAGTGTATTTTTGGAGAGTTGAAGTCACAGAGCCCCTAATAATAATAATAATAATAATAATAATAATAATAATAATAATAATAATAATACAGTGGTACTGAAAGTAATGGAAAGTGGATTAATCCATTCCAGACAGGTCCGCGGAGTACTTAAACTGAAAGTACTCAAACCGGAGCATACTTAAACTGAGGTATGACTGTAATAATAATAATAATAATAATAATAATAATAATAATAATAATAATAATAATAATTTATACCCCACTCATCTGGGGTATAAATGGGACATACCTCATCTGGAAATGTGAGAAGTTCAGTAGGTAGCTATGTTGGTCTGACACAGTAGAAATATACAAAAAAAATTAAAAATTGTCCAGTAGCACCTTAGAGACCAACTAAGTTTGTTCTTGGTATGAGCTTTTGTGTGCATGCACACGAAACAAACTTAGTTGGTCTCTAAGGTGCTTCTGGACAATTTTTAAAATATATTTCTATTGAATCATTCCAATTCACCTTGTAATTCAAGGTACACACAGATTCAATGCTAGAGCGAGAGAGCGCATTGCATCGCTGCTGTTGTGTACAATTGTTTGAAATATTGAAGGTTTTGTATAAAATTTGAAAGAGATCATTTCCATCCCTAAATTAACATTTTTACCCTAGATTTGTTTCTCTTTCTTTTCTTCCTAGGGATGTGCGTGGATGTACAACAGAACCAGCTCTCCATTGAATTGAACTTGCCTTACAGCATTGTATGAGGTGCCCTGTGTGTTTCTCAGGTTGCTAAAACTTGCAGAAGCTGCAGTGGAAGATGGACAGGGAGACATGGTGTCTCAAATGAGAAGTTTATATGGCAAAAAAGTGCAATTCACTTGAAGAGCATGGGATGCATCAAAAAGGCTCAGTCTCTTTCGTACAAAATATTGAGCTTTCTTGGGACCTCTGCATCCTACAAACATGCACATGCAATGTTAATAATTTCTTTGCAGAACATGGTGTGATAACAGCAACTCTGAAAGTGGGACAGGCAAACTCTCATCACACTTCTGGGGTGTTCATCATAATGAACTGCTGGTGGTGAGAATTATGTTGATTTATTCCTAGGTGTGGGACATGAACCCAGCTCCTATCTTTCCATTGAATCTCTTTATAGCAAGCTGACATGAAAAGCTTAATGCAATGGACCAAATCTGACATATTTTCCATTTCTACTTGTATCCCTTCAACTTTCTTAGCCTCCTTATTTCTTAATCCTTACCTTGTCTCAAACTTTTGAAATCTTGAACAAAATGGGCAAGCTTTAAAAACGCATTTGTCCAAATTTTGCAGCCTTGCAACACTAAGTGTATGAGCAATGGCCACAGAATCATAAAGTCAGAGAATTGTAGAGTTGGAAGGGACCCCAAGGGTCATCCAGTCCAACCCTCTGCAATGCAGGAATCTCAGCTAAAGCATCCATGACAGATGGCCCTCACAACTCTGCTTAAAAAGCTCCAAGGAAGGAGAGTCCACCACCTCTCTTGGAAGTCTGCTTTGTTCCACTGTCAAAAGAGCTCCTACTGTCAGAAAGTTCTTCCTGTTGCTTAGTCGGAATCACCTTCCTTGTAACTTGAATCCATTGGTTCGGAAGAAGGCCCAGTTGGCACTGATTGGCCAGCCGAGCCCTCTGCCAGGAAGAGGCACACCCAAAAGTCCACTGGACTGGCCAGTCAACCATACCCCTGCCCACCTCGCTGGATTGCTCCAAGGCCCGTGGTCAGACCGCAAAACTGCCCACCATCAAGGTAAGCGGACTATACAAATACCTGCAAAAATGGGAGTAAACTAAGAGAACAGATGTGCTCTTGAAAACATCAGATCCCACACAATCTGCACCTAACAAAGTGGGAGCAACAACAAAATGTTATGGGTACACTCTCTTGAGAGCAAAGGTTGGCTGGAGTACCCCGTGGCATGTTTGCTGCTGTAGGGTCTTGACTAACAGGTACCCAGAGGCAGAAAACAGAAAGTAATGCAGTTTTAATTATGCCTTTGATTTATCAGGTGCAAAACTGATGTGAAATTGTTTTTTGTTTTGTCTTTGGCTAGGTACATATGACCTCCTTCCACCAAGAATCATAGGAACTGTGCTTTACCATTCACAGGGCTGCAATTTTGAACATCTTTAACAAACTACAATTCCCAGGATTATTTGGAGGAAGTCATGTGCTTTAAAAGTCCTTTAAATGTATGGTGTGTACACCACATTTGCCCTCTGGTATACCAAGAGTCAATTTGAGAAGCCTCCTGGTCTTTCAGAATTTGGGGTCTGGGCTTGACTCCCTTTTCTTATGCTACAAAAGCAGAGGTTCCAAAGGGGGAGAGGAAAAAAAAAACATTTGCATCCAATCCACTGAGCATTTTTAACTGCTGAAACTAGTAGACCAAATGAGTTTATTAGATTATCATTGCGGAAGTTAATAAAGAATTAATTTCTCTTCGTGTGACATCCAGAGGCAGTTATTTCAGTGCCCTGTCCATTTACACAAAGCCAAGTATTTGTCAAGTGTCAAACTCAATTCCCATGACCCATGCCTCTTCAATAATTCTAGATTAGGGGTAGCCTTAAATGACATTACAAAAATTTTATTCCAGGATGCATTGACCTCCCGGGACTACTCAGGAATTTCAGGTTCGTGAAGGTTATACAGTCAGCAAAAGCATGCTGGATAAAAGATCTGAAATGAAGGAGACTTCTTACGTGCAGTATATTTTGGGCAGTGGAAAAGATCATATAGGAAGACAAAGACAGAGACTTCTCTTAGGATGTACTGTATTTAGATCTATTTTCCTCCTTGGAAAATGATACAGTTAATGCCATCTGCATTGCAAAAACTCCAGTTGGCTTTATGGAGTTTCTATGTTCTCCGACAAAGCAAATGTATTTATGCAGCATCTCATTCTGGCTCATTCTCTCTTTAGGGGAAAAAGAGAGAAGGCAGAATGAAGCCATCAATATCTGTCATGGGAACTAAGGGCTGTAAAACATCACTACTCTTAAGAGATGGGGGGAATGGGGTTGGAATCCCCCCCCAGATTCCCCCCTCTAAAATGCAGATAAACAATAAGAGTTTTTCTAAGAACTTTTAAAACTTAGCTGTATGCACAGATGAAATATGCTCTACTGATGACTTTAAACCTGGTGGTCAGTAGATTTCTGATAGGGTTAAAGTGGCATTTCCTCTTCCCTACCTCCACTTCTTGGAGCTAGCTCATCTCTTTCTCTGGGATATTCTAGATCGGAGAAAGGGAGACGTCTGCAGCCTGGGGGTCTTATTACCTTCTGGTCATGGGGGCCATATGACAGAGGTGGCCATAATCAGTATCAAAAGTGGGCAGAAAAACTCATGTAAGTTTTGCCGTTGCTGGTTTCAACAGGCACCCACCTCCTCTCTCTATCCTCCATCTAGATGAGGAAGTGGCACTGCCAGTATTCAAGGACACATGATACAGTCAATCAAAAACACTTGGGGCACAGAGGAGGGCCAGTGAGGGATGTGGCTTTCAGAGAGTTCCAAGCAGTGGCGTAGCATGGGGAGGCCCCAGGGGGTCTGTGGCCCTGGGCGCAAAATTCTGAAGGGGAGCAACCATGCTCCCCCATAAAGGTGCCGGCTTCCTAGGGGATTCCCACCCTGGTGAAAGCGGCAGAGCAGCCCAGGCTCAGGGTGAGCAGGAACAGATGGAGGGAGGTGGGCAAGAAGCGACTCCAGCGTGGGCCTCAGCCTGGTGCTCCTCTTCTAGGCATCAGGGGGATTCCATTTACCAAGCTACATGCCGGCCAGCCAGGCTTCCCCTGTGCGGGCAGGCAGGCAGCACCGCGTGGACCAGCTTGGCTCCGGGAGTGGGCACTCCAACGGCATCGGCGGCTTGCCCAGGTGCCAGCAACCCATGCTATGCCACTGGTTCCAAGGGCCACATAGATAGGTCTGTGTTGGTTTGCCCCCTTCTAAGTTTCTTCCAAAGTCACCCACTTCCTTAGCATAAAAAGATACAAACATTTGCTAAGTTAAAAATGATTTACTTGCAGATTCATGTGCTTTTCCATACAGCAGCTAGAAAAATACAGGCAGTTAAACTTAGGTTTCAAAAAGTGATAAATGTTTCTATAGAAGCACAAAGGTGGCTTGCTAAAACCATATGGTCTGGGCTTGGAGCAACCAGCCCAGACATCCTTACTGGTTGCTTTATACAGTGGAAATCCCTTCATGCATTGATTAGAGTTAAGCATATTGGCTCTATGAGGCTGATTTATCCCACAGCCTGGAGAGCTTCATTTGTCTCTTGGGATTGAGGTTCCTCAACCTTGTCCTAGATGGTCACAACTTCAGATAAGTTCTTGTGTGAGTACTGATGTAAGTAAAATAGTCTCAGTGTAGGAAAACAAAAAAGGAGTGGGTGGTTAGGCCAGACTCAGACATATCCACTTGAAAAAATAAGTGGAATAATTATAGGTCCAATTGAAAAGAAGCAGGGTAGCATCCCATCCATCCCATTTGGGCACTGGATGGGAAAGTTTGGCACTAAAGGATTTAGAGTAATGGCAGCATGTTCTTAGTCTGTGTGCTGTATAGACTACTGGCAATTAGAGGTTGTGTGCCTTTGATGTCACCACGGGGCTTATTCAACCCCTCTGTCTGCCATTGGTTTAGCTGCTCTGATGTCAGTGGGGCTTTGAAAGCAGGAATGTCAAGTCTGTCTGTCTTACCACTGGTTTAACTCCCAGCTCTGCACCGGGAGAGCTGTTCATTGTAGGTCTAAGCAAATGAGAGTATGGTAGTAAGAGTGGCTTGAGTCCTTAGGAAATTTGATGCAGAATGAGCAACTTAAAAAGAAATATTATGTAAGGCAGGACCCTGGTTGTTGTTGTTTAGTCATTTAGTCGTGTCTGACTCTTCATGACCCCATGGACCAGAGCATGCCAGGCACTCCAGTCTTCCACTGTCTCGCACAGTTTGGTCAAATTCATGTCCAACCATCTCGTTCTCTGTTGCCCCCTTCTCCTTGTGCCCTCAATCTTTTCCAACATCAGGGTCTTTTCCAGGGAGTCTTCTCTTCTCATGAGGTGGCCAAAGTATTGGAGCCTCAGCTTCAGGATCTATCCTTCCAGCGAGCTACCAGGACCCTGGTAGCACCATCTGATTCATTCCACGCACCCCTCCTGCACTGGGCTCATTCTGAGGCAGAACATACTTACTTATTAAATCTATATACCACACCTTCCTCCAATAGAGCACTGTATCTTCAGAATGCTTAAAAACCCAAGGAGTCTATTAAGATAACATTCCTCAGTCATTGAGCACCCACTTAAGTCAATTGAGGAACAAACCCTTTTCCATCGCAGTACCCTCTCATAGTGGAATAAGTCTAAACACCATTCAGTACCTCATAATGTGCAAGGTAGCAAAATTTCCTTACTATACGGCTCTGTGTATCTCTCTAAGCCTGTTTTGTGGTTTCCCAATCCCTCTGGAACAGATCTGGTGAGGATTGTGGGGGGAGAGAGGAGAGAGAAGAAGTCCTGCTATGCAAGTGGAAATCCTTGTGCTGACAGGACAAGGGAGTTGGATACTGTAAAATAATTTTGCAAACCAACAGTGCCACATAGCTATTTTTGTAGATTCTTTTTCCTGTGCCATATGCTTCCCACAACAGGTAAGCAAAGCTCTCTAGGAAGTTCTTTGCACTCTCTGAATGTTACACATTATATCTCCTCATGGATTTAACATGATTCTTGTAACAGGAAGATGTGGACTTCAATCCCTGCCAAAGAGAGATCCTTGGAACTTTTAATGTGCTCATTTACATGATACTGCTATACATTTAAATGCTTCCATGTGCATACATTGACATTATTTTATTTCAAGGTTATATGAAAATGTGAAATAAGATTGTAATGTGTACGAACAGGTGCTAAGCAACAGACCCCTTCAAGTAGGGTAGTGCTGAATTAAGATTTAAATGGACAATGTCAAGCAATTTTTTTATCGCTATTAATTTTTCATTCCAGCAAATTATTTTCTTTTACTCACACGGATGTTTCTCCTTCTCAGGCAGGTAATATCAGCTTCTCTTGAATTGTGAATGATGTTAACACGGCTGAGATTTTAGGGGTCAATGATATACACTAAAAGTATGTGGGCAAGAATCTTTTATTTGAATATTACAGAGATTTTCTCCCCTGGAACTTCTGGTACTTCTTAGCATCCATAGCAAAATCAAACATGTTTTCAATGTGTTGGATAGTTAGGATGACTAAGAAATGTATGCTCAGGGAAGCCTTCGTAGATCTAAAAGGAGGGAGGGAGTCGGCATGGCAAACTGGGAACATGTGTGAGAGTGGGCGGGTGTTCTGATTGTATTGGCCTAATAATTTATCCAGAGACAAGACTGAAATACACTTTGACTGGTGCAAAGTGATAGTGAGTTTCATGGTGAAAAAGAGCACCACACTGACTTGAGGCCAGACAGACTCAACTATAAAATAATGCGTTGGGACTGTACCCAACTATTGGTTCCCACCAGTGCAAACATTTATGTTTCCACTATGGAACGTCTCCCCCTGTACTCACCTTGTACTGACTCCCCCAATCTGCTCCCGATGGTTTGGAGAACCCCTAGAACAACTTTAGGAGGTGCTGATGGGGAGTGTTAATTGGATACCCACCAATGGATTCAGGGGTGATTGCTTGACAGGGCAGTGCCACAGAGTGGCCCTCCTGACAGTAGTGTCACTGCAGGGTGGTGATGAAATTGGGACTACATGAATGCAGCGACAGAGTCAGTCTGTTGCTTCTGCTGGTGCAGCATCATAGCCCTGTCCCATTCGGGTATGCTACAGCCATTTTCACACAATAATGCTGTTTACCGGAGGTATTATGTACATTTGTTCACACGCTAGCAACATGAGCAGGCACCTCTCTATGCATATACTGCAACAACAACAACAACAACAACAACAACAACACCCCACCCATCTGGCTTGGTTTCCCCAGCCACTCTGGGTGGCTTACAGTACATATAAAAATGTAATAAATTAAACGTCAGACATTAAAAGCTGGTATCCTCATGCATATATTTATGGAGGCACATTGCAGACATTGGAATGAATATGTGCCTAGCTATCCAAAGCCCTTCATATGGTCATTGAATGCACAGAGCACTGATGAACTGAATAGAATATCTGTGTAGAATCAAATGGAGAGCAGCAGGGGATGAGGGATGGGAATGTGCCCAGCAGTTGCACACTGACTTCCATTTGTTGACTGGATCTCCTGAACAGGCTCCAAAAATGTAGAGTATAGATTATCTAGCTACAGCCTCTATAAGCAGAGTTTTTATGCAGATGGGCTGTGCTCAGAAGGCCCAGTCAACACACAGAAGTCAAGGGTGAGGCCAGTGGATTCAATCCCACCCCCTTTGGTCCATTAATTCTGCATGCATTTGTTGTGCAAAAAAAGGACTTCTGCAGGCCTTCTTTGCCAAATGTCTTCAGCAAAAAAAAAAAAAGCTTGCTTCCTCCATGTAACCATTACATAGGCATAGCTGCCAAGTTATCCCTTATTTTAAGGGATTTTCCCTTATGCTGAATAGGCTTCCTCGCGAGAAAAGGGAAAACTTGGCAGCTATGTACATAGGGAACTGCAGGCCTTCTGAAAACAGGCAAAGTGGAACTCACACACTAACCTTTTCCCTTCACCCATGGGAGAGATACAAGGCATTTCACCTTTGTGATTTATAACACAGTTAAGCCTCTCTGTTCTGGTTTCTTTGTCTCTTTTGTCTCACCAGAAAATGATCTGTTAGTGAGTGCCATTTTCTTAAGTGGACAGGAGCATAGAAGTAGATCTAGGGTTCCCTCAAGTTTAACAGATTTTGAAACTGATTCTGGAGATAGGACCTGTGTATGACGGTGGGACTGGAGTTCAGATTTCTGCAATGAGAGTGCCTGGTTGGGATAGGCTTCATTTCCTTCTGCCTCTGGGTGTTAGGTTAGAGCCGATAACTAATGAGGCTCAGCTGTCGGACTTGGCTGATAGCCCGGAACTGGAAGGGAGGCTTGCTTTGATAAAGGAACTGGCTGGGAGGGGTGAGCAAATGGCAGGAATAACTCAAACCTCAGAAGAGAGTTTGTCCGAGTCTGGTCCTAGTTCTTTAAAGTTACAGGAACGTAGGAGGGGAGGGTTACAGGATAAGAGGAAATGGCAATTACAGAGAGAGAGGCAGAGGGCGTTGTTCGAGCGTAGGAATAAAAGGAGGTGGACTCACGCTAGAGAGCTAGATGAGTCATCATCTGATTAACTAGTGGTCTTGAGCAGGAAGTTGCAGTCTTTCTTGTGGTTACTTGCCTTTGTTTTGTCTATTTGGAATAAAACTCACTATTTACACACAGACTGTGTGCTAGCCATTGCTGTTGCTTACAGCATGACTCATCTAACTTGCTGCTGAAGGGGAAGCATGTGGATTTAAGCAAGAATGGAAGAAAAGGGGAAGCAGCAACCGGCTGGGGATTTATCAGTCGGCGCAACAGCAATGGAGATGAAGTTAGAAGATAATACTGAAGCTCTCTGGGCAGAGAACCAAGAGTTGAAGGCAAGATTAGCACGGCTGGAAGGAGTGACCTCAGAACAAGCAAGACAACTCTCTGACTTATCTGGCAGGCAAGTGGCAAAGAATTTTGTTCCCCTTCCCCCACGTTTTAGTGGGAGCGGTGCAGAGTATGATTCATTTCGGGCTTCCTGCTTGTATTATTTAAGGCTTAAGGGAGAAGAATACAGAGATGATGATGCCAGAGTGGCCCTGGTGGTGGGGCTTTTGGAAGGGAAGGCGCGGCAGTGTATTGCCCCTTACCTAATGTCTAATGACCGAGTGCTCACTAACTTATCAGCCTTCTTGAAGCTTCTGGATAGCATGTTCAGGAATCCTGCACAAGAAGCAGAGTGGGAACAGGAGTTCTTGAGCCTTAAGCAAGGAAAGGGAACTGTAGCACAGTTCTGGTCCTCTTTTGTGAGACTTGCTAGACAACTAGGCTGGGAAGGAAAGGCCTTGGTTGGATTGTTTAAGGCGGGACTCAGTGAAGAGATTCGGGTGGAGTTGGCAAAAAATCCTGGGTTGAAGACCTTGGAAGAGGTGGCACAAGTCGCCTTGCAACTAGACCTGAGGTTCCAATCGCTGGACAGGTTGCGTAGGGGCCAAGGAAGGTCAGAGAGCCGCAGGACATTTGTGCCCTTAGAGCTGCCGGATTCACGAAGGGTGGAGGAAGAAGCACCCATGCAACGTAGTTCTATCAGAAGGGGTACAACACCTAGTATTACACACGCTGAGAGAGAGAGAAGGTGGAGAGATCGGTTGTGCCTTATCTGCGGCTCCCCCAATCACATGGCTCGTCAGTGTACTGTAGGAAGAAACCGAGGTGCGCTGTCTGGCACAAATGTAACAACACCTGGAGAGGGCATAGTGGAGCAGTCGGGAAACGAGATGACCCAGCCCGTTCTGGAGGCCTCGGGTTGGGGGAAAAGAGACCCAAAGGGCTTCCACCTGGACCGATCTTACCAGTAATTACAGCATTCGCAATGCTACGACTCCCAGATGGAAGGGGCGAGCGTGTGGAAGTTCTTATTGATTCTGGAGCCTCGACTGATTTTATAGACATGGACTTGGTGAGCAGGTTGGGAATAGAGACACAGTCATTGGAAGAACCTTTAGAAGTTAGAACAATTGATGGTAGAGTGTTGCTGTCTGGCTGTGTGTCAGAGGCCACAATGCCAATTGGTCTAGAACTGCCGGGACACCGAGAGGTCATTGCATTCCATATCACCAGGTTGAACTCCTACCCCGTGGTTTTGGGGATGAGTTGGCTATCCCGTCATGATCCGATGATCTCCTGGGGCCAGAGATCGATGACCTTTTCGTCAGTGTATTGCCGACTACATTGTTTGGGAATCAGGGCGGAGAAGAATGGTGAGGCCAATGGTACGCCAGACTGTGGTCCGCTCACTGGGGAAGAGAGACAAATACCCCCACAGTATAAGTCTTTTAGAGACGTATTCTGCGAGAAGGAGGCAGATCGGTTACCACCGCATCGCCAGTACGATTGCAAAATAGATCTGGTGCCAGGGGCTGAGATACCCGCCAGCCGTATCTACGCTATGTCAGAAGTGGAGTTGGCAGAACTGAGGGAGTTCCTGCGAAAAAATTTGGAACGGGGTTTCATACGGCCTACCAAGACTCCGGGAGGAGCTCCAATTTTCTTTGTGGATAAGAAGAACACTTCTGAGAAAAGACTTGTAGTTGATTACAGGAAGATCAACCAGCGCATGATTCCCAGTCGTTACCCGTTGCCACGAATTGGGGATTTGCTGGAAAGATTACGGTCGGCTAAAATTTTTACAAAACTGGACTTGAGGGGGGCATATAATTTGATACGAGTAAGAGAGGGAGATGAATGGAAGACGGCCTTTAACACCAGGTACGGCACATTTGAATATCTTGTCATGCCGTTTGGACTACAGTCGGGCACGGCCACCTTTCAGGCATTTATTAATTACGTGTTGTCCGACTTGTTGGATCGTTCGGTCCTTGCTTATTTAGATGACCTATTAATCTACTCGGAGAGTCTGGAAGAACACGTACAACATGTGAAGGAAGTGTTAGAGCGTCTAAGAGAACATCGATTGTACGCTAAGTTGGAGAAATGCCACTTTCACGTAACAGAAGTGGAGTTCTTAGGCTATAGAATCACCCCAGAGGGGGTGCACATGGATCCAGCAAAGGTTCAAGCAGTAGTGTCATGGCAAAGACCCAAGACTCGAAAAGATGTACAAAGATTCTTGGGGTTTGCCAATTACTATCGGAAGTTTATACCAAGGTACTCAGGCCTTACAGCACCGATAACAGATTGTTTGAAAGGCAAAAAGGCGTTTAAATGGACTGAGGAAGCCCAAAGGGCGTTTGAGAGACTTAAGAACTTGTTTGTAGAGGAAAGATACTTGGCTCATCCAGACCCGTACAAGCCGATGGTCGTGGAAACCGATGCTTCGGACAAAGCCATTGGGGCGGTGCTTCTCCAGGAAGATGACAAAGGGGAACTGAGACCATGTGCCTTTCACTCAAGGAAATTAAACTCGTCAGAACAAAATTATACTATATGGGAGAGAGAGTTGTTGGCAATAAAGGATGCTCTACAAACTTGGCGACATTTCTTGGAAGGGGCGCAGCATCAGGTGGAGGTACGCACTGATCATAAAAACCTAGAGTACTGGCAGACGGCTCGTCAATTGAACCAACGACAGATTAGGTGGGCGCAATTCTTTGCCAGGTTCAATTTCCGGATTAAGTATGTGTCTAGTGCTCAGAATCAGCGGGCGGACGCATTGTCCCGAAAACCGGAGTATTCCGAAATAGAGACCGGGTTAGAACGGAGATTGATCCTGAGCCCCGAACAACTGCAGCTAGCAACAACGACGGCATTAGAACGGTCAGACTTTCTCCAACAAACGCAGAAGGATGGGTTCGCTCAAGAGAAGAGGAAGGCAATACGTAAGGGGGAAGTCCAAGGGAAGGAGTTTACTGAGAGAGGAGGGCTGCTGTACAAGGGGGAAGCTCTCTATGTGCCAGAGGGAGAGCTTCGTGCGAGGGTGCTGAGACAATGCCATGACAGTCCAACAGCAGGACATTTTGGGCAGTGGAAGACGGAACGTCTGGTATCAAGGGATTTTTGGTGGCCACGGATGCAGGAGGAGGTCAAGGAGTATGTCCGGGCATGTGAAGTGTGCCAACGGTCCAAAAGACCTCGCGAAACACCAGCCGGGCTACTTCAACCACTGCCCACACCACAAGCACCGTGGGAAGGCATTGCTATGGACTTTATCACTGATTTGCCCGAGTCGCAGAAACAGACAGTGGTTTGGGTGGTAGTAGATCTGTTCTCCAAGATGGCACACTTTGTTCCTTGCAAGAAATTACCGTCGGCACAGGAGACCGCGCAACTCTTCATAGAACATGTGTTCAAATTGCATGGATTGCCGCAGAAGATTGTGTCTGATAGGGGAACGCAGTTTACCTCCCAGTTTTGGAGGAGACTGATGCAATTGCTGAAGGTGGAGGTGTGCCTCTCATCGGCTCGGCATCCTCAGACAAACGGAGAGGCCGAACGGACGAACGCGACGTTGCAACAGTACCTACGTTGTTACGTGAATTATCAACAGGATGACTGGGTTGGGAAACTAGCGTTGGCTGAGTTTGCTTATAATAATGCTGTGCATGCTTCTACACAGCAGACGCCATTTTTTGCCTGCCATGGGCGACATCCACGGGTGTTTCCAGGTCAGGGAGATGGACTGGCAGTGCCTGCAGCTGAACAGTTCGCAGAAGAAATGGAAGCGTTGCACAGTATTCTGCGAGAACAGCTAGAAAAAGCGAAGGCTCTGTATAAGGCAGAAGCTGATAAACACCGGCAAGTGGGCAAGGAGATAAGGGTAGGGGACCAAGTTTGGCTATCCACTAAAGATTGGCCGAGCAAGGGACGTTGTAAGAAGTTACTGCCGCAACGGGTAGGGCCATTCGAAGTGTTGGAACAAATAAATCCTGTTTCATATAAGTTACGTTTACCGACTTCAATGAAGATGTATCCGGTGTTCCATCGGTCACTCTTATCGCCAGTAACGCCAAGACACCGGTATCAGAAGAGGAAGGAGCCACCACCTTTGCCCATCTGGGTGGAGGGTGAACCGGAATATGAAGTGGTTCAGCTATTGGACTCTCGTAGAAGGGGCAGGGGGGTACAGTATTTGGTGGCTTGGAAAGGGTACGGACCAGAGGAGAACTCATGGGTGAATGCGAGTGATATACATGCATCTAGGCTGCAGAGAGAGTTTCACCATAGGTACCCTAATAAACCCAAACCCCGGGGTTGGGTAGAGGAGCAGGCAGAACAGGCAGACTGGGAAGCTGAAGTGAATGGTGGGTTTGAAGAGGAGGAAGAAGTAGAAGAGTCGCAACCGGGTTGCAGTTATTGGGGAAGTGAAGAGGGAGAATGGTGGGAGGTATCTCATAACGCCCCAAGTAAGGAAGTGCGGAGGCGGGAGGAAGGAGAGGAGGCCCCTAGAGGGGGGGGATGATGTTAGGTTAGAGCCGATAACTAATGAGGCTCAGCTGTCGGACTTGGCTGATAGCCCGGAACTGGAAGGGAGGCTTGCTTTGATAAAGGAACTGGCTGGGAGGGGTGAGCAAATGGCAGGAATAACTCAAACCTCAGAAGAGAGTTTGTCCGAGTCTGGTCCTAGTTCTTTAAAGTTACAGGAACGTAGGAGGGGAGGGTTACAGGATAAGAGGAAATGGCAATTACAGAGAGAGAGGCAGAGGGCGTTGTTCGAGCGTAGGAATAAAAGGAGGTGGACTCACGCTAGAGAGCTAGATGAGTCATCATCTGATTAACTAGTGGTCTTGAGCAGGAAGTTGCAGTCTTTCTTGTGGTTACTTGCCTTTGTTTTGTCTATTTGGAATAAAACTCACTATTTACACACAGACTGTGTGCTAGCCATTGCTGTTGCTTACAGCGGGTTGGGCCTTGCCACTCCTTGCTGCAGGGCAGCCTGACTCATCATAGAACCATAGAGTTGGAAGGGACCCAAGCCTCATCTAGTCTAACCCCTTGCAATGCAGGAATCCTGCCCACAGCTATCCCTGGGTGGGCTCAAACCAGCAACCTTCTGTTTAACAGCCAGACCCTCCAACCCATTGCACTGGGAGGCTTCTGCATCTTTGCTGCCATTCGCATATCTGAACTGCCAGTGAAATAAACATAAATATTAAAGTAATGATTGTACCAGTGGATGGAAGCATTCCTTTCCAGGTAATCATAGAGCAATGCTTCTCAGAGATAACACCAGTCCCATTTGTAGCAATAAAACAGCTAGCGCATTTGCAAAGCTAAGCAGGGTCCGGTATGGTTTCAGATTGGATGGGACACCGCATGTTGAGATTCCTGCATTGCAGGGAGCTGCAATGCAAGAGGACCCTTTCAACTCTACAATTCTATGATTCTATGAAAACCAGAATGGGTGGGTGACATTTCCTTCATTGTCACTTCCTAATGGAGCACAGCAGGGTGGAAAAAGACATGGATGAGGAGGGCTGACATCTAAGTTGATGCATCTGCAAAGAGGGAAGCCTCTTGAGAGTCGCTGTGTTGTGTTACAGGCCCCCATGGAGCATGTATCCTGTGTAGCAGTTAAACATTAACAAGTTCTAGTTGAGCCTGAAGGCAATGGACAGAATTTGGAAGGCAGATCAATCTGCTTAGGTTGTGTGTGTGTGTGTGTGTGTGTGCGCGCGCACACACACACACACACACATTGGTGAAAATGCTGGAAAAGACTATGGCGAAAGACTAAAAGATCTTAAATATCAAGATCTTTGCTACAGATGGTGTCTTCATCATGGCGTGTCTTTTATTGTTTTTGGCATCCAACTTTTCCATTGCTGTTTGGTCTATGGATTCATCCCAAGTTTGGAATGACCCAATGGAGAATATTTGTCTCTGGTCATCTTCTTCCTGTCTCTAGAGGCTGAGTCTCTGATGAATGGTTCTTATAGCCTGATATAAAAAAAAATTCTACTTAACAGTTTTAGTGTGTTTGTATGGTTCTCCCCCCCCCCCCAGTTAAGATAAATTAGACAAGCTAATGAGACTGATTAGTCCTTAGCTATGACCTTTGGCCTTTAGGATGTACTTTGAGCTAATAGAGAGAATGGGGATTATGAGCTGCGATAATGTGCTTGTGTTGGCCTTTTAAAGGAAAACACATTTATTGCTACTTAGAGGAAATTGATCTAATTGTGCTGGAAGCATTTCTGCAGACAGAACATGGAATTTTTATTAAGTAGGTGACTCAAGTTCAGCCAAGATAGCTGGACTTGAAATAGGACCAAGATATTTTTAAAAGATTTCATATGGAAATCTTCCTTTCCAACTGCTAACGAGCTTCTCTTGATCACTCTTTGATATGATCCTCGCTATGTGGCATATTCTGCTTTGTGTTTCTTTCTTCTGCAGGAAAAGCCAGCTGCCTGGTGACTTTGGCTAATAGGCTTTTAAAATGCAAGCATCATACTAAGAAAATTAACCTTTTAATTCTTCTTTGAGACTGAAAAGCAAAGTCATGCTGTTTTAAAGGAATGCTGAATTAGGAACATAACTGTAACTGGGAATGAGCACATAACATAAGCGGCACACAAAGGAAATGGAGCCAACAAACTATTCTGCAGCCTTATAAGCTATCAGCACCACTTTTTCAAGAGTTCCTGAATTTCCTGATGCGATGGTGGGGGTCACTGGCATTGGCCAGACCCTGCTTTACAGTTGGGTTTATAGAGAATCAATGGTCTCCTGTCTCCAGGGGGAAAGACTCTCTTTACATGGGCACTTCCTGCAAATTACTGTGCTAATTTTGACCTCATTCTACCTGAGGGCACCACACATATGTAGCTGAGCCACAGTCTATTGCTTTGTTGGCAGTGGCAATTAGGAAGATCCCTTTCACTTTCTTCTTCTCACCAGGGATTCCTGAGTCCTTACGGCTTGCTGTTCCTGGCACACAAGGCCTATAACATACCCAGGCATGTCAGCATGTTGGCATTGACGGCTTCATGCTGTGAAGCAATCTATGAACAAACAAACAAACAAACAAACAAATAAGTTTGTTGCTTTGTGATGTCACCTTAATTTATATTTACTCTTTATGGGGATACCATGACACCGAAAAAGTACAATATATCACCCCTCTCATATTGATCAAATAAGAATCTGTTATATGTTTACTCAGCCAACAGCCAATACCCGCAGATTCCAGTTGTGCCACTATAGAAGTATCCAGGTCTGAGAAGGAGACGGCAGTGGGCATGGAGGGGTGTGTGGAGGGAGAGACCACAATTAGGCACAAAGGCAATCAAAAATAAACTATAAAATACATGAATCGGAGAACATTAGGACAAATTAATGGACTACATGAAAAGTGATTCCTTAAGGATATTTTCAAAGTTTTATTAAATGCTTCAAAGCTCCCAAAGGACTTTAATTGCACACAGAGAAGAATGGTCTGGATGGCCGCAATAAATAGTGCTAGGATTTCTTTCAGCATCATGGAGGCAGATGCTGTAACAAGCCGTGCTCAGTAATTTTTCTGGACGCCTTTTTGTTCAAGAACAAATCAGAATTAGGTACATGGTTGTCTGCATCATACAAGGATTTTGCCGTGGAGGGTGTCTCTATGTGTAGAAGATTCAATGTTTCATTTATATGTTCCCTTCTCCAAGCGACGGGATGCTTAGGTAGGGTTGCCATATTTCAAAAAGTGAAAATCTGGGCACAATGCTAGTTCCTCTGCCAACAGAGACAAAATAGATTTTAGATGCCAGCCTGGCGAGTAAGTGTGGTTCAAGGTATATTCCAGATGCTTAAAACAATGAGTTTCTTTTTTATTCCATTCATTTCACAGGATTTATAGACCACTTGATTGTAATTATACCTCCTGCTGTAGACCATGGATGGCTAACAACCAGTTTCCCCCTCCCCAAGTAATAATTTGTTTGGGGAGGCTTTTAATGTTTAATGGATTGTTTTATTTTGCTTTTCTGTTGGAAGCCGCCCAGAGTGGCTGGGGAGACCCAGCCAGATGGGCGGGGTATAAATAATAATAATAATAATAATAATAATAATAATAATGGTAATAATAATTTTGTTATTTATACCCCACCCATCTGGCTGGGTTGGCCCAGAAACTCTGGGGGGCTTCCATACCCAGGTCAAAACAAACTCTCAGCTCACCCACAGAATTCTCACAATGAGAAGATGTGCTATGCCTCCATAGTCAGTTTATGGGAATCACAGGAGGGGAAATAACAACAACAAAATGTGCCAAGAAGTTTTTCTATAGGATAGCTGCTGTGTGTCTCAGCCCCTGTGGCCATCTTAGCTTATGACTTTGCAAATACACATATATATGTGTGATTAGGGCACTGTCAACCAATTATGCAGTGGAAAAAGAAATGGAGATGTAATAGGAGGAGTTTGAGGTCCACTGAAGCCTTTAAGGATCTCTGAAGCAGAGATGGGGATAGTAGCTGAGTGATGGGATCAAAGAAAGTAGAGTTAGACTGACTTTATGTTATCAGGGATGTTTCCTCACTCAGCCGAGATTTGGTTATCTGTTGACATAGATTTTTGTTGTTGTTTAGTCGTTCAGTCAAGTCCGACTCTTCGTGACCCCATGGACCAGAACACGCCAGGCACTCCTGTTTTCCACTGCCTCCTGCAGTTTGGTCAAACTCACGTCAGTAGCTTCGAGAACACTGTCCAACCATCTCATCCTCTGTCGTCCCCATCTCCTTGTGCCCTCAATCTTTCCTAACATCAGGGTCTTTTCCAGGGAGTCTTCTCTTCTCATGAGGTGGGCACAGTATTGGAGCCTCAGCTTCAGGATCTGCCCTTCCAGTGAGCACTCAGGGCTGATTTCCTTCAGAATGGATAGGTTGACATAGATACTCATTCACAAGTATTGCGTCAATCTTCATTCCCTTGATCTGCAACTACTACTACTACTATTACTACTACTACTAGAACAACAACAAAACACACACAGTCATTTCATATAAGCATCAGTGATAAAACCTTTGTTTTGTCCAGGTAAAAGGTCTTTCATATCCCCCCCTTCCCCTTTACTCAACTATATTGAGTCCTCCATGACCTTTAGCTTTAACGTGAGATATTTCAGGAAAGACATTATAAGCCTTCACATTATCTAACCTTCTCCTCTGAGCTTAACTAGGCAGAAGATACCCTCTGGATGGCAGTAAATCAAGTGGACTTACATCAGGCAGGGTTGATGTTGCTTGAAATTCTTGCATCAGTGCTCAAGAGAGGCAGAATGAAAGAATGATATGGGTAAGACCTGGTCAGTGTTCTGGTCCTCAAGGTACCATTTGAGTTGCAAAATTATCACTCAGCATGGATTGAACTGGAGATTTCAAAAGAAGACAGTAGACATTTTTCGGTAAGATACTTGGAGTTGGTTTGAAGCAGAACGTACAAGAGGTTCTCATTCTGACTATCCAGATCTGTTGAGGATTTCAGCCCCTGCAGATTCTGTGCCTGCTTCACATGGTTGAGAGATGGGTCTGAGGTACCATTTCAAGGTGTGAGTGAATGGAGGGGACCAGTGCTCAGTGGTAAAGCACATGCTCTGCACATAGATGGTCTTAGACTTAATCTTCCGCCTCTTTACCATGCAGAGCTATGTGCTCTGATCTTCCTTGCTGAATTGGAGCAAATACTTTAAAGTGAAGTTCTGGTTTTTTCTTTTTCTTTTCCCCCTTTCTCTCTTTTGCTGGTATATCTTTGTTCTTTTAATTTCTTTTTCAACTTTGTATTTTTGTAAGCTCTTACCCCCCCCTTTTTTCATATATATTAAAAAAGATAAGGGACCCCTGACAGTTAAGTCCAGTCGTGAATGACTCTGGGGTTGCGGCGCTCATCTCGCTTTACTGGCCGAGGGAGCCGGCATTTGTCCACAGATAGTTTTTCTGGGTCATGTGGCCAGCATGACTAAGCCGCTTTTGGCAAAACCAGAGCAGTGCACGAAAATGCCGTTTACCTTCCCGCCGGAGCGGTACCTATTTATCTACTTGCACTTTGATGTGCTTTCGAACTGCTAGGTTGGCAGGAGCTGGGACCAAACAACGGGAGCTCACCCCGTCACATGGATTCGAACTGCTGACCTTCCGATTGGCAAGCCCAAGCCTCAGTGGTTTACACCACAGTGCCACCCACTTCATATATATTAATGTAACTTTAATTTCATAATTCATTTAAATGTATTCTTCATTGTATGTATGTAATAAATAATAATACAAAATAAAAAAATAAAAATAAAGGGAAGTCCTGGCAAATATTTTCAATGGAAGGTTAAGGGCAGCCCTGGTAAATGCCAGGTGATTGCTGAGTCATTCCAAAAAAGTGCCATGATGCTTGCTGGTGCTTGTGGTAAGCAAGACTCTGTAAGGGGTACCTAGGCTATGGAGACTACTTTTGCATCATCAATAAAGAAGAAATGCATCACTGCCCTCCAAAATATAAAAATAGGCAGATGTGCATATAATTGTGTGTGTACACACACACTATAGCATTTGATTAATTTGATCCAGTGTCAGTTATTTCCTCTGCATTTTATGATTTTATGATGTTTTAATGATTTTACTGTTCACCATCATTTTTGTATAAGATGGAAGTTAATAAATACTCTTGAATAAAATATGCATGGATGCAAATATGGTGGGAAGGACTATGACCAGGCCAACCTCAAGCCCCTTGCTGCATTCCCTTGTTATGGCTCTTGATATTTAGACCAGTCTCGGGACAGATCCGCACCATACATCCAACATGTATTGAAAGCATGCAACTTCCCCCAAAGAATTGTGGGAACCGTAGTTTGTTAAGGGAATGGTAGCTCTGTAATGGGGCTACTACAGTTCCCAGGATTCTTTTACAGGGTGGCGGTGGGAATTGTGTGCTTTAAACATTTATTGGGGTGATTTAAATACATGGAGTGGATCTGCTCATGGGGATGGGCAGCCCATCAAATGGAGATCTGTCCCTTTGCAAAGTAGGTCACACGATCCCACCTTGTCAGTAAAGTCCGGCATGCTATAACCTTTTAACATTGTCTATGCTTATAGCACACTGGAGCCCTGGGACAGGGAGAGGGGAACTTTGAAAAGATAAATATCTGAAAGCACCAACTGCTGCAGTCATTGCTGGTCTGCCTAAGAGCTTCCTGTGTGCAAGGAGGGATCAATCTGCAGAGACAGGTTTACTGATGGGAAGTAAAAACAAATGTGGTTGCCGCTGGGATCACAAAGAACAGAGCAAACATTGAGCAACTGCTTCCTCTCATGAGTGGCAGAAGCAAGGGCTGCATTGTTAGGCTTAAATCCAGCATTAAACCCCAGCTTTTGTCACAGCAGGAACTACTCCATGGCAGGAACATTCTTCTCAACTGCATGTTCCATTTCGCTGGGATCTTTACACAAAGAGTAAAGGCCAGCGTCACAGACTATGACCCGTTCAGCTCCTAGGATTATGTGGGGTTTATATCTAGCTAGCCAGAAAGTCTAGTTTTCCCACTACCCTTCCCCCCACAAGCTATATGATTGACCATTTATTTATGGACTACTAATAATGATAAAATGAGAAGAACATAAAAATAAACATAATCTGTTGCCATATGGGTTGGATTTTTTGCCCTTAGTGTCCAGTGGCTCTGGTTCTTCCCAGGACCACCTGGAATTTAAGCACTGTTGATCCTAGAAATGGTGTCCTCCCTCAAAGAGGGAGACCTGGAGGACTGACCTACTGTGTTGTGGGTGGGTAAGGTTGGTCAACCACAACACCCAATTGGTAGGTACCTCGAAGTTGGGTTCAATCTGGCCAATGGGGCACAGTCCAAACGGATTGAGGGACCTATATATGCCCATGCATGTGACCCAGAGCTTCCTCTTTCGGTGTGTGCATTCGGAACACCCACCCACCTCTTTTAGGGCTTTTGTGCTTGACCTTGCTTTGCCGTCGTGTGTCGACTGCTGTTGGGACAGGCGCACGGCAGGAATTTTCCCCACTTGGCTGATTGGCTGTTGCCATTTGAGTTTCGCCTGCTGCATAGCAAATCGTCACAACTTGTAAGGTTGCGGATAAGCTTTGGTTCAGGTGATAGGGATTGGAGAACGCTCTCGCCATCCCTATGTGAAGGGTATTCTGTTAAAGGAAACCAGGGACTCAAATGGTTTGGTCAACCCCTGAGAGGGGGTTGTGCCCGTTCCTGAGTCCAGGGGGACATCTGGGTGGCAGACATAGTCTGTTCCCGGCTTTTCGCCTATCCAGGTGTTCCCCCTTGGCTGACCTATGCTGGTGCCCTGGGTCAGCACTACCTGCAATGGTGCAAGGAGCTAGTCAAACCAGAGCCTATGCAACCACTCACTTTCTGTAGTCAATAAAGTTGTGGCCTAAATTCTGCCAAAAACCAAACTAAAATTTGAGTCAAGTGTGAATTTATTCAGGGGGGGGGGAAGATCTCTGGGTCTGAACACACAAAAGGAAGCAACACTAATTTTTAGGTAGCAAGGGGTTCCTGGTAATAAGAGCAAACTACACTTCAGTTGTCTTGTCAAACTAAGATTTTTATTCTCCCCCCCCCTGATTTCACCAAATATAGTCTATCTCCCTCGCTTTCCACCCAACTTCCTCTTCCCCCAAGCTCCCTAATGAATTGAATTCTAGAGCATATACCCAAGTCAGATGTGATAAAGCACTAGGCGTTTCCGCAGTGCCGTAAATGCTAGCATGGCCTCCAACGGGTTAATTCATTACGGTCCATTGTCCAGTCGACTTTGTAGCTGGCAGCAGATTGGAGCCGACTGGAACGGATGAAGTGGGGATGAAAAATGAGCAGAGCCTTGGTTTGCATTAAATATTTAATATTCTCTCAGTGGGAGGTGTCAGGGAAAGGACCAT
This sequence comes from Zootoca vivipara, assembly GCF_963506605.1. Classification (NCBI taxonomy): domain Eukaryota; kingdom Metazoa; phylum Chordata; class Lepidosauria; order Squamata; family Lacertidae; genus Zootoca; species Zootoca vivipara. Next base: position 73,207,738 of record NC_083282.1, on the reverse strand, counting down.
ATAATAAATACGACGAGAGACAATTCCATCATTGAACTCGTCTGTTAATGACCTCATTTGCTTTGACAGAAACATTACAAATGCAGGGTCTCTCCCCCCCCCCCCGTTGCTGCCCCAAGCCTGTTCAGGAGACTGCATTCCAATTTTAAAGCTCGGCCCATTCTTCAGCCATGTGGAATTCCACTAATTCTCTCATTTTTTCATGGCTCAAAGAGAGCTGCTCGGGGCAAGGGGGTAAACATCAGCAGCAGAAGTAGGTTCAGGATTGTGCTGGAACGCCCCTTTCTAGTTCTGCTTGTGTACCTACCATTTTGGGCATCGATAGCACAAGAAGTCTACTTAGGCCGCAATTCTCACCATGTCTTCTGAGACACAAGCCCCACTAAATTCGGTGGGGCTTACTCCCAGGTAAGGAACTCCTCTGCAGATTTAGAACAGGGCCAGAAGAGGACTTGATAGTCCCACTTCTATACTCTTGTGAACACAACTCTTGAGGGGTTGTTGGGTGAGTTGGAAGGTTATTGGCAAGGTTCAGGGTCGGAAGAGACAGAGATAGGGGATGATGAGTACATAAAGGATGGAGAGACATGGATGCAGCAGGTAACTAGATCAGCCTCTCTATATTTATTTGTCTGTATCAGGAGTAAATGGTGTGGTGGCATGATGGTGGTCATCTGAGCTCTGCTTGGTCACATTGCTGCTTACCAGGAGGTAGAGAGGAAGGGGTAAGGTGATGGCAGGGTTGGTGCAGGACAAACACATCGGTGGAGTCAGTCTGGCTCTCCTGACAGTGAATTTGTGCTGCACTGACCTTTCTGCCTTTCTGCCCCTTCAGTTTCCTCATAAGCAGCAGTGACACAACATACTGAAAGCCAAGCGAGAATCTGTGTGTGTGCCCAGCACTCCATTTCAAGGGCTTGGGGCAGCTTAGAGCTACTTTAAAATGCATGTTTTACAGGGAAATGTCTGAAATCTGGTGAATCCCAATATTCATGTGCATTTTCTGTATCATAAATATCTTGATATAGACAGAAGACACACCTCAGGTTACTGATCCAAATGCTTCTGAATGACACATCCACAAATGCACAAATTTCCTTCAAATGTTACAGAAATAATTCACAATGGCTATGTAGGCATTCATATTTTGTACAATACACAAAGAAACCTCAAGTGTTTTTGTGATGTCCTGCATGGCCCATTCATTTTTGCTTTTTAAATAATGTTTTTATTTATTTTTCATGGTACAATAGATCCATTTTGAGAAAATGTTGCAACAGTAAACAACAAACAACTTGTCCTGATATAATTACAGATTTTTGTCATGCTATGTAATAAAGTTTCATTTGATTACTCTAAAAGATCACACCACATTTTCCCATGAGTGCAGGGTAGATTCCTGCTACAGTCTAAACAATTTATGTATTCAATAAAGATTTGCCGTATGTTACAAAAGGAATAGGGATTGTGTTTGCCCTTTGTTGCTCTGACCCAGGCATCCCCAAACTGTGGCCCTCCAGATGTTTTGGCCTACAACTCCCATGATCCCTAGCTAACAGGACCAGTGGTCGGGGAAGATGGGAATTGTAGTCCAAAGCACCTGGAGGGCCGAAGTTTGGGGATGCCTGCTCTGACCTGATACAGTCATGTATGTTAATTTCTCAGCCAATGCTATAGTATTGACCATACTCTGATGTACCAAGAATCAATGGTAAGCCAAATGCTAGTTTCCCAACATCTGGCTATCTCCATATGGGCAGCTGTCAATAGAAAGCATGCTCCATTTTTTGACATGCTTTCAGTTTCTGGAAAGAAGCCTGAATGAAGTGTATAGGTGTCTTTTATGACAGTTATGTCATTCATATAAAAGGTGCAGGTTGTCTCCAGGCTGTCACTATGCTCTGGGAGGGATTCAATTGCATACCGGAAATATAGGTTTGCACAATTAAAGTGGATTAAAGTGCTCTGTCATCCTAGTGCAAGAAATACACACACACACACACACACACACACACACACACACACACACACACACAGCAACACTCTTTTTGCAGTTAGGAAAGTAATGGGGAAATACATTGTAAAGTGTGGGATGAATGAATTGTTAAGGTGAGGCATATAAACACCCCACAAGGAAATCAGGATAAATGCTCAATAGCAACCGAACACCATCAAACCTCTGCATATGTTTTCTGCAAACAAATCGGGCTGGATGCTCAATCTATAGGTTATCTGGAGGAGCCTAGTATTACACACTCCAAGGCTTCAGGAGAAAGTGGGCTAGCAATTTAAATAACTCTTAAGTTTTAGAAAACATTTTCTCCCTCATTTATTTTACAGCATCTTCCAACCCCAGAATTAAGCTTGGTTAACTCAAATTTTGAGGTTTCATAAATTCAAAAGTTTGAAATGAGAGTGTGACAAATTTCATCCTTTGTCCCTTTATGAGAAGCAGAGATTTGGTTGGAGACAGAGAAAGAACAAAGCAATCCATGCAGATCAAACAGACAGCAGAAAAGTCAGGAACAAAGAGAAGGAGATGAAAAAGGCCTAAAGCTCTGACTGCACTTCTAGAAAGGGAATCCTCATCCTGTTGCACTGACTATAATTTGTAGTCACGAATGACTGCAGTAACTGCTATAAGAGGGCTTCTGAGGATCTAGTCATCTTCATGGTATTTAATCTCAATGTGCCACTTCTATGGATTTAAGAAGCCATTATGTTCTCTTCCAACCCCTGTTTGTCACATGCAGCACTGTTTCTGTTCCACTGCAGTCCAGTTTCTGATTAAAACTAGCTTATTCATCTCACTGACCACTGTGGCAGAATTTCACAGAATTACGTAACTCCATAGCATTCATTTCAGTGCAAAGGAAGCACAGTGCAAATGCGGGGCAGCGAATACCATCAATTATGAATCATTTGAGCACTGAAAACAACAGCAGCAGCAGCAGATACCAGTTGTATGCGCTAGATTGATTTCCATTCCAGATGTGGGACAGATAGTTCTTTCTGCTCCCATTTCTGACATCCCTTGTCACTTCACACTCCTATGGATATCATCACTGGCTTATGATGTGAACAGTCATAGGCCCAAGTCACACAAAACCCGCACCTCTTTTTCCTGCCCTTTTGTCCCAGTTGTATTGTTAACCTCAACTGGGTTCTTCAAAACAACAGAGCATTCCAAGAATCGAAATGTCATGGAAAACCACATTGTTACCATAACATTTCCACAAGGGGAGATGCTGCTGTGCATTAAAGCACCCACCTGGGGGAAAAACTCAGGTCCTACAAAAGATTTGGGAGACCATCATGTTATATGAGGTACAAGGCATGCTTTTTAACAAAGGGAGGCTGTTCAATAACAAGAAAACAGGGTGATAAAGTATTGGCATAGCTTCCAAGTTATCCCTTTTTAAAAGGGATTTTCCCTTATGCTGAATAGGCTTCCTCGCGAGAAAAGGGAAAACTTGGCAGCTATGAGTATTGGACCCTGCCAATGCAAAAATAGATGTTGAAACAGTGCTATATTGATATACAGTGGTACCTCGGTTTAAGTACACAATTGGTTCCGGAAGTCTGTACTTAACCTGAAGCGTACTTAACCTGAAGCAAACTTTCCCATTGAAAGTAAATTAATCCATTCCAGACGGTCCGCGAAGTACTTAAACTGAAGCGTACTTAACCTGAAGCGAACTTTCCCATTGAAAGTAATGGAAAGTGGATTAATCCGTTCCAGATGGGTCTGCGGAGTATTCAACCTGAAGCGTACTTAACCTGAAGTATGAGTGTAATTGGTTCCGGAAGTCCGTAGTTAACCTGAAGCGAACTTAACCTGAAGCGAACTTTCCCATTGAAAGTAATGGAAAGTGGATTAATCCATTCCAGACGGGTCCGTGGAGTACTTAAACTGAAAGTACTCAAACCGAAGCGTACTTAAACCGAGGTATGACTGTATCACAGAATCCTTAAAACCACAAACACAAAAACACACACACACACACACAACATAAATCCCTTGCTCTTTATAAGGAAGTGAAGGGCTGAAGTCCTTCAGAATCTTGAACAACAGGATAAGAAAACGTGAGGTGGAAATGATCCCTCTTGTTGCCTCCTCTTTGGCAAAAACCCTCCTCTTTCCTCTGCCTGAACTGAGGTACTGAGATGTACAACTAATTTCTATTAATTTAACTCTATTAACGATGAGATATCATCTCTTCACTCTGCAGGAGGACAATCAAAAGGATTTAATGCTATGCTGCTCCTTTCATGACCCTGCAATTTGGGACACAGCCACAGCAAAAACTCCAACCGTCAGCCACCAGCTAGCTTGCAACCTGCCCATGATTCCTCCAGTTTTTCTGGCTGATGGTAACAAGGGGATGCTGCATGTTTATACCCTGCACAGCTTTTGCAAAAGGATGCACATTTCAATCACATTATTGTGCCAGATAAATCAGGATGGCACACACTGCCTTCATGTTATCATCGTAACAACCATGTGAGGCAGAAGAAGTTTAGGGGTCAGTCCTCTCCATTTACTGGGACCTCAGACTCTCTCACTGTTTCATTCCCAAATAGAAATGAATGAGAAATAAATCAAATAAAACAAATTGGAGTTGGGGGGGGCAGAGGCAAGGAATGAATTTTCACACAGAACTCATTTGCTTGGATTCCTGATGTTTTTCATAACTAAAAAGAATTAAATGAATGGGGCTCATTTGTTTCATTTCCCATTCATTTTAAAAATGAATTAACACCTCTGCCCAACTCTCCTTCATCTAAGTCCAGCAGTTTCTACTCCATCATGCTGGCTTCTCCGTGCAGTGGAAGAAGTTTTGGAAATAAACCAATGAGAAAAAAAAGATTTGGGCAGGGGGTGGGTGGGTGGGCAGAGGGAATGAAACATTTGGAGGAAACATTAAAATAAGCCTTTCCATTGAGGCCTGCAGTTGCTGTTTAGGAGCCCCCAGTGCTTTTTTTGGGGGTAAGATTAGGGGGACATTAGCTCTTATGCCCTGGCCAAATGCCCACTTGGGAAATTAATTCGGTTATTGCCTCTGAGGTCTCAGCTGGATATTTTTGTGTTCCTCACATTCCATTCTCTAATCCTGTGTGGTATCACTATGTGCTTCGGAGAAAGCTCCCAGGCTCGGCATTAAGAGGTGGCCACATCTCAGTGGTAGACAACATGATTAACTTTTATATATTGAGCAAAGTATTTTGAACTTAGCTAGCTGTTGTGACCACTAATGAGACCGGGTAAAAGGTGGTTGGATTTTTTTTAAAAAAAATTATCGGGATGGAAGAGAGCTCTCCTGTAAATGTTAGATTCACACCCTTTGCTCAGCGATGGATGACTCTTCGAAGTTTCACTCTGCTCGAAGTTGAAGCTGCCATATGGTGTTCATTTGAAATAACCACACAGTCCTATTCCTTGAAGTGGTTGATCTAGTAAAAAATGAATGGGCATCCATGGGCCACATCTTCTGTTATACAAATGGACAGAGGGAATGTTCCACTCAATGACTTCTATTAGGTATTAGGAGTTACAGCACACTCTGAAAACTCCATTCCATGTGAGTGATGCTGCTCAAGAGCTCTCCTGCAAACAGTAAGTGCAGGCCATCCTCACACTTCCCACACTTCCATGTAAGCAAATGCTGAGTTAAAAGGCTCCACTGAATGAGGTCTGCTTCCCTGTTTGGCTTTGCCCCTTTCGGGCGTTCAGGAAGTCTCCTTTCTTCACACAAGAGTTGCAACTCTCTGGACACCCAGGACTTTTCTCTTAGCCTGTATCTTGCTTTAGAGGAACACCTACCAGCCCCTCTGGTATTACCCTCCTTCATTCCTCCAGAGCTCCTTTTATAGAAAGATCTAAAGCAGGCATCCCCAAACTTCGGCCCCCCAGATGTTTTGAACTACAATTCCCATCATCCCTGACCGCTGGTCCTCTTAGCTAGGGATCATGGGAGTTGTAGGCCAAAACATCTGGAGGGCCGCAGTTTGGGGATGCCTCATCTAAAGGATTTTCAAAGCTGTTCCGCACAGCTGCAGTCAACTCCAGCTGTTTTCTAGCTGCAGCCTCTGTGGAACGGCGCCCTGCTTGAGCTTCTGCATTATATTTGGAAGGAAGTACCACTGCTATTGAGAGATTTATTCTTTTGCATATAGGACTGCAGGATTCATCAGCTTTTTTTCTTTCTTTCTTTTGCATATCAGGCTGCTCTACACTGACAGGAGCAATTCTGGTAATGCCATGTAGTCTAGAGTAATGCCTTAGGTTTTATGCACACCTGCAGGGACAAATAGGGTTGTGATCAGACCCTGATCGTGACTGTTTTGAAAGTGAAGTGGGGAAGTCTCTAGTCTTCACCGGCTTCAGAGAGTAAATGCAGGTAAGAAGCATTAAGAGGTTGGGAAGTGAACTTATGAAATAGTGTAATTATTTTATTTGAAGGTTATTTTGAAAATATTTGGAAAATTACACAAACACACACACACAGCCACACACACACACACAGCCACACACACACACACACACACACACACACACACACACAGCATTCAGTATCTTGCGGGGTGAAAATACTATGGAAAATATTAATGAAAATAACCTGTTGTGCTCCTGAAATTGTATACTGATCTGACATGTAGAGAGGACCTCCTCCATCATTTGCAATACTGTTTTTCAATACAACATCTGAATCCCCACGTTATCCTTTGAACAAGCAATGGTTTCTGTGGTCTAGAACAATTTGTGACCTATCGAATTGAATGGCACACAAGCCACATACTGTGGCCTTTGAAGTATTTGACTGCCCATTCCATCCCCCCCCCCATTCCACAGGGCTAGAATTAACTGAGGTTTCATGAGACTTCTCTGGCTTGGTGGATCACAAGTTGAGCAGGGCAGCACATTACTGTTTTTGAATGACCTCCCCCCCCCGCAAAAACAAAAACAACAATACTCAGTTTCTACAAATGAATTATGAATCCTACTAGTCTGTGAATGATTGCCCTGTTCTTCCTAGAACTCACACAGTGCGTGGATTGCAGATATATGCTTTCAGTTCAGAAAAGAAACACCATTCATTTAGCAAAGCTATTACACAAATTTTAGCTCTGCCAGAATACATCTCAGTGGTCTCACAAAATTAGACTGCATCGTCATATAATTTAATTTCTTGATTTGCCTCTGGCTGGTGGTTTAACGACTGGTTTCTGAAATGTGTGTGTGTGCGCGTACACACACACACACACACACACACGTATGCATTAACATATTTTCTTTTGAAACTGTATGAGGCTTTTCTAAAAAGTAATGGATTTTTCTCCCCTTGCACCCCCCCGCCCCCAAATCTGGGCCAAACGTATTCAAATTGTAACTCAGTTAAGTTAGAAGATCCCTATCGTCTCAGCAGGGAATCCCACCCCTTTATTCCACAAATCAGCATCCTTTTTATTTGACTTTCTGATGTCCAAAGTTAAAGGGATCCTTTTTTCCTTAAGTTTAACTCTGACGCTGATGTTGCATTGCTCTTTGATAGCTAAGAACACAAGGGCTGGTTTCAGGAGCGACTGAAAACTTCATCAGGAAGGGAAAAAAGAGGGAGGAGGAGGGGAACTGGCAGAAAGTGATACTGTTGAAACAACTCTTTGAAATTTTCCAAATGATGTTTGATGTGCCAGTTCCTTAAAGCTGAAGCAATACCTTTAGCATCAAACGTGTCTTTTTAGGGGCCGTGGGCACAAGCAAGGAAGCAAGGAAATGTAATAGCAATTTGTGTGTGTTTGTGATGTGCAAAAGGAATGAGTTTAATATTAGCCTTGTAATGGTTCCGACGGCAACATCTTTTAAAATGTATTTAACAGGATTTAGACGAGATGCTTTAATACCTTTTGCTGGTCTGGGTGAGCACTCTGTTTTTTTATTCCAAAAGAACAGCTGAGAAGAAAGAAAAAGAAAACAACCGACAGATCAAAACAGATGGATTACTTTAAAAAAAATAACCCCCATATATAAAGCAAGAGCTAGAATTAGAACCTCTGTTTGTGGAAGGGCACAGTCGAAGTGTAAATTATAAAGACAAGTTCAAGCCCATCTCTGTTCTTTAGGCTGCTATGCACAACGTCTTTCATATAGGAATGAGGAGTAACGTTATGTCCGCTTACTTTGATTTTTTTCTGCTCAATATGTTAGGCCTCCATTTCGAGGTCATAAGAAGTTCTCACAGGCTCTGAAACTGAGTGAGAGATGAAAGTTCAGCCTTGTTTCTCAGATCTCTCTATTCCTCCCCCCCCTCTGGTGAATGTGACCATTTTGGGCATGTGCTTCCCCTGTGTTAAACTGAAAGTTCAATTAATCCTGCACTAAACATTTTGTGCGCCTGCAAGGGACAGGGCCTTTTTGTGGTGGCACCCTGGCTATGGAGCCACTTTCCCTGGGAGACTTGCCTGGAACAATCTCTGAGGGTTTTTCCCATGCTAGTTTGTTTACTCAAACTTTTTAAATAACTTATCTGGTAAGGGGCTCCCATTTTAATTTTTTTTTAATAACCACAAATCTGTGGTTTCAGTAATTGGGGTTGTGGTGAGCTTTGTTTGGGCACACATTCTTATTATTATTACTATTTATTTATTATTGAATTTATATACTGCCTTATACCCGGAGGTTTCAGGGTGGTTCACAGAATAAAATCAAAATATGAAACCACAAAATAAAAACAACAAGCCAATAACCCCAAATTTTAAAAGGGCATAGGATCTCAATCAAATCAAAGGCCTGGTTGAAAAGGAATGTTTTTGCCTGGTGCCTAAAGGTGTATAATGAAGGCGCCAGCCGAACTTCCTTGGGGAGAGCATTCCACAGACGGGGAGCCACTGCAGAGAAGGCCCTTTCTCATGTTGCCGCATCAGAGCTCTGATATCAGTAGATGCACAAATGAAGTTGCTTTCCACTTCCATGACATGCTTCTGAAACAAGAGTGGCTGGGAAGGAATATATGCCTGTCCTAGTGCAGATCTGTCTATCTATCTTCCCCATTTCATTGGAAACAATGGGAGGGAAATTGTTAAAAACAAACGGAGTAGGAAATCGTAAAGAAGGTAAATTGGGTCCTCCATAACACGAGGGCATGTGTTGCGGTGCGACCTGGCAACCAGACCCAGTGTTGTGGGTGGGAGCGTTTGGATAGCCACAACACCCTATTGGAGGTCCCTCGAAGCTGGGAGCAATCAGACCAATGGTATGCCAGCTAAAGTACATCGAGGGACCTCTATTTAAGCCCATGCACATGTCCCTGGGCTTCCTCTTTTGGGCTCTGCGCATTGGAGCACCCGCCCACCTCTCCCTATATTTAGGGCTTGCGCTTGACCTTCATGTGTCGCCTGTCGTTGGGACAGGGGCACGGCAGGAATTTTCCCCACTTGGCTGATTGGCTGGTGCCATTTGGGTTTCGCCTGCCGCTTAGCAAATCGTTCACAACTTGTAAGGTTGTGGATAGGCTCTGGTTCAAGTTGATGGGGTGGCAGAAGGGTCTCAACATCCCTATGAGTTGGGTATTCCGCTAAAGCAATCCACGAACTCCTGGTTGGTCTTCCCTGTGAGTGAGGGGTTGTGCCCTGAGCCTGAGTTCAGGGGACATCTGGGTGGAGGACTAGCAGGGCCCCTGCTTTCAATTTTCCCAGGTGTTCACCCAAGGCTGACCTATGGTTGGTGCCCAGGGTCAGTGCTGCCTGCATGGGTGCAGGGAGCTAGTCGAACCAGAGCCTATGCAACCACTCACTTGATTGTAATCAATAAAGTTGTGGCCTAAATTCTGCCAAAAACCAAACCAAAGATTTGAGTCTTGTCTGAATTTATTTCGGGGGGTGGTTAAAAAGTCTCCACACGCAAAATGAAGGTCCTACTGCCTTGCTTCCTTGGGCCTCATAGAGTTCTGGATTTGGTTGCTTGTCCACCTTCACTCCCCTTCCCCTGGTTTGGTTTGCTCTACTGATTGTGTACAGCAGCTCAGATGTCCTTTGGTGGTCACCACCCACTTAGCCTCTGATGATGAAGGTGCCCAGAGATGCCCTGCAACTTGACTTATGTTTGAGAGTGACCTCTAGCAAAAGTCCTCTGGTGAGCTCCCTTATATGCTGGATTCCTTCTTCTGCTTGGGTTAGCCCAGTAGTGGCACCACTCACTCACCATTGAGCTTGGAGCTACCATGTTAGTTTTCCCCACACTGTGGAGCGAAGCTTCACTGGGAGCATTGTGAGAAGTTAAAATGGCGGCTCTCAAGGGACCTCAGGAGGCCCTGTTAGGGTGCTGGGGTCCCGGTAGCTATCTATGAGTGCCACATCATGACACTAGAGTGTTAATGGGCCGAACCTAGATCTGTGACTGTCTTTCTGCATTTTTCATAACACTTTGTACGCTGTAATGGAAGACTAACACTTTTTTGACTTCTTAGATGCCTGGGCACCAATGCTACGCAGCAAATTATCATAATAAATATGCTTTCTGATAATAAATATGATTTTTTAAATCTATTTTTTAAAAAAGGCTTCCTGTAATTTACTGGGCTACCCTTTCAAAGTGTTAAACCATTCATAGCTTTATGACTACATATTAATCTGCTCATTTATTGCTTTGTAAGGCTATTTTGACAAAAGTTCATTATCAAGACTGCTAAATGCTTTTAAAGCATTGATTGGAGAAATTATTGCATCATCGTGATAGACACAGTGTGTGAAGATGGATAGCGTGGCCTGGACTGGCTGAAATTTCCCCCCTTTTAATTGGATCGATCCCCAGAATAAACGAAGTTTAATTGAATTTAGAGGAAAATTGAGCAGTTGTTTTCAAGTCTCTGTCAATAGGCATTATTTCAATTACATGATGATGTGCAGTGCAGAGAGTTTGCAAACAGACAAGAGTGGACACAGAGGCTGCCCGCTAAACATGATCTTCACACTGAGTGTGTTTTACTTGACCTTTCCAGGATGGTATCAGTTTCCCAAAAGCAGATCGTTAAGAGAAAACGCCGGCCACTCAAATGATTTTGCTAATGCTGGGATAGCAAGGGAGAGCTGCATTTATGACTGAAGCCGGAAGAAGGAAATGGAATGGAAATGGGCAGCAATTGCTCAGTTGCCCCAGTTTTCTCCCCCAGTCCCTGATTGTAAACTTTTAGCAACTTAAATCTTAGGGCTGTGAACCCGATGTTTGTAAACAACAGCCATTTTGCAAGCAATGCAAGGCAAACACATGAGCAGAGTCATGACCAAACCACATGGCCATGCTATTACAAAACTTAGGCACCACCTTGTAGAGAAGGAGAAATGGAAACCAGAGAGAGAGAGAGAGAGAGAGAGAGAGAGAGAGAGAGAGAGAGAGAGAGAGAGAGAGAAACCATTGCCCATCCAGACGTTATTATCTGCATATCAATTACTGTATGGTAAGGGGACGCAGGTGGCGCTGTGGGTTAAACCACAGAGCCTAGGGCTTGCTGATCAGAAGGTTGGTGGTTCGAATCCCTGCAACAGGGTGAGCTCCTGTTGCTCGGTCCCAGCTCCTGCCAACCTAGCAGTTGAAAGCACGTCAAAGTGCAAGTAGATAAATAGGTAGTGCTCCAGCAGAAAGGTAAACGGCGTTTCCGTGTGCTGCTCTGGTTCACCAGAAGCGGCTGTGTCATGCTGGCCACATGGCCTGGAAGCTGTATGCCAGCTCCCTCGGCCAATAACACGAGATGAGTGCCGCAACCCCAGAGTCAGTCACGACTGGACCTAATGGTCAGGGGTCCCTTTACCTTTACCTACCCAGTTAGTTTTGCCACAACCTGATGATTACTGGTTTCTGGTAACACAGGAGCAGGCTTTTTCATTGGTTTCATTGGTTGCCAGTGTTATGGAATACTCTTCTTGGTGAAATATAAGAGGTCCCATCACTATTGGCATCTTACCGGCTCTGAAAACACACCTCCTGGGCCAACACTTGCTTCCATCTTTTCTTTTCTGTTTTAATTATGATGCTTTTTTACAGGTTTGTGTTATTGTACATTTTAATTATGGGTGTTTAAAATATTTTGATGCAGATATATATTTATATACTCGGTTTTACAACTTAGAAGCTATTTTGGCAGGTAGATCGATTGATTCAACACCTTTATTGGCATATATATAAAATATAAAACAAAGACAAAACATACAAAACATATAGGCCATTAGTATAAATAGTGACTCTACATCATACAGAAATAATGGAGAGCAGGAGGAGGAAAAGGCACACAAGGGATCCCCAGCTATCATTGTTGAAGGCTAGATGTAGGTAGATGATAATGATGAAGATGAAAGGGGGATGACATCACAGAGGCAGGCTCCATCCCTACCTGGCCCTACCATTAGGCAAAGTAAATTAGAAGCTAGGGAGCTGGGAGTGGCAGTATGATATTGGATGGCAAGGATGTGAGAGCTATGCATAAACTGCCCTGCACCCCTAAGCTAGCCTGCTGACCTTACGTGTGGTGGTGGTGGTGGAGGATGCTGTTGCATTGCCGGTGCTGAAGTGAGACTTCTATACATGGAAGGAGAAGTGGTGGATGAAAAGTACCATTTTCTCCTTTGCCCCAGGTAGCAAAATGTCTTTGACTAGCCTTTGGGGCCATCGGTAGTGCCATGTAGAGATGACTGCCTTTAAAAAAAAACCCTCTCTGTGTGTGTTTGTGTGTGAATCCATTAGCATTCATCAAAGAGAATGCCACAGTCACTTCCTTTAGTGCTGGAGACTTCAGCACATAGGCAAATGCCGCCGAGGCCCCATTGTTACAGATTTGTTAGTTATTCGTTTTAACTGCACTGATCCTAATGAATTCATTTGGTATTCATTGCCTGTCACACGCACTTCTGTAAGTCTTCAGCTCTAATTTGGGACAATTAAAATGAAGTGTTAGTGAGCAATATTTCCCCTGCATTGCACAGGCTATAACATCCCCCTCCTGACACACACACACACACACACACACACACACACACACACACACACATATCCCACACAAACAGAGAGGAAAGTGGGGCGCTTGGAGGTTTGCGCGCTACATACTGCTGATGCTTAGGAAGTGATCTTGCAGCATGATATAAGGAGTTTAAGGAATTAATACAGCAGAGATAATATTCATGGGTCAGTGTGCCATGCTGGCCTGTAGATTTGTCTAGATTAGGCCCCGGGAGCAGCTAATTGAAAAAAGTACCTGTATCAGCTTCGCTTTAAAACAATAAGCAGATCTTTGCCTTGAGGGTGAAGTGGACGAAGAAGCTGTGTAAATGTAAGCGAGGCATTTGTCACACACATCACAGTCCCTGTTGTAAATGAGATAATCTTTCATAATTTCTGGGGTGTGTGGGGGGGAAAGCAAATTATTTAAATAACTAAATCCACACATATGTGTAAAGGGAAAAAAATTATGTCCTTTGGAAAGCACAAATGAAACACAATTCCTCAGTGTGTTCCAGTTAATTATCGTTTGCTGTGTGTCTGGCATCAAAGCTTTAGTAGCATGGAGGGGACCATTCCTTCATCACAATACCACTTTCAGGATTCATTTATCTTGTCTTTTAGACTAATTATCCCTGAATTCACCAGTAGGCTGTCACACTTGCATTCTACAATAAATGTAGTTTTAAATCAGCGGCTTACTGTGTTGCAATTGGTACAAGCCACCCTCGCATTGTATCTAACTGGAGCTATTCATCTGTGATCACAACACTAAAGGGAGAACAACAACATTGCCGCTTGTATGAATGATCATGCTTATTTATATGCAAATACGTCTGACAAATCAATAATGTATGATTTAGCTGTTCAGCGTGCATTAGTGGAAGTGCTGGCAGTCCTGGGTGGCCGCCGTAAGCAGAACGCCGGCCACCTCCCTCCCTCCTCCCATTTATACATGTCCCCCCAGACAAGGGTTTGAAAAATGGACTGTGTCCTCCAGAGCCAAATGCCTGCACAGAATGACCTAGAGCCCCTTTGTCAGCCACGTGGTCACTAGAGGTTGGCAAGGTGGCAGTTTTCTGCACTGGGAGAAGGGAGGCGGAGGAGAACGCCAGACTCGGTGGAAAGAAGGCTGCTTGGCATGAAACTTTGGAGCTGAGATGGAACAGGGAATATCCCCTGCCAAGAAGCATCTTGATGATAAATGGCCTGAGATGTCGGCACAACGCTGAGAGCTGTGTGAGTGACAATGACTGCGAAGAGAAACAGCTCAAGTGCCAGGGGAGGGTGGATTAAGTGTGGGAAGAAGGAACAGTTCCTGGCTTTTTGAATCTGCAGCACTTACTTGCTGGTTGGGACCAGACTAAGGATGCATTTGCACATGGCAATTTGTTCTATTTCCCTGTTTCCATGATGCAGTAAAAAGTTGCAAAAGCCACTTCTGGAAAACCAATGGAATGCAATGCAGGTTTAGTGCTGATTTCAATGTTGTTTGATTTGGGGAAAAAAAAATCTGTTTGTAGCCCCCTTAAACTGGAAAATTGTAGGAGTAAGGCCTTGCTAATAACAAGGCCAGTGGAAGTGATGATATTCCAGCTGAACTATTTAAAATTTTAAAAGATGATGCTGTTAAGGTGCTACACCCAATATGCCAGCAAGTTTGGAAAACTCAGCAATGGCCAGAGGATTGGAGAAGATCAGTCTACATCCCAATTCCAAAGAAGGGCAGTGCCAAAGAATGCTCCAACTACCGCACAATTGCGCTCATTTCACACGCTAGCAAGGTTATGCTTAAAATTCTACAAGGCAGGCTTAGGCAGTATGTGGACCGAGAACTCCCAGAAGTGCAAGCTGGATTTCGAAAGGGCAGAGGAACCAGAGACCAAATAGCAAACATACGCTGGATTATGGAGAAAGCTAGAGAGTTCCAGAAAAACGTCTACTTCTGCTTCATTGACTATGCAAAAGCCTTTGACTGTGTCGACCACAGCAAACTATGGCAAGTTCTTAAAGAAATGGGAGTGCCTGATCACCTCATCTGTCTCCTGAGAAATCTCTATGTGGGACAAGAAGCTACAGTTAGAACTGGATATGGAACAACTGATTGGTTCAAAATTGGGAAAGGAGTACGACAAGGTTGTATATTGTCTCCCTGCTTATTTAACTTATATGCAGAATTCATCATGCGAAAGGCTGGACTAGATGAATCCCAAGCCGGAATTAAGATTGCCGGAAGAAATATCAACAACCTCAGATATGCAGATGACACAACCTTGATGGCAGAAAGCGAGGAGGAATTAAAGAACCTTTTAATGAGGGTGAAAGAGGAGAGCGCAAAATATGGTCTGAAGCTCAACATCAAAAAAACCAAGATCATGGCCACTGGTCCCATCACCTCCTGGCAAATAGAAGGGGAAGAAATGGAGGCAGTGAGAGATTTTACTTTCTTGGGCTCCTTGATCACTGCAGATGGTGACAGCAGTCACGAAATTAAAAGACGCCTGCTTCTTGGGAGAAAAGCAATGACAAACCTAGACAGCATCTTAAAAAGCAGAGACATCACTTTGCCGACAAAGGTCCGTATAGTTAAAGCTATGGTTTTCCCAGTAGTGATGTATGGAAGTGAGAGCTGGACCATAAAGAAGGCTGATCGTCGAAGAATTGATGCTTTTGAATTATGGTGCTGGAGGAGACTCTTGAGAGTCCCATGGACTGCTAGAAGATCAAACCTATCTATTCTTAAGGAAATCAGCCCTGAGTGCTCCCTGGAAGGACAGATCGTGAAGCTGAGGCTCCAATACTTTGGCCACCTCATGAGAAGAGAAGAATCCTTGGAAAAGACCCTGATGTTGGGAAAGATTGAGGGCACTAGGAGAAGGGGACGACAGAGGACGAGATGGTTGGACAGTGTTCTCGAAGCTACGAACATGAGTTTGACCAAACTGCGGGAGGCAGTGCAAGACAGGAGTGCCTGGCGTGCTATGGTCCATGGGGTCACGAAGAGTCGGACACGACTAAACGACTAAACAACAACAAGGGCAGTTTATTGGCACATAGTTCTTTCCTGCTGTTTGTGTGTGGGAATCAGAGGGAAACAGAAGCATCCATGTGCAGAAAGGGTAGGGCAGTATTTTTTTTTAATATTGTATTTATTTATATCCCAACTTTTCCCCAGACCCAGACTCAAGGCAGCTTACAGATAAAATAGAAACAGCTAAAAACATTGTGGGGGACACACACCAATAATTATGAAGCAATTAAACACTAATAGAAATAAAACTGTGTGTGTATGTGTAATAAGATACAAACAGCAGCAGTAGCAGCAGAAACAACAACACAGCACCCACCCTTTTCTTTAAAACAGTCCATTCCCAAAAGCCTGTTGGAACAAGAAAGTCTTCACCTGATGATGGAAGGACAAGCCAGTCTCACTTTTCTAGGCAAGGGGTTCTAGAATCAAAGCAGCCACCGAGATGGCCCTCTCTCTACCAACCATACCTGTGAAGGTGGCAAGACTGAGGGAAGGGTTCTGGGAAGGTTAATTCGAACAATGTTTTCCAAATGATGCTTTTTGTTGTCTCACACTAAGCCCACTGGTGGGAATGAAATCAAGCACAACATACTAGTATATCAGACAAAAAGCTACAGTTTCGTGACACAGCAGGTACCGTAGTGTGAAAGGAGCATGAGAGACAGAAACAGGACAGAATCTCTAGCATTATGCTCAGGAAAATTCACACAATATTCCCCACATCTGAATGCAGCCGAAGGCATTTTGCTGCCTGAGGCGGAACAGCAAATTGGATCCCACTCCTGACTCCCAAGTCAAGGTACATACCAGTAGCCAAGACTGGCTTCTTTATTGTAGCTCCAGTTTTCCTGCTGGGGGGTGAAAAAGAGAATCTTCAGGAATAGCCAACCAGAGAGGAGGGGAAAGTATTTTCAATGTGTGGATTTGACTGTGTGTGTGTGTGAGAGTATGAACACTGGTGTAACGTGGAAAAGATGGGGTTACATTGTTTTGGCAACTGAGATACAGTATCTCGCAAGCACCTCCCCCCCAGGTGTACAAATACTGTAGTAATAAATAGCATACATTTTGGTGCCCTTTCATAATGCTCAAAATTAGTGCTGTGGCAAAAATTTAGAAAAAAAAGAAGTTGTATCATAAGATTATCAAAGGGGAGATAAAAATTTGGTGAAATCCTAATGGGTGGGGTTCAGGATTGGAACTTTGGGGGACTTCTCTTACTTTTGAGGTGACCAAGACTATTGGTAGTGCCCTTTCTTTGCCCATATCTGCAAGACTCTTTTGCCCGACGTGGGGCTCAAACCCACAGCCCTGAAATTAAGAGTCTCATGGTCTACCAACTGAGCTATCTCAGGAATTAGAGAAAGAGAGAAAGCAGTACCCTACTGTCAGGGTGTGTGTGTGTGTGTGTGTGTGTGTGTGTGAGAGAGAGAGAGAGAGAGAGATATCACACCCCATTAGAATATAAACCAGTGCTATATACATCTGGCCACCTAACTGTAGAGAATCCAGTGCCTGCAGTTTGTGAACTCATCCAGAGTGCAGCCAAAGCAAAAACAATAATCTTGGCATAAAGGGTGATGGGTAAGGGCTCAGGCAGAAGCAGCAGGGAAGGTGGGGGGGGGAGAGAGATAGAGTAACTTTAATGGCCTGTGTGAATTGTCAAGGAAACCCTCTGCAGACTTCAGCATCTTGGCTCCATCTCCCTCTGACACAGGAGCGACATTTATAGGTCATAACTCTGAGAAGCAGTCGGTCTCCCTGGCACTATTATGCTTAAATGTGAAGAGCTTCATCTGCTGACTATCACAGTGGAAAAGGCAACTTGAGCAGTTAAAGTACCACTTCAGGAGGATCCCTGTGGAGAGAATGAAATGAGTGAGAAAGAGGGAAAGAATAATGAAGCGTTCTCAGGCCTCGGTTCTTTCGCTGGATTAGGTCCCCCACCCCACCCCCAGTTTAACATTCATCTCATTTTTATTTCTGCTCTGTATCTGTGCAGTCAGATGGTATAATTGAATCCACCAATATGTTCATAACTACCTAGAGGCATAGCCCCTCGAAGTTGGCATCCTCCCTTCTGAAGGATAAGGCTACCAGTGGCTACTTGCAATGTTCTCCCTCTGCTGCCGGAGGCTGCATGTTTCTGGATCCCAGTTGCTGGGGATTGCAAGGGGGAGGGGAGAGTGCAGCCACGCTCAGATCTTCTTTGTGGGCTTCCCGTGGACATCTGGTGGACCCCAGCAAGGCCAGGCTGCTGTTTCAGAAATCAAGCTTGGCTTCAAGAAAACTCCAAACTGTGTGTCTAGAATAGATGGTGCAGTTCAGTAGGCCATGGGGGCTTAGGTTGCAGGAAGGAACTAGAAATGATGGAAGCTGTTACTATATGATGTAGTTATGTCTGCCACAAAGGACAGACATAACTGTCCTTTTCTGCTGGCCTGAAAAGGAAATGAGACAAATTCGTGGAGGAGACTACCAGTGGCTTCTACCCACCATGGAGGAGACTACCAGTGGCTTCTACCCACCATGGCTGTATATTACCTCCAGGATCGGAAACAGCATGCTTCTGAAGCACTAGGTGTTGGGGATCCCCAGTGGATGAGTGCTATTGTTTTCATGTCCTACTTGTGGATTTCCCATAGTCATCTGCTACACTATTGATGTGGGGTAACAGAATTATCAACTAAATAGGCATTTGCTCTGATCCAACAACACTCTTCCATCGACGTCCATTTCATTTATCAATTGCTTCCCATGAGGCATCCCAAACGGATCTACAATATAATAAGAACACAGAAAAAAAAACATATATAAAATCTATTTAAACAACTGCATATATGAAAACAAATATATTATACTCTCTCACGCACACGGACACACGTTAAAACACCCACACCCACACAACCACCCCACAACAGGACACAAATAAAATCAGTTCACCTATTGGGATAAAGATCTGCATTTAGGAAGCTTGCTGGAAGAGGAATGTTGAAACAACATGTTCCTTATAGGTTTATCGTGATCGTGTCATGTTTCCTTCTCAGTGGGTGGGTAAAGGGTTAAGCACCCACTCCCATCTGCTATTTTTCTTCTTCACATCATGCCTTCCCTCCAGCTATCTGGAGAAATTCTGCTCTGAGAACCTTATCAGTCTGGCCCTCTGCATGTTTACTCAGAAGAGAGACTCAATGGTTATCCATGGGTCTTACTCCCAGCTAAGTGTCCACAGGGCTGCAACCTCAGTACAGCAGAGCTGAACACTGCCCTATCACATTGGCATGGCAGTGCCATCAAAACACCCTTTTCTTGGTGGTTGATTCCATTCTCTGCTGTGTCCTCTCCACTATAATGTACTAGTCACTACATGGATCAGGATTATCACATTGTGAGTCTCGAAACAAACACATTATGTTCAAATCTTTTGAACTTTAGTTTGTCCCCCTCACAGAGCTACACTTCCCAGCACACTAAAAAAACTACAGGGCCCAGGATTCCTTGGGAGAAAGGAAATCCTTGCAATGTATGTTGTGTACCTCGTATCCTTTGGCACCTTGCTCAGTGGGACTTACTTCTGAGCAGGAATGCACATGTTGCATTGCAAGCCATATTTCCACTATTTTGCCACCTCTACAGCTTGTGCTCTGCCCTGTTTGTGGGGATCAATTAGGCATTTCCATTTTATTTGCTCCCCCTACTTTTATTTTAACCATACTGCCCTGCCCATATGTCAGTTACAGACAATCAAGACTACATATCCCAGCATGCTCAACAAGAGTCCTCCCACTCCTCTCTGTGATCATAGGAAAGGAATTTGTTTCCATTCGTTAATAAAATGCAGCTTCAGACAAGAAGTCCTGCGCAGTTTGTTTTTATTAGTGGTGACAAAGCACCTAGGAATGGGGAAATGTGTATACATTACCCTGGCTTTGGGGAAGGGTTTTGCTGAGCTCATGCATGCGCATAATTTCCCAGCCTTGTGCATATAAACAGATAGGAGGTTCAGCAAAAACCTAAGATTAGGGATCTGGCTTCTGCAGGGTGCTTTGCAGTATGAAATATTAAAAGTGCAATGTCCTTTCCTGTTCATATTTCTTCATATTCACTTCGTCTGCTCAATTGATATGTAAATAAAGCGGGCCACCAGTCTACAAACCGCAGCTACCCTGCATTATTTAAGCATTGGAGGCGATGCTTCATCCGTTATGTGGCTCATTGGTGGAGTCCTGCTGAGTATTTGGCAATAAAGCCTCAGAGTGCCTCATCAGAAACAGCAGTTGGTCCAGGGGAAGTTCATTTATGCATGAAATATTCACAGAGCAACAATGCAAACCTTAAACATCAGTAATTGTTGGGTTTCTATTGCCGCTAACGAGTGTCTCTAAATTATTGTAAAAGATGGGCCAATTTACAAATTACATATATTTGTCATGCTTTTGTACCTTTAGTGAACTAACCGCAATGCTGATAGCAGTTTTCTTTTTCTCAAATGTACATACATTTGCCGAGCCTACAGGCTGCAGAAGGGAAGGGTGGGTGCTGGGCTGCCTTGCGAGGGAAAGGATGGGTAGCACATTAAAAGGTTTGTTGACACTGGTGACTTAGCCGTGAGCAGAGTTGCCACCCGGTCACAGCCAAAATGCCAACCCAGCCACTCAGAGATAATGGAAGATTAATCTCTCGGAAATAAATTATCCTTGCTATCGTGATTCCTTAATTGTATGATTTTTCCTAGGCCCCACTTCTAGTCCTCCTGGATTATAAGTGGTGGAGCTAGGAGGTTTGCTTATTTAATCTGAACGCTTGCTATATACCCTGTTTCTCCGAAAATAAGACGTAGCCATAAAATAAGCCATAGCAGGATTTTTAAGCATTCAAGTAATATAAGCCATATCCTGAAAATAAGCCAGGGGTCCCCAAACTACGGCCCCCGGGCCGGATGCGGCCCAATCGGCCTCCCAATCCGGCCCGTGACGCCCCCCGCCGCCCGCTGCCGCCGCCCGCTCTTACGGTGCGCGGCGCGGCGACGATCTTAAAAATCGGCAAAAAATCGCCGAAAATCCTTTGTGTGCATGCGTATGGGCCTCTCCCGACCCAGAAGAGGTCATTTCCGATGCACTTCCGGGTCGGGGGAGGCCCATACGCATGCGCACAAGCGATTTTCGGCGATTTCCCCCCGCCCGTGTGCGTGTGCGCATGCGCACGGGCGCACAGTCCCCTGCCCTCCGGCCCGCCGCGCGGTCGGTGCGGCGGGCACCGGCCCACTGCGCGGTAAGTCTGGGGACCCCTGAAATAAGCCATAATGATAGGCAGTTTAACCTTGTAGATTAAACTGTACCATACTTAATAAAAAAATAAGACATCCCCTGAAAATAAGCCATAGTGTTGTTGTTTTTTGAGGAAAAATAAATGTAAGACGGTGTCTTATTTTCGGAGAAACACGGTAGCAGTGGTGAAAAACCTTTTAGAGACCAAGTGCCCAAACGGCAAAGTGCCGAAAGTTTTTGAGCTTTGGCTCCCCAAGGTTTTGAGTTGGCTCTCTCTCAGGCTGCTGCAATGGGGAGGACGGAGCAGCCCTGAGGTCTGGTGAGCAGCGGCGGCCAGGAGGAGAGGGAGAGCCCCCACCCCAGCCAGCCAGCCCAACAGCCGCGGCTGCCTGCCTGCCTGCTCCCCGCCTGCGATCCCGGCGTGATCTTCCCCATCTTCCTTCCTCCTTCTGGCAACATTGCCGCAGCTAAGGGGTAGGTAAGGCTGGGTTGGGCCAGGCATGCAGGGAGGCGGCGGGCGCAGGTGCCCTCCTAGCCCAGGCAGGTCAGGCCCATGGGAGGTGAGGGGCCTGCGGAGGATTGGAGCTGGGGGGCAACAGAAGGGAATGGGCAAGGCCTGGCTGGAGAGGGGAGCTGGAAACTAGCACTGAAAAAAGTGCAGGAAAAAAATCACAAGGGTCAAATAACGAATGCTGTTACGCCCAATCAGAAGCAACCACTGCCAATTGAAAAACAGACCAATCACCAGCTACCAGCAAAAAAAAGAAGTTCCAGTTCTGGGTTTAAGCAGTGGATGCACGCAGTAGCATGGGGAGGAGCGGGAGCACAAATGGGGGGGGGACCCTGTGTGGATGGGCTGATGGTGCGTGTGCCAGCAGTGAGGGCTCCGCGTGCCCACTCTGGCACACGTGCCATAGGTTTGCCACCGCTGCTATATACTATATACTGTTTTGGGCCAACACTTGCTTCCTTCTTTTCTGTTCTAAATTTCAGGTGGGAATTCTATTGCCCTCTGGCATAGCGTACTTTTCTACATGTGACAATACTGAATGATGGCAGCAGACGACAACTTCAATTGCTTGTGGGGTAGGCAACAGGAAGTTTCACCATTTGGGATGAACGCTGTTTGTTGAGACGATTTGTAGATCTGCTTGGTGGAGAGAGGGAAAATAGTCATCTGCAGGTTGGTAGGTAGCTATGTATTCATTTATTGAAGTATTTAAAATCCACACTTTTATAAAAGCATAGCAAGGATTATACAAGATTATAATAGCATCAGTAAAAATATCAATAGAAAACCAGCAAATTCTGTTTGGGTAAAATGAAAAAAAGAGAGATCATATTGCAAAGGCCTGTCTAAACAATACAGTTTTCAGGATATGTCTAAAAGAATGTCTAGCCTCTATGGGTAAGACGGCCCTGCGAAAAACAAGAGATCAATTGGGACATGAATTTGTATATGGTTTGCACGCACACACATAGAAGCAATTACTATGATTTCAATAGAAATGCAATACATTTCACCCTAGGTTCTCAGGCATAGCTTGATATTGTTGGT
Organism: Zootoca vivipara; assembly: GCF_963506605.1. Lineage (NCBI taxonomy): Eukaryota > Metazoa > Chordata > Lepidosauria > Squamata > Lacertidae > Zootoca > Zootoca vivipara. The sequence goes on along the minus strand of NC_083282.1, from coordinate 73,184,900 downwards.
TTGTTTATTTAGTTGTTTGCTTGTTTGTTTATTACTGGAGATGCTGGGTAAAGAATCTGAGATCTTTTACGTGTAACCCATGCACTCTACCTCGGTGCTATGGCTTTGGGTACAGCCAGCTACGACCACAGTCTGATCACAACAACAGACAGAAGGAAACAGCTTGGATTAAGGAGAAAGAGCAAATGAATGAAGTTTTGCAAACAGCATGCAATGGTTATTCAGACATTAATGACAATAAAAGCAAGCTACTCCAAACCCTCCAACTGAGCCTCTCCCCCACTTTTCATTAACAAAATTAATTCTGTTAGCAAGTTCTCAAGCCGTTCTCTTTTTGTTTTTGAGCATTTGCCCTGGCTCCAGGTTTCTATATGACTTGTTTTATGATGTTTTCTTGAAAGTTCAGAAAATTAAATCTTTTCCAGTTTCTGAAATGCACATGATGGATGTGTTTTGGGATTCAAATCAAGGGTAGGAGAAGGCTTCTTTAAATTATTAGCTTGGCTTCTCTCCACCATCCAGCCGCTCTGTTAATTAAACAGCGGACATATGTTAAGGCTGTTTTACAAGCATCTGGAAAGAAAAATTAACATTTTTTTATCACTGTCAGAGTAATTTCTTAACTGTATGTATAAGTGGACAATATGAAAATTGGGTTCATTAAAAAGTTAGGGGAGCTTACATTAATTATAACGCTGGCCTCGTAACATGAGAGATTGGGACCATGACTGTGCTGTGGGTTATCTTGCCTTTTCAACAGGGCAGAGTCTGGCCATATAGATAACAGCCCGGCTAGTTGTGTGATGCACAGCACTGTCGATTCATTCAGAGGGGCTTACTGCAAAATAAGTGTTCAGAGGATTGCAGCCTCAGTGCTAAGCCAGAATTTTGGAAAGTAGTAGAAATAATTAGGCAGTGTCAAGTTTAAATTAAATGTGATTCCCTCTTAAAAAATTACTAAAGAAAACTAAAATGCAATTCACACTAAAATATTTAAATACTTAAATCAGTCAGTCAGTCAATCAAGCAATCATGAAGCAAATAGCAAAAAGCACAGCAACAAACCAACCATAGCTGCCAAGTTTTCCCTTTTCTCGCGAGGAAGCCTATTCAGCATAAGGGAAAATCCCTTTAAAAAAGGGATAACTTGGCAGCTATGAAACCAACTAAAAGCTGCACAGAACACAGTGGATTGATTGATTGATTAAACAGAGCATTCAAAGCCATACATGGCAGAAAGGAAGAAATTGGTGCAAAAACTGAAGCACCCAATAGATTGTAATCAAACAGCCTGAGAGAACAAGAAATGCTTTACCTGGTGCCTTAAACAACCACCTTCAGACACCCAGCCAATCTTTATGAGGAGGGCATTCCATAAGCGTTGTGCCATCGCCAAAAAGACCCTTTCCCGTTTAGCCACCCACCTCACTTCATTAGCTGGAGAAGGGCATCCAAAGAAGATCTCAAGGTCCAGGCAGGCAAGGATGGGCAAAGACAAGTCTTCAGGTGATGCGCCTCCAAGCTTAAAAGATTAAAACCTGCACTTTGAATTGGGCACGGACATGGACTGGAAGCTACTCCCAGCTCATTGTCTGGGACTCACTGCTGGGACTTAAACCATCTCCCCCAGAGGGTTGCTGCAGTGAAGAATGAGAGAATTATTCTATGCCCAAGCAACTGCCTTCACATCCTGCTTGTATGTTTCCCAGAGGCCACTGTTTTGGAGATGAACTAGATGGACTTTCCAATCCAGCAGAGTTTTCCCAATGTGTTTCATCACTAGTGGGTGCACTCTCAAGTGATAACACTATAATGAAATGACGTTAGTAGCCTTCCTTCCCCAAATGACCATCGAAGAAATAAATAGTTAGGAGTGGCACGCCCTGATAGACTGTATGGTGCATTTTCTCATACTGGCATTCTCAAACTGATGTATTAGGCCCATTCATACTTTCCAGAACTCCCCATGTGCGACTGCTAATCATGACAATATGTTATATATCAGCGAGGCGATATCCAATTCCTAATTTTCTTGAGTGATGAGACATACCTGCTTCTCCAGCTGGAGAGAATCATGTTCACAGTCCCTAATGAAAGAACTGAATGGAGCTTAGAGCCTCTGCACAGTATTGCTCTGTAATGGGCTGTGAAATTTCAAGACTTAGTGCCAAATCCTGCTTGACGTGAGTCACACATAGAATCCAACCACAGTCAACAAGGCTGTGCGTGTCAAAAAGAGCGATGACCTAAAGGAGACTGGAGGTAATTTTGACTCTTTTCTGTTGACACCAGGCAACTATTGGCTGTGCCTGAGGAGAGTGCTTATCGCGTCCATCGGCATTATGCGAAGGGAGTAAGATTAAAGAATCATTAAGGGCAATGGTTCTTGGATTCCTTCCCTATACATAGTACCCAAAGAGTTGTAATAAAAAACAACAACAATTGAACACTGTTATGGAACTCTGTGTTAGATGTTCCCTTGCTATATGGAGACCGGAGCCAGCTTGAGACACTTTGCTGAGGGTGTCTGTTGGCTCTGCTGTGCCTCCACAGTTGGAGGCACTAATGCATGGGTAGGCAAATTAGGGCCCGGGGGCCAGATCCAGCAAAATCGCCTTCTAAATCTGGCCCGTGGACAGTCTGGGAATGTTTTGACATGAGTAGAATGTGTCCTTTTATTTAAAATGCACCTCTGGGTTATTTGTGGGGCATAGGAATTCGTTCATTCCACACACACACACACACACACACACACACACACACACACACACACAAATATAGTCCGGCCCCCCACAAGGTCTGAGGGACAGTGGACCAGCCCCCTGCTGAAAAAGTTTGCTGACCCCTGCACTAATGCTTCTGAATACCAGTTGATGGAAACCACAGGAGGGGAGAGTGCTTTTTCTGCTGAAATCCTGCTTGTGGGTTCCCTAAGGGCATTTGGTTGGCCACCGTGACAACAGGATGCTGGATTTAGATGGGTCATCGTCCTGATCCAGCAGGCTCTTCTTATGTCCTTATGGATGGAATTTGTTCCCTGACTTCATAGTACAGCGTAGGAGCAGGTGCAGGATTGGGCCCTACATGAACATAAACATTGACCAAGCTTGGTTAAACACGACGTGTAATGGTGCCCAAGTGCAAGCTGTTAAAATAATGAATGCCCAAAGATAGATTGTTCCATGAATTAATCTAGGGCCCTTGGTGATATCACGAAGCATTGGGGCTCTAGTCTCCCAGTTTGCAATTTCATCAGACGTGCGCTCCCACCCCCACCCACAATACAATCCATCCTTCTCCCTATCCATTACCTTAAATGTGATACTAAATTATCAGAGAAAATCTATGTAAGTCATTTCAACATTTTATGCTTGCAAATTAATGTTTTTTTAAAAGATGTCTTAATCAGAAACGTTTTTTTTTTCATTTAAAGAAATTATTACAAGACTAAAGCTTCAGCCCCTGAGATTTAAGCTGCCATATTAAATTTTGGTTCCCATAGACTGGATTTCTTTTAATAGCAATGTGAATGAGATTCAAGAATCTGAGCCATGCCTCACCTCATAGAGTTAACTGATTAACATGGGTAATTTATTTAATGAAGTGATACTGTGGGCTTTGAGAGGGCTGCTCTCTTCCAATCAACTGCAAAAGTACAGTTATCTATCACTCTGGTGGATTATTCTGAAATTACGGATGTTTATGTGTTATGCTGCCATGACCACAGTGTTTCTTTGAAAAAATATCATTGTACGTTTCTCAGAAGTGTTGCTTTTGCTTTTGTCTTCTCTAGGATGAAGGGCAGCATACCAATTTAATAAATAAATAAATAAATAAATAAATAAATAAATATTATGAGAGTTGTAGTCAATCACTCTCTGGACAGCCCCATGTTGGCTACCCCTACAAGTTTGCAGAGGATCTTTTTAGCATGGAAATGTATCTACAACGATACATGCTCCAATTAGCTTTTAAAGTTTTCTTCTTCTTCACTTATTATCCATAAATTGGTGGTACTGTGAAGCTACTGGTCTGTATTACAACATGCTTTGCAGGGGAGCTTGGCATTTTTAAAGTAATACTACACCTTTGAATTTTAACATGTAAACAGCATTGGAATAATATTACACTGAAAGGCAGGTTATACATTTTTTTTTTTAAAAAAATATTTAACTCTCTTATGTATAAGTTTGGAAAATATATGGGTTGTTTCCCAGCAAAAGCTTACTCTGAAATAAGTACCGGCACCCATAGCTTGTTTCCTTTTGGTGGTCAATGTATCATGAAAACGGTTCTTTGTGGCTCCTGGGGTGTGTCTGTGCCCTAAAGTCTGCAAAGGAGAAAAGCATGGATGTAGCTAATGTGCAATTGCTCTGTAGCGAATGGGTAACATAAGAACATAATGCTGGATCAGACCAAGGCTCCATAGAGTCCAGCATCCTGTTCCAATCTGTACACAACCAGATGCTTGCAGGAAACCCACAAGGCTGGGCATATATGCAATATCCATACTTCAGCGATAGCACAAGCTTTGCATGGAGAAGGTCCAGGGCTTGGTCACTGGTATCTCCAGACAAAGCTGGGAAATACTCCTTTTCTGAAACCCTAGGGTGCTGCTTCCAGTAAATGTAGTCAGCAGGGGCGTAGTGAGCTGCCACGACACCTGGGGTGGCAAATTGCCATGCACCCGGGTGGGCACGGTGTCGCTATGTAACGATGCATTCGTCGTTACGTGGCAGGGTATCGCCGCCCCCTGCGCCTCCAAAGCTGCATGCCTCACCCCAGCTACAAACTCCAGGTGAAAAGCCCGCTCAGTGCGGCGGGATGCTGCACATGAGTTGTTATGTGGCGGGGTATCACCGCTCTCCTGTGTCTCCAAAGCTGCGCGCCTCCAGCTACAAAACTCCAGGTAAAAAGCCCGCTTTTACCTGGAGTTTGTAGCTGGAGCGAAGCGCGCGGCTTTGGAGGAGCTGATCGCGGGGTGGGGGCGTGGCCCCAAGTGACACCCCCTGCAGGGCGGTGCCCGGGGCATACCACCCCGCTTGTTCCGCCCCTGGTAGTCAGTACTGAGCTAGATGGCCTGATTTAGTATACGGCAGTTTTTGAGACCTCTCCTGATGTTGCCCGTCTCCTCCAGCAGCTGATACTCAAGAGGGTTACTGGTACATTTAGCTATCATGTCTAGTAGCCACTCTCTAAATCCCTTTTCAAGCCATCCGAGTGTGAGACATATTGTGGCATTGAACCCATAAGTTAATTGTTGGTTGGGTGAAAAGCACTTTCCTCCTACCTTTCTGGGAATCACAAATGAAGAGAGTCCTCTTGCGCTCAGGTCCTCCTTGCAGGCATCCCTTGGGCATCTAGTTGGTCACTATGGGAACAAGAGGTAGGACTGGATGGGTCTTTGGCCTGATTTAGCAGGCCTCTTATCTTCTTATGGTAATCAGAATGCCTGCAGAAGGCTTAGAATATGTTCATTTCCTCCCTCTAAATTAAAAAGTTCCCAAAGGCCCAGTCTCCTCTTCGTGTGTGAATTCTGTTTGATATATCGTTTTGATTTATTTTGTATTGCACTTAACCTATACTTTTTATATTGTTTTGAGATTCCTTTATCCTCTGTTTATTTCCATATTGTATACTGTATTTATTTTTTCGTACTGGTTTTGTACATGGTTTTGATATACTTTCATATGGTATTAGACCTCTACATTGTACAATGTTCCAACATTCTGTTCCACTGTATTTCTTCCCCCTATGTTCTGTACATCGCTTTGAGATTCTTCCGAATACAAAGCAATTAAAAACTTTTCTAAATAAATAAATAAATATATTCCTTCTCCTGCACCCTCTCCAGCTGTACAAATTCCATCCTGAGATGGGAAATACACAGTATTTCAAATGTTACTGTATTTCAGATTCATAAAAAAGCATTGTGACGCAGGCCATATTGTGGAATGTTCAGTCTCTTCTACAATACAGTAGAGGACAGGAAGAAAGTATGAGATTTTTTTTTTTTGGTATGGCTTAGAAAATACTTTCTCTGTCACACTCTTTGACTTTTTGTGTTAATGAAACCATCCGTCACACCTCTTGATGACAGATGTCTAAATGTCCAAATCGTACACACCATAGAGAAGTATGCGTTTTGACAGCCTGAATCAAGTGTCTTAAGAGACTGAGAGGACTTCAGAAGTGAATGGAATGAACAGATGTTGCAAGCCTTTCCTCCTGATTCAGTCTGCTGCAATGCAGGAGGTAGAAATGTGTTTGGAGGACCATGGGAAATAAAGGGCTGCTTTCTAGCACCCAACACTTGTGAATCCCAGGATAATTTTGATTTTAAGTACACCTTTTATAGATCAATTTGGCTGAATGGTACTACAAGCTAAATGAAGCAAAAGAGCAATTGAAGAATCCTTGCAAACAATATAATGTGTCACTTAAACAGCTATAACCCAGCAAGTGGAAAGTGGAACTCTTGTTGAAAATTGGAAGCTGGCTATAGTTCATATTTAGCCATATTTAGCATTTTGTTTGGCTAAACAAAAGGAAATTTCAATAGCAATACAAGTGCATAGAAAAACCTGCCACACCGACTGAGCAGCGCAGAAACCTCGAGCTCCGAGGTTTCTGGCTGCGTGGAGGAGGGGGGGATTCCGTGGGAGCGACACGGCTCCCCAAAACCCCCCAGATCGAGTGTTCCGGGGGTGTGGATTGCTCAGCAGTGCCCCGGAGCGATTCGTCCGCTGCCCGGTAAGCTCCCTGGAGTCCCGAGAGCCGACGAAGTGGAAGTCGCGGGAGCCATTTTGAGCCCAATGCTACCTCCACAGAGCGAAGCTCCGAGCCGACAGCCTGTAAGTGGAGGATTCTTCCATTTAAAAAGAAGAGATTTGGACTGAGTAAGTGAAAAATTTATGAATCGGACTTAGAAATTGGCTATGGGATGAGACTTAAAAGGGAAGTCGGTCTCCCCATTTGAGTGCTGGATGATGCAGTAAAGTTGTGAAATGCCCAAAAATTGGCTTTAAAATCTTTCCCCAAAGCAGAGTAAGGGGGAGAGTTGAACTGTGTTTGGATCTCTGCAAAGGACTGTGTTTTGACAAGAGGAAACCCCTCTAGAAATTGGAGTCGGGTCAAAGGAAGGATCGGCTAGCCGCCATTATGTCGTCACAATAGAAAGGAATGTGCTTGCTTATTAGAGACTGAGAGCTACCGACAGGGGAAAGAGGACACAATAAAAGTTAAAAAATTTTTTTTGAAGGCTGCTCAGTATTGAATTTAAGATTGAATATTAGGAGGAAGATTAAAGAAATAGAAGTTGGAACCAGTTTGGACGTGACTTTATCCTTTTAAGTTTTGAAAATAAAGACAACAACAACACCATTTCCGGCTCTGTCACACTCATGGAAATGGAGAACAATAACAGGATGGAGGAGAAGGTTCTGGATCTTGAGGAGGAAAATATACTTTGGGACTTAATTTTTTGGGGGAAATGGAAATGAAAGAGGAGATGCTCAACCCTAATGGAAAAACAACAACTCTAGAAGAGAAGATTGCTGAACCAACAGAAATGAACTTTGAATTAGTAGATTTGAACTTTGGAAAATATAAGGAAGAAGAAGAAGAAAAGAAAGAAAGAAAGAAAGAAAGAAAGAAAGAAAGAAAGAAGAAGAAGAAGAAGAAGAAGAAGAAGAAGAAGAAGAAGAAGAAGAAGAAGAGGAAGAAGAGAGGGAAATTACTGTTCCACCGGTGGGAGGGGAGGAACAGGAATTGGTTTTGACTCAAAAGCCCCCTAAAAAGGGAAAATTAGAAAGGTTGCCACCCCAGTGAGAGATGGGGGGAAGGATGCAGGTTGGGGACAGAAAGAAAAGGGGATTGAAGATAAAGAGTTGGGAATGCAGCAGTGGAGGAAGAGGGTTGAGCAAGGGTTGGACTGGGACAGAGTAAGAGTGGGGTGAAGGTGGAATATTGGCTTAATTTTTATTGAATTAAAGACGTTTTATTAAAGACGGTCTGAACCTGAAAAGTTTTAAGGAGCTAGCTGAAATCTCTGGAGACATCGATTCCAAGGGAAGGGGGGTTGAATTATTTCTAAAGATGGGATAACATAAAAAAAAGATATAGAAAATGATGTATGGATATTTTTGTATGGATATTATATGGATATTTCATGATGTAATATAGGAGATGGAATTAAAATGAGAAAGATTTTTGCAAGGATAAATGTTTAAGAATTAAGTTTTCAATTATAAGATATGATGTAAAATTAAGATATTTGGAAACTGCAAAATTTAGTTATCAAAAATGAACTCAAGAGGGTGATGCGAGGAATTCCGCAGTGTTAAGAAATAAGATTTGATATTGGAGAGTGTATTTTCCCCCCCATTTCTTTGGTTTTTTTAAAAATATTTTTCCTTTTTTCCCTTTTTTCTTTTCTTGTATTGTGGTATAAAATCAATAAAAATATTTATATATAAAAAAAGAAAAACCTGCTGCAAGCACAGTTTTAGATGACACCCATGCATTCTGGAAACAAAAGCGACACCTATTCAGTATGTGTGGATGCACATGCATGGCTGCAAAAGCTGAACCCGGTTACAAAAGTTCCACCTGTACTAGGCTGGGAAAGGTTATAGATAAATGGAAGGACATATTCATTGCATACAGATAGCCATAGATTCAGTTGCATAATAAGCTGCTTTTGAGCCAGACACTGGTCCATTACTGGGTCAGAAGAAGAAGAAGAAGAAGAAGAGGAGGAGGAGGAAGAGGAGGAAGAGGAGGAGGATGGACTTGAAATCCCGCTTTTCACTCCCCTGTAGGCAGGCATCCCCAAACTTCAGCCCTCCAGATGTTTTGGACTACAGTTCCCATCATCCCTGACCACTGGTCCTGTTAGCTAGGGATCATGGGAGCTGTAGGCCAAAACATCTGGAGGGCAGCAGTTTGGGGATGCCTGCCTTAAGGAGTCTCAAAGCGGCTAACAATCTCCTTTCCCTTCCTCCCCCACAACAAACACTCTGTGAGGTGAGTGAGGCTGAGAGACTTCAAAGAAGCAGCTGCATGTGGAGGAGGAGTGGGGACGGGAACCCAGTTCACCAGATTACGAGTCTACCACTCTTAACCACTACACCATGCTGGCTCTCATTACTGACAATGGCTCCCCAATGTTTCAATAAGGGGCATTCCTGAAGATGCTAAGGGCTGGACCTGAGACCTTCTGTGGGCAAAACAGATGCTCTGCCACTGAACTATGATTAATATTTCAAGTGGCTCCTTATAAATGGGCAGTTGCATCCAACATGGTGCCATCCAGATACTGAGGATGCAACTCACATCACTGACCATTGACCACACTGGCTGGAGCTGATGGGTGCTGCAGTGCAGCAACACCTGGAGGGCACAATTTTAGCTACCCCACACTTTACTCTGATTTTTACAGGCTATTTCAGGTTACTTAAGGTAAGCAGCCTTCCATCCAGCACTAGACACAACCTCTTCCCTGTCCCCTTCTTTTTTCCTTCAAGGATAATAAAATGTTTCTGTGATGCCTCTTGGAAGTGAGTAAAAATAGCCAGCCATTACTCCAACAGCCTTACTGCTGGTGAAGGGAAAATGTCATCTCTGCGTTTGTTGTCAAGGAATGGAAGAATTGTTTTGGGTCTTTCCCAGTCTTAATTGGAGACATCGGGGATTGAACCTGGGGCATTGTGAATGCAAAACAGATGCTCTGCCACTAAGCTGTATCTGTGTGGCCAAAAGAATGTCAGTTGGGGGACCTGGAGACCTTGTTGTCCGAGATCATAAAGAGCCTTTGTCAACTGGGATAAGCGAGATGGGATTTGAGGTCTGGCAGATGTAACAGTCTTGGAATGTAAGGAATAGAGGAACACAAGAAGCAGGCTTATATTGAGTCAGACCAATGGCCCATCTTTCCCAGTATGGCCTTGTCCAACTGGCAGTAGCATTCTGGGGCTTCTGACTGGAATCTTCCTACCCAGTGCTTTTTTTTTCTGGGAGGAGGGATACGCATACCCCTAAACATTTTGTGAATCTACGTTTGGCCTTATTGAGGGGCATTATTTCAATACGAGTAGGAAAATGAGAGCACCCCTAAACTTTTTTTTTAAAAAAAAGCACTGTTCCTACCCAACCTGAAGTTGCTGAATTCAAGACCTTCTGCATGCATGTTCTAACATTAAGCTCTGACGCTTCCAATTATTTCCATGGCAGTGAAGTATTTTCAGGGTGTGGACTGGCATCATTCACTCAGGCTGGTCATTGGTCACTTTGGGACGGGAAGAACTATTAAAGTCTTCTGGTGTGGTGGATTTAAGGGAGCACAATTAGTTTGGTTGCACTGGGCATGGAGCCCCAGAGTCATTGCAGGAGCCTCCACAACTATTATGTAGCATGGAAGACACAAGGCTGGGGCGCCAAATTTTGCATCCTCCTGCATGATCTCTGTCAGTTGGGGCGAAGCCTCTCATGGGCAGGTGTTGAGTACAGATGTGGTCACATGGAAATAGAATTTCAAAATGAGTTTTAGGGGAAACTACTGGGCTAGGCGCTAAATTTGATCCTGGTGACCCTATTATCTATGATGAGGACTGGGTGTGCTCCCTCCCAACTGTGTCCCAGAAGGCAAATCTTTTACTTTGCTGAAATATGTTAGAACCACTAGAACCAAGGCTGCCTCTATCTGCATACTCCATCTTGAGCTCTGTTTCATGCTAAAGTGTGATGGAATCTCAGTATTGTTTTCTTTATTACCTAGTTCAATGGATCCTTGATTGGAACTTTCTCTCTTACTGGATTCTTTTCGATACCAGCATAATTAAAATAATACAATATATCTAGGGATAATTTCCTTAAAAAGAGTCACCAGAATATAGAGCTAATCACTTTAATATCTGAAGTATTCATCTGCAATCTCAATTTGCTCCGAGTCCAGCAGCTGCATTAGTTGAGATAATTCTGTCAGTGAATGCTGTTTGTACCCAGAACATGCCTACTAAATTTGTTAAAGAATACCCCAGACTAACGCATCATTACACTCACAAAGTCATCTATCTTTTACTTCAGATTAATTCTTTTTTTCCTCTCTCTCTCTTCACCTCCTCCATAAATCCTGGTGCACTTAATTAATTTCAGTTCCAGTGTAAGGTCCATAATACAGAATTGTTCAAGCAAACACAAAATTAATTATTCTATTTACGGCCTTCTCATTGAAAGGAGCATTTCATCTTTCATAATTACATTTTGGAACGTCCAATTATGAATTCAGGCTTCTGCTATTTTGCATAGCGTGATTGTACACAAGTGTCTCAATGCCGATGAGAACCAAGATTTGGGCCTTACATTTTATTCCAATTAGGCTAAAATCACATACAGTTTCAGTCTGTTCTTTTCTTTCTTTATTATTTTTTTAAAAAAACCTTTTTCAGAAGGCTTTCCAGAGAGACTTTATTAGACTCAAGTTATGGAAATGCATGAGCAAAGGTGAGTTCATATTCGTCATCCAAATATCTTTGTTGCTAGCATGAAAAATAAGTATTTGGCTGTTGTTTTAATATCTCCCAGAGTCACAACAACATTGGTCAACTTCTCTTGACTTATACACTATTCTGAAGTGTACATTAGGACAAATATGACATTGCCCCCAACCATTGCCCATGCTAGGTAGGGCAATGAGAATCCAAGAAAATTGAGAGGGCTGTACTTTATCTATCCCTGCATTTAGTCATACATCCACATTGAGCTAGAAGGCTGGCTACAAAGCCTGTATGCTATACAGTATTCCTGATAGAGATTGGTGATTCAATTGATGGCTGTCCTCTGATGTCTAAAGTAGGACACATGGCTACCTTAGCTACAGTGCAATGTAAAGCCAATATAAATGCTATATATTTCCTCAGTAAATTATTTTGGACATGCACATGTACATGCATGCAAATAGATGGAAAATGATACGGTGAGGATTGATTTATGCAACAAAAGGATAGCTAATTAGATCTACAGCCATACAATAGGCAATGATGACAAACCAATCCTACCAAAAATGGGGGGGAAAACAGTAGCCAGCTTTATGCAAAAACATTTCATACCGGAACCATGCCAAAGATGATAGGTGTTTAGAGATACTCGTATTAGGCAAATTTTAAACGAAACCTTTGATGTGCTTGTAAGAATACCCAGCCTTCTAAGGGAACAAGGTATCTTGTGTTGGACTACTTGGGCAATTCCTTCATCAGCTTCTTAGGGTGGAATTCTCTGCAGAGGCCCCAAACGACATGTTTGCATTCCTTCAGAAAGGCTCACACGTGTATACGATGTGTCATCTTACAAATCTCTGCAGAGGAGAGTGAAGCAAGTGGTGTAGTTTTTGTCAGCCAGGTCATGGAGTCTATGCCATTCATTTGGCAACAAGGCCCAATATAGGGCAGCTGCTTGCAATCTAGATGAAGATCAGAGTCTAGTCCCTGGTGAAACAATGAAAAAGCCAGATAAATACATTTTATTGCACTAGCTAGACACTAGCCCTTTTTAGAGATAACACAAATTTAGCCCTATGTGCACTAGGCTTGTGCATGCTTCCCAAGCCCCTCTTCTTTTCCAGGGCAGCTACAAGGAGGAAACCAGGAACTGTCATTTCTTGTTTTAAATAACAGCTTTTATATATATCCATACTTGGGGTGTGGCTGGAGACTGTTTAGTCCCCCCCCCTTATATGCATGTGTGGTTCCCAGGTGGTCACCCACCCACACTGACCCGACTCACATAGCTGCCAAGTTATCCCTTTTTTTAAGGGATTATCCCTTATGCTGAATAGGCTTCCTCACGAGAAAAGGGAAAACTTGGCAGCTATGCCAACTCAGAACTGCTTAGCTTTTGCAAGGCCATGGCTTCATGTGCCTTCAGACAGTAACCTTGTGTTCAGTTTAAGTGCTTTCAACCTACGCTATTTCTTTGTATTTCATAGCCTTCATCAACAATAGTCATTCAATAAGAACATGAGATAAACTCTGCCGAGTCAAGCCAAAGGCCCATTTAATCCAGCATCTTCTTGACACAGTAGCCACCAACCAGATGCGGATGGGAAGCCTGGAAACAGAACCAGAGTGCAACAGTGCTCTCCCCCTTTTGCGATTCCCAACAACTACCTGCAATAGTGGAGAGTAGGGGTGGGAAATCTATAATATGATGATGTTGCAAAGTGGGGAAATGAGCTTAAAATTCTAGTTTGGTCCTATGAATATTGGGTTACAAATAGTCTGGTCTTGCTAAGGGGCTCTATATGAAGAATAAATATAGATAGAAAAGAATTGTTCTCTCTCTCATTTTTATTAAATCTTCTCTTTTACAATTTAGAATATTCATTTAAACATGACTTCCCTTCTCATTCAATAGTTCATTTTGCATATCATAAATCCCTGCATATTCTATATAAACTAAACCATTCAGTGTTCCATTTTTACATAATGTACATTAATACATTATTACAAAACTTATTTATACTGTTGAATTTATCTTAATGCTGTCAGTGTTTTCAAATGACAATTTCCCCCCATATATTCAGTAAGCATTTTCCAATCTTCTATAAACACATGTTCTTCTTGTTCTTTTATTCTATATGTTAAGTCCACAAGCTGCACATATTCCATCAGCTTAAGTTGCCATTCTTCTTTAGTTGGAACCTCCCTTGTTTTCTATTTTTGGGCTAACAAAACACGGGCCACAGTAGTGGCATACATAAGTAACATTTTTTGACACCTGGGAATTTCCGTCTGAATTATCCCTAACAAGAAGAAACTTGAGATGCAAAACAAAAATTCTTTGTTTGTTTTTAAAGTACTTTTAAACTTTTTTTTTCATTATGGATTATTTTCCAATACTTTTACCCTTTTACAGGTCCACCACATATGAAAGAATGTTCCCTCAACCTCATTGCATCTCTCCATTTTTCTACATCTATCTCTTCCAAAATGTTCGTAAGGGTAGTACTTGTACTTTGTCATAGAATGTAAAAGACAACATATTAGAGTCCATTAGAGCTGGTTCTAAATGAAGAGTTGTCCTTGTTACTCATGGCTCTTCTCCCATGGTTCAACAATAGTTCTGAGAGGGAGAGGACCACATCGTTACCTCTGCCACCTGATTAACTTAATTTCATTGATTTGAATGGATTTTCTCCGAGTATGACTTAGTCCAGGCACCCCTAAACTTCGGCCCTCCAGATGTTTTGGACTAAAATTCCCATCTTCCCCAACCACTGGTCCTGTTAGCTAGGGATCATGGGAGTTGTAGGCCAAAACATCTGGAGGGCCGCAGTTTGGGGGTGCCTGACTTAGTCCAATACCCTATGTCTTTATAGCAATGGTGGGGAACCTATGGCTCTGCAGAAGCTATTGGGGAGCAAAACCCATCAGCCCCAGCCAGCATGGCTAATGGTCAGGAATGATAGCAGTTGCTGTCCAGCACCATCTGACCACAGGATCAGCATCCCTGTTACAGCCAGGGCTGTAGCTAGGGGGTGGTGAGGTGGGCCCTCGCCAGGGGCGCAGGCAGTGGGGGGGGGGGCACAAAATCAGCTAAAAATATGTCCGTAAATATAAATATCAATTATTGCCTCATAAGAAATGGCTTTAAATAGAGGGTGAATTGAATGGGTGGGGGTGGAGGTGGGGGTTGGAGGAGAGGCAGAAAGAAGAGCTAATTTGTCCGTGGTTAGGGGGCGCAATCTGGATGGTTCTGCCAGGGGTGCAAGATCACCTAGTTACGGCTCTGGTAACAGCAGCATATCACTTAGGTAGTCCCTTTGTTTCACAATATGCAGATACATAGAAAATACTATAATGCTCTGCCATGTTTCCTTTGCATCAAGAACCATCATTATTTTGTCCAAGAAGATCTCATGATCTGTTCATAAAAAAGACATTTGAAAAAGAAAAGAAAGAGCTACAAAAAAACAACAACCCAATTCTTTAATCAGTGTTCTCAGCATGCCCTCACACATAGCCTGAGTGCCATTTGCTCCAAGTGGATAATTGGTTAATTTTGTCCATGTTGGAATCTTTGCCCTGTTCCACCTGGCAGGTTTGCTTTTATTTACTGATTTGCTGTTAATTGAAGAGGCTGTTGGGGATTTGGAGGTGAACAGGGAGCTTGTAGGTTGGAGCTACCAGAAAATGAACAGAATGGACCTTTGAATGGTTACAATGTAGCCTTGTTAATTTATTAGAAGCAAATGTCACGTCCTCCTGGTCAACAGAAGAGGAGCATTGAAGAGAGGTTTCGCTGATTAGTTCTCTGAACACGTAAGGTGCCTTTACGTTAGCTAGGAAAGATTTAGAGGAGAATAAACCACAAATCAAGTTAGGAAATATTAAGGCAAAGTGTTAGATGCATGAGCCTTGTTCAAAAACGTTACGCGAATGGTGTGTGTGTGTGTGTGTGTGTGTGTGTGTGTGTATTTGTGATGATCCTATGTGTTCATTCCAAGTTCTGAAAGAGCAACCACACATATCAACTGTATGCATGGAGGGTTTTCTCCATGCAGGATCCCTGGAAAAGCACAGCTCCCACTGACATAAAATCCTCAGTGTATACTGTGCTGCCCCCCACCCTACATTGAGTTTATTAATCTATTTTCCTTGCATTTCCAAAAAGCTGAGTGTAGCTTCTTATATTCCTCAGTAACTGCTGAGGGTTCATTTTAATTGGGGAAGGCATATAAATACCCCTTAAGCAAATCAGGAGAAAGGCAAGATATATGCACTTTGCCATTTAAGCTCCCCACAAACAAATCGGAATGAATGCTCAGTAAAGACCGGAAACAATCGAACCTCTGCATAAGATTTGTGCAAGCAAATCAGGATGGAATGCTCAATAAAAATGTCATCTCTGGAGGAGCCCAGAGAGGGCTGATTGAGACTAAGGAATTGTTAACTGGCTTGGATTCTAATCTGAGAAGAATACTCCCTCTCCCCTTAAGGCTTTTATGAACCCTTAGAGTTTGTTTCTGAGCCTGCACCCAGATAACTTTGCCATCATCTCTAATGAAGATATTCCCTACAAGCAGACTAACTAAGCTCAGTGTGCCCTGCCACAAAGTTCATTGCAACGCAAGCATTTTTCAACAGTCTTTCTGGGTGGAAAATAAGACTTAAAGTGAACCAACCCTTGCTCCTCCCAACCAATTTTGAAGAAGTCATGCCTCCAGACTTTGAGAATAACCCATTTCAGCAATTCTGTTCTACTTGTCTATATGACTAATCTCTGTCGTGCACAGGTAGAACTGTGCCTAAGAGCAGTTTGCAAAATTCCAGAGAGAAATGTTGTATTGCTGATTATTATTTTTAAAGCAAACACTGGGTTTTCATGTTTTTAAAAGCTTGTTGTTTGGTTGAGAAATCCCCAATGGGCACCTTATTATTTGTCATATAAGGATAATATTTCAATTACAGGGAACCTGCAGAAGCTACTGAGATATACAAGGAGCTGCATTGGGCTTTTTTGGGGGGGGGATGCCAAGAAATCATAAGAATAGAGTGCCAATATGAAGTACTGCATAATAAATAGTAGTTAAGCAAGAATCGCCTGGCCTTTACGTTTTAACTTGAGAGGAAAGAAGAAACTTGAGATGCAAAACAAATGATAAATACCTGGTACAATGTGTGCTTTGAACCTTGTTGCTCAAGCCGTATCCATATTTGAAAGTCAGTCCCATTGAATAGGAATGGGGCTTTGGGTTGATTCACACCAAAAATCTGCTCAAAATGCAGTGGGTCATATAATTGCTTTACCGCTTCACCATCTCAGGGTTTTCAAGGCACATGGACAAATTTAGCAGGTCACAGCAAAGGATTTCAATGATGGCATCCTAAGACGTCCACCTCCACTGAAAACTCAGGTACAATAAATGTAAACATTGTCTCCCTTACTGGGTGTCCTCAAAATGGTTTCCCCAGTACAACAACAATGGAACCAACAACATTGGTTCCCACTTCAACTTACTACTGATGCTGCTTTTAGGATGATATTTTCCAACAACAGGTGCAAGACGTGAATGACCAGGAGGTGTGGGGGGGTGAGAGAGAACACAACCTTCCAATTAAGGCATTCTGTTTAATTGCATTGGGGAGGGGAGCAGGGCCATGCTTGGTTTCCCCACCACCACCACCACCAACTTCCATTGTATTCCTGTTTTCCCCTTCCGTGTGTTGGAGGGCAAATGTCAGAAACAGGAAGTCTGCTGGACTCACTACAGTTCAGAACCCAGATCACATAGGTTTCTCCACTGAAGATGGAGGTCAGTGAGCATGATTGGAATCAAGTGTGACCAAGCGCTGTAACGGGATGAGAATGCCTTCATAATGGTCACACTTTCTATTGTTCCTGCACCAAATATTCCTTAACAGCCAAAAGAGTACAGAGACCACCTATAGTTGGTACCCCAACAAAGGGGGCGAGGACTTATCTAAGTCCTATGTCGATGTTGAGTTCTTCTAAGCAAGATGCTTCAGGGACTGCACTGATCTTGCTTTACGAAAATATCACTCATTTTGCACCTGTATGAAAATGGGCATCCCGACCATCACCCCAGAGTGGTATCCAGTATCAAAATTAGAGTGGGGAACTTGAAGTCTATGAATATTTGTCTTGTCAATAAGAGTTGTCTATAGACAAAACCCTTTACTTGTCTGCTTTCTCTACCATGTTTCCCTCTTAATTCATTTTCAGTCTTTAATGTACTGTTGTTTAGCTTCCTCTCCCATTAGGCCCTGTAATGTGCTCCGATTGCCTTCAGCTTGACTGCACTTAATAGCCAGCGTAAATAGAACTTAGTGTAGCATGCACTAACATCTCTATCCATTGTCCGGAGATTAAATACATGCCACAAATGGTTTACGCACCATCAGCTCCGAGCCCCAGTTTCATAGCTACCAACCAAAAGAGGATATTAAATTAATTTGCAGGTTGCTTTAGCAAATCCTAACAAAAGGGGGGCGAAAGAAAAGCTGGAGGTCATTATGCATATAATAGCCATCAATCACAGAGAGGGGTGGGAAATGATAATGGCGGGCCATTATAGTTGGACAGGTGTGCACAGGAGTTAGTTCTTCTATGACTGGCACAGGCCAAAGATTAATGGGGTTAACGAGAGAGGAATGCGGCTTACCATTCACATGTGCCTAAGAGCAAGGCAAAAGGGCAGTGGTATGGCATAACATAACATAACATAACATAACATAACATAACATAACATAACATAACATAACATAACATAACATAACATAACAACATAACATAACATAACATAACAACAACACAACATAAAACATAACATAACATAACATAACAGATATGCCTGGTCCAGAGTCCTTGTGCTTAACCCTTTATGATACTTGAACTGGGCTGGGGAGACAGAAACAGGAGAGCACAAAAAGGAGCAGGGGATGAGTAGACTTAGAGAAAGTTACAGTATGAGTCTCCAAAAGCTAAGCAGTATTTTAATCTAGTTTTAAACCCCATGCATGCCTTCTCAAAAGTGAGGCCCACCAGTGTTCAGTGAGGGTTACTCCCAGAAAAGTATGTTTCAGGTATTTATTTATTTATTTAAATATATTTCTTTCACACCTCTGGGGAGGCGAGTCCTCACATGGCCTCTTACAATAAAAATGCTGAAAAGTGGACAAATACACAACAGCAGAGAAGCAACATATGTAGGAAGGAGCATTCTGATCGTTCTAATCTAAAACATTCTTTAAAAGTTAAATATTTATTACTGACAACTTGGGAACCAAAACAAAAAACAAAACAGTGATGTTTTGAAATAAGTGGTTAAAATTTGAATGCTCCACTCTGCCATCTTGATTCAAAATGGCATCCAGTTGTATCCAAACATAGACAAAAACTCATTGTCTCACGAACCTTCCTGCACAATTTGGTTTTATTTTACCCACCCACCTCTTCTAACAGCAAAGAAACCATTCTCCACCTTAGTGGTGAAAATAATCCATGCCACTTTGCCGTATACTCTGCTACATAGCCAGTATCTCTTTAGCTTTCATGCCTATTACTGTAGAATTCTGTCAATGCTTATTCAGGCAAATTTGCCATGCTTCCTGAGTAGCAAGAATTGTCTTACAGCCTGCCTTGCACTTTGAATGTGTGTCGCCTTCCATTTTCCATCCAATCATCTATAGAAAGCTTTCCATAGGTGATCTTTTTTCCATAGATGACCTTTTTCAAAAAATGGCATCCACTTGCCTCAGTGATAATTCCATTGGGCAACCCTGACACTTTAATACAGTTTGCTTGTCCTCTTCCAGATTACAGGGGCCCATAGAGGGTGCCATGACTGAGGGGACACACACACACACCACAATCCTGGAGCAGTACACTGTGTGTTTGCTTGTTTTGTATCTGTTTCTATGTGTGTGTTTCTGTGTGTGTCCATCGTGCTAATGTGTTGTCATTCTTGAAAGCTACATGTTGTTGTTGTTTAAAAAGTTCCTCCTGGGAGGCTGTCTCTTCTGTGTTGGAGGTTGCCACTGCCACTAGATTTGGATTTATGCCCTTTACGCCAAAGCAGCATAAATCCAGTTCTCATTTCAGGGTCTTCTTCTTCTTCTTCTTCTTCTTCTTCTTCTTCTTCTTCTTCTTCTTCTTCTTCTTCTTCTTCTTCTTCGCAAATGGTTTTGTGGGCAAAGGGAGGGCTTGACACGGAGTGGTCTGGGGGAAGTGAAGGCGGCAATAGGAAATAGTGTGGAGGGGACATGTCGGCAATCAATCCCTCTGGCTGACTGTTGCACACTCCGGAACAATAGATGATCACTCTTCATTATAGCAGTCTGAATGTGTGTTACTCTGCTGGTTCCTTTCCTTACATTATCAGATCAATAGAGCCTTAATTGCTGAAGAAAGGGAGTACCGTACACAATCACAACACAATGGTTTAATCACTTGGATGCTTGAAGTTAATTTCAGGCAGTTAATTTTTCACTGATGTTCTCATTCCACCAGGGCTGGCTTGCCTTCTTGAGCCAAACAGGTGGCACACAGGACCTTCAGATAAAGGCAGTTTATTAATAGCTTTTGACAAAATCACTTGGGCCAGTTGCCAGTGGGGGACACATACATGTACACAAACACACACTCAAGGACCAAAAGGGTCTAATACTCTGCCCACTGATGTTTTGTGGAGCTCCGCATTCAGGTTGTGTTGACTCTATTCCCATACCATTAAAAAAGATGTCAAACGGAATCTAAATATTCCCCACAGGAAAATTTCGTCTACCCATTGTGTACCTTAAGATCTGATTCCAATTAGCTGGCTGTAACAGTACGGCAAAGTGCTGCTCAGGGGAAGGGAAGGGAATATATTTGAAGAACCTCCACCCTCCAAACACGTTTTCTTTTCTTTTTTTACTATGTCTCATCACCGCTAAGGGGGGCGGAATAGACATTTTAGGGAAAGAATAGACAGCAAATTGTTGTGTGAAATACTTCCTGTCACCACAAACAAACAAACAAACAAACAAACAAATAATTCCGGACATGCCATTTTGGAAGGAGGAAAAAAAAATCCCTTGTGCTTCAGACCACATATAATTAGAGTTGCACACTGCCCCAATCTCTGAGCAGTGCAAAATTCCAGGGGTTCCAGGTACTTATTCAGGGTTTGTGTTTCCTTTCAGGAATGAGGCACAGTGGGGACTGTGGTGTCTTTGTGATATGCTGCTTTATTTACACATATATACAACCTGAGCCTATGATAGAACAAATCACAAGATTTGTTCTGAGTACCGGAACTCAGTTGAGCTCACAGTCCTTCAATGTAAAAATGTATTCCTGGTTTCCCTACAATTCCTTAATTTCAGCAGACTAATTGGTGCATGTGTCATTTTGTTGCTACTACTGTTAAACAATTGGGAATCAGACGTTCTTGCCCACCTACTGCAAACCACCCAGACATTTACCAATAGATGCAGGCCTACCATCTGCCCACCCCTTGTGTACATGATTGCAATTTTAGCCTTCTACTAGAAATGGGGCGGCAGAGGAGAATTCCTTTATTCATTCATATGCACATTTACATGGGAATAAGTCCCACTGAACTTAATTGGATTTACAGTGGTACCTCTACTTAAAAATAACTCTACTTACGAATTTTTCTACTTACAAACGGAGCTCCGTCCGCTATTTTGGATGCGGTTTAGATAGGATTTTTTCTACTTATGAATTTTTAGATAGGGTTGCTTCGACTTACGAATTTTTTCTCCCAATGCATTCCTATGGGATTCGACAAATTTTTTGGACTTACAAATGTGTGTTCGGAACACATTAAATTCATAAGTAGAGGTACCACTGTACTTCAAAGTAGTCATGCCTAGGATTGCACTGCTGGGCAGAAATCCTCCACACATTTAATAGGGACAGGAATAAACCCAGTTGTTACCCCGACTTACTCCTAAGTAAGCATGGTTAGGATTGAACTGCATGGATTTGCTAGAGCCTTTTGTTTTAGTCTGTATGCCCCCCTCTCCCCAAATTGAGAGAAAGAGTAACCAAGATCAAGAGAGGGTCAGAGAGAAAATAAGTCAGGATGAAAGCTTCTGCTCAAAAGAAGAGGCTTGAAGGGAAACACAATTTCTTTGTTGTGATGCTTTAGGCTAACCATTATTCACCACTTTCCCCCTCATATTGCATCTTTCATGATTTGCTTAAGTGATTTTAAATTGCTTTTGCAATGCAGTTTAACAGAGACTGCAAAAAAGTGACCCCCAAAGTCTATGAAATGAAACAGCCGGCGCAAAGCCATCAAAGGCCTCAACTCTTCCGCAATGAGGTTATGAGCGCCACTACCACTGCTGCTCACGGGGTGCCCTCGGAGTATGAAAGAAAGGAAAGGAAGAAAGCAGCCTTGATTAATGGGCGCAGGCAGAGGAGCATTAATACTTGTGGCTGTGCAGAATGGTTTATGTTAAATCTATACTAGCTTGCATTTGCCACACAAGTGCAATTAAGAGCTGTTGGAAAGAAAACCACACCGATCCGTCCCAGCTATATTTTCATATATCAGCGGTGCAGGGTGCGGAAACAATAATCCTTATAGTTGGCCAGGTGATAGAGGAGGGTTAGACACCAAACTTTATCCAAAAAGAAACACTGTGGAAATTTACTCCTTTAAGATCCAATAAAGCAAAACTTAATCAAAGGCTTTGCTCCGCCTAGAACGGTGACAATCTTTCTTCCTTGAGCTGCTGAATACATTAACCCAGGCATCTGCCAGAGCGTTGGTGGGAGGGTGGAGTGTCAGCATTTGATCTGAATTTGGCATGCAACTTGAAATCAAGTTATTAATACGTTAAGAGTCTCTAGGGGTCAGGTTAATAGTTATAGCAATGCTATATCAATTACATTAAATCAATGCCATTCCCAGTGGACCAGAATTTTCTTGCACAACATGAAAAAATAATTGATGTACAGGCCCCACTCCACATTTCCTTTGAGTAGAGCCAACAGGTGGATGCAAAACAGAGAAAGGTTTACCCCACTCCTAAACAGCATTGGAAGCCACCATTTGGGGAGGATACCACATGGTAAAATAGATTTGCTGTGAGTTGCAACCCTCACTGCAAAGGGATCTCTGCAATGAGGCTTTGAAATGCTTTGAAGGGAATGCACTTCCAAACCAATAATTTCACAGGCTCAGAGCTGCTTATAGCATATTGACCTCCTGTATGTTCCTGGAAATCCACCCCTCAAATGGAAAAAGCTGAGTAGACCTTTTAACCACACCCAAATAA
The DNA here is from genome assembly GCF_963506605.1 of Zootoca vivipara. Lineage (NCBI taxonomy): Eukaryota > Metazoa > Chordata > Lepidosauria > Squamata > Lacertidae > Zootoca > Zootoca vivipara. The sequence goes on along the minus strand of NC_083282.1, from coordinate 73,162,086 downwards.
GTTCAGACAAGATTCAAAATTTGGTTTGGTTTTTGGCAGAATTTAGACCACAACTTTATTGATTACAATCAATAGGCTCTGGTTCGACTAGCTCCCTGCACCCTTGCAGGTAGTGCTGACCCAGGACACACCATAGGTCAGCCTTGGGTGAACATCCGGCAAAGTGGAAGGCGGGGTCAAGCCAGTCCACCAGCCAGAAGCCCCCCTTGGACTCTGGCTCAGGGCACAACCCCTCTCAGGGGGTTTACAAGTTGTGATGATTTGCTACACAGCAGGCGAAACCCAAATGGCACCAGCCAATCAGCCAAGTGGGGAAAATTCCTGCCATGCCCCTGTCTCAATGACAGACGACACATGACGGCATAGCAAGGTCATGTGTGCAAGCCCTAAATATAGGGAGAGGGGTGTGTGGGTGTTCTGATGCACTGGCCCAAAAGAGGAAGCTCAGGGACACATGCATGGGCTTAAATAGAGGTTCCTCGATAGAATTTAGCTGGCATCCCATTGGTCTGATTGCACCCAGCATTGAGGGACCTCCAATAGGGTGTTGTGGCCATTCAAACATTCCCACCCACAACACAGGGTTTGGTTGCTGGTCGCACCGCAACACATGCCCTCTTGTTAGGGAGGACCCGATTTAGCATAGGACATGCAGTGACCAACTTTTCTATGACAGCAGTGAGGGATGTGGGGAAAACCAAATTCTTTTTAAAGGAACTAACAGTGCAACTTCAAATTCATTGCATGGAAACCTAGTACCACATCAGGTTTAGTGAACCCATTCAGCCATTCTTCTGAGTCTTCTTATCTCTTCCATTTCCTCTGCTATAAGAAGACACAACAAGTAAAGCCAGAAGGAGCCCTGACAAGAGGAGTTGTACAAGATAAAAGTACTGTTGTGATCAAATGCCATTCTAGTCTCCCAACAGCAGACTGACAGATGCCTGAAGGAGGCTTGAAGGAGCAGGCTCTGAAGTAGGATTGGGCAAATGCATCAGTTTTGGTTACAGGTAGGTACCGTAGCCGTGTTGGTCTGAGTCGAAGCAAAATAAAAAAATTCCTTCAGTAGCACCTTAAAGACCAACTAAGTTTATATTTTGGTATGAGCTTTCGTGTGCATGCACACTTCTTCAGATACCAGTAGTGCATGAAGAAGTGTGCATGCACACGAAAGCTCATACCAAAATATAAACTTAGTTGGTCCTTAAGGTGCTACTGAAGGAATTTTTTTATTTTGCATCAGTTTTGGTTTACGTTCTGTTCTTCACAGTTCCACATCAGTTTGTGAATGTTGAAAAATGGTCTTTTGAATCGAATCGAATTGAATAATTGTAGAGTTGGAACGGGGTATGAGGGTCATCAGGGCCGTCTTAAGCGTATCTGGCGCCGTGGTGTGAAGATCCCTCTGGCGCCCCCCCCCCGCCCCGTTTCCTGGCGCGGCTGTCTGGTGGGCGCAGCGTGGCTGCCGCGGGCACAGCAGTGCAGCAGCCCCCTGCCGGCCTGGCGCCCTGGCGCATTGCGCCACCCAGCCTTGCCTTAGAGCCGGCCCTGAGGGTCATCTAGTCCAACCCTCTGCAATGCAGGATTTTATTTTATTTTGTCCAATGTGGGGCTTGAACCCAGGACCCTAAGAATAAGAATCTCATGCTCTACTGACACCAGCATTTTAAAGCATAGTCCTCCCAATACAGTGGAACCTCGGTTTATGAACACCTCGGTTTACGAATTTTCGGTTTACGAATGCCACGGACCCATCTGGAACGGATTAATTCATTTTCCATTACTTTCAATGGGAAAGTTCGCTTCAGTTTATGAACGCTTCAGTTTATGAACAGACTTCCGGAACCAAATACACCCATGCTTTGGATTAAGTACACTTCAGGTTGAGTACTCCACGGACCCGTCTGGAATGAATTAATCCACTTTCCATTACTTTCAATGGGGAAGTTCACTTCAGTTTATGAACGCTTCAGTTTATGAACAGACCTCTGGAACCAATTGCGTTCATAAACCGAGGTACCACTGTATACACATTTGTACAAAGAAATTTACTTAATATGATGCATTTGTGTATGTTATTTTCACTGATAAATGCATTTTTATGCACAATTCACCCCAGTATATGCATTTTTGTACACATTGCTTGGCCAGAGAACTGCATTGCAAAGTTCAGAGAAGTGTGAATTTCAAAGAATGGTTTCGATTCACATACTGTTTCAGAAAGTGTAAATCGGGTAGGTTTGACTTTAAATGTGGACTGAATTGGATTTTTCTCCCATTCCAAGTGTGAGGGCAACCGGCCTCTCCTATATGGCTCCAGCAATGTTTGTATTTTCATGTTGTGAACCACCTATATCAACAAGCTCAGAGCCATTGAAGGTGTCTGTCAGATAAATAGTGCAAGCATTGAGGTTACATTAAAATCCTCAGCATGAAACCTGAATCCCCCAATATATGGAATTGGTGTGACTGAGGGAAGGAAGGTAAGACAGAGGAAATAATAATAATAATAATAATAATAATAATAATAATAATAATAATAATTTATACCCCGTCCTCCCCAGCCAAAACCGGGCTCAGAGCGGCTAACATCAAATGTATAACACATTAACATAAAATCAGGCAATCAATTAAAATACATCCTAAAATCAGATCAGGATCAGAATAAAATTCAATCAGATGGCAACCTGCAGATTAGGGCTTGGGGATGCTGAGAAGCGATGGATTCCTTTTATAATTTATATCATGAACCTGAAATTTAAGGTGGATAGTAATGTCGATATATTTTTACACTGCTAATATACATAATGCTGAAATTATGCATTGAACATAATGGATTATTTTCCTTAGCAGTACATAAGGAAAAGGGGTTGTGTGTGTGTGTGTGCAAAATACCACACATATACAGACTAGATTCCCCTTTTCAGCACCTCCCTTCTTACGATGAGGTGCTGGAGGGGAAATCAAAGTGAGATGGAGGCATTGCATGCCTTTCTAAAGAAATCTGATTTTGAGGTTTTTGTCGTTACCGTGGCACAATCTACTTTGCTGCAGCTGTGTAATGAGTTCACATCTGTTAGCACCACCTGTTGCTCTGCATTACGCAGATGCAAAGTCTCAATTTTTCTAATTAGCAACAACACCAAGTATATCTTAATTTTCTTTCCCTCTGCCTCAACTAAACGTGATATTAACAAGGTTACACGTCTACATCCTTGGTGTTTAATTGAATAAGATCCAAGATTGGATTAGGCCGCACTGTCCTCTTAATCTGGTGTCTGTCCAGATCTAAAACCAGGTGTTTGTAATGTTATGTGGCAGGCAAGGGGCAGGAGGTGGGGGCATATTACTTTGTTTAGCACAGATATTAGGGGTTGGGAATCCCTTTCTGATTCTCTGGCTTTACTTTAGAGTAAACCATGTTTGTACATATCTGTGCCATTTGTAGAGACCTATAGATGCACACAGGTAGATACTAATCTGTATTTTTGTGAATATCAGAGAATATGCAAGTACATTCTTTCTCCCCCATCTCCTTGAGACATCACAGCAGGCCAACCTATGTCAAAGGGACAGTCTGTTCCACAAATGTGAATCCCTTCTGTACTCATTCTCCTTCATCAGTCCTTCCTTTTGCTTCCTGCTTACTCCTTCCATCCTTCTTCCCTGTGTTCGAAACTTGTTGAAGTTTCTAAAACAATAAGCACCGTAAGGCTGGTCTTCTGGCCGAGAAACCATTCTCCATATGCCAAAGTATCTGCAAACCATTTGTAGTTATTGACTTGAGAAGAGGAAGAACCCTGCACATTTTCACTTCTTTATTGCTTCACAAGATCCTAACTGGAGCGCTAGTGCAGAAAACAGGTATTCAGCTTCAAATTAAGTCCTGTTTTCGGGTCACCTTGCAGGTCTCCATAATTCCCCATGTACCTTGCCATCATGCCTTCCTTAGGCTTTTGCTAGCTTCTGAGAAGCAACAGCAGATGAGGGCTGTTGCCTGCATTTTCTGCTCACGGGCTTCCAAGAGGCAGCTTATTGACCACTGTCAGAAATGGGATATTGGGCTATATGGACCACTGGTCTGACACTACTTCGCACTTTGTGCAATGTGTTTCTTCTCATCCTACAGCAATTTAGATCAGTTGTGCATTTGTGGTGCAAATGATGTGCAACTTACTGCATATCAGCACATATCTGATGCGCACTCAGTCAGTGGATTTGCACTACTGCAGGGTCACGGCATATCTGCCCCCACAATGTGAAAAGGGGCAACACTGTGGCATGTAGCAGCTAGAGTTTGAGAGTTGGAATGGAGACACCCTCAGCCCAGCCCAGGGGGTTGGACTACTAGACCATGGGTAGGCAAACTAAGGCCTGGGGGCCAGATCCGTCCCAATCACCTTCTAAATCTGGCCCACATACGGTCCGGGAATCAGCATGTTTTTACATGATTAGAATGTGTCCTTTTATTTAAAATGCATCTCTGGGTTATTTGTGGGGCCTGCCTGATGTTTTTACATCAGTAGAATGTGTCCTTGGATTTAAAATTCAACTCTGGGTTATTTGTGGGGCATAGGAATTTGTTCATTTTTGTGTGTGTGCAAAATATAGTCCAGCCCCCCACAAGGTCTGAGGGACAGTGGACCGGCCCCCTGCTGAAAAAGTTTTCTGAGCTCTGGACTAGACGATCCTTAAGGTCCCTTCCAGCTCTGCAATTCTATGATTCTGCCTAACATATCTCTGAGAGATGGAGATAATGGGATAATAGGATGTCCTGAGTTCTTGGAGGAAGGATGGGATGCGTATGGGCAGCGACCGATTGATGCATGATCACGCACACGGTGCTGAATCCGGAAGTGACCCAAAAATATCACTAAAACATCACTAAAAGGGCAGAACAGGGGCCAAACAGAGGAAGGGCAGGGTGGAATGGGGGTGGAGCAGTCAGAACACTTACACAGGACCCGCCAATGCGGCTGGGGGTCTGGAAAGTGAGCATTGCCTGTACCTAAGAAAACTGCATGCTGCATAGATATCAGCATCAGTTCTACTGACTGAGGTCACACCCACAGCATATATGTGAAGCACATTCAGCACACATTCAAAGTCCATGACTTCTCACAAAGAACCCCGGGAACTGTAGCTTTTTGGGTTTTTTTTTACCCTTCAGAGATCTACATTTGCCAGCACCCTGAACAAACCACAGTTCCCTGGATTCTCTGGGGGAAGCCATGTGCTTTAATTTTGTGCTGAATGTGCTTTAAATGTATGGTGTGAATGTGACCTGAGCATATCTAATCCCACCCATGCCCCTAAAAAAACCCTTTTGCAGATGAAGAGAGAGGGGAAAAAATATCCCCCCTTAATATCAAACACTCTCCTCTGGCCATCCTTCATTCATATTCCACCTGAATATGCAGAGGGAATTCCTCTGGGATACAACAGCAATTATTTGTGTGATTTAATTGGCATTATCATTTTACTGGCTTGACAGAGACAAATCGCTCGACTGGATAGGAATGCAGTAGTGACAGCACTGCAGAAGGAGAGAGCCTTCCTTCCTACAGCTGGAAAAGGAGATGACTACTAGTGCATCTTAATAATTAGCTGTGTTATAATTAATTGGACTATTTGAGAGCCAGTTTAACAAACAAATGGAGGGCTTGATCGTTCAGTAATTGACAATTTGTTTCCAAGATGGTTCCTCTTTGTACCCGATGCAACACAGAGCCAGCCCCACAGGGCTGGCCTGAGGGGGCATGCAAAACAAATGAGCCCAGGAGACAAAGAAGAAGGAAGGGCTCCTCACCCACCCCAGATTGCAAGGATCCCAAAGACATATTTTTGTCTTGTACAAAAGAGGGATTGCCGCCAGCTTTTTCTTGTAGGTGTAAAGCAGCTGCTGCAAAATTGCACCAAGAGCCCTGCTGGACCAATAGCGACACCAGAGGTGTCTTTCCCATAGGGCCTAGTGGCTCATTGCACCAGGGCGCTAGCCTCTCAGGGGCGCCCCAGCGAGTGGGGGTGTTGCACAACTTTGCCGACGGCCTCCCCTTTCCCTCCACGCTGCCAGATGGTTGGCGGGGTGTGACGAGCCACTAAGCCGTATGGCTTCTCCTCCACTGCCCCCTCCTCTCCCTCGGCTGTGGGAATCCCCTCAGCCGCTGCCCACCGAGCCACTGTTTTCTGAGGGAGCTGCGGGAGCAGCGGTGGTGGGAGCGGCTCCCGAGGGGTCTCCTCCGCATCACCTGCCCGCCGCTCTACCACCTCCACTCCCGCCTTGGGCCGCTGGGCAGCAGTGAGAGCACCGGCAGTGGGCTGTCGTCAGACAGAGGAGGAGGAGGAGGCGCCCCAGAGCCTTGCAAACGAGCGTTGGGTTTCGGCGGTCTGGCTAGTCGTGGCGCAGCCACCACATTGGTGGCGTCTTCTGTGGGTGGCGGCTCCTGGGGCTACGAGGTGGTCTGCAAGTTGAGCCCCGAGTTCTGAATTCTGGGAAAGGGAGGGGAGGCCGGAGGGATCTTTGCGCCACAGTGGCGGATGTGCTCAAGACAGCCCTGAGCAACACACTTCCATACTTCAGCTTTCCTATGCTATGTGTATCTTCAGAATATAATTTGGTGCCCATTGGCAGTGGTGAGGTGGAAGGCAGAGCAGCCAACCATAGGAGGATAGACAGAATCAACTCATTCTACTTTTGTCCCCTCCTTCCCCCTCCTGAGTTCTGCAAGGGCAACACTGACACTTAATGAGGAAACTCACAGCTAGTGCCAATCCTCTTGACTGGCTGTGTAAGTAAGCAGACAGTCAGGTGCGGGGCTGGCTGAAGGCAAACAGGGTCCTCCCAGCTGGTTCCTCCCACTGTTCCTCTGCATCCAGCCAGGCCACGACAACACCAGTCACTGGGGTACCACAATTAGGAGAGTGCGCCTCTGCCCTTTTCCTGCTTGTGGGCTTTGCATATGCATCTGATGGACCAGCGGTGGAAATGGCCAGAGGTAAAAAGTGGATCGGGCAACAAATGTGATGTTTACCTTTGTAAAGTAGGCAACCTTTAAAGCCCTAAATGGCCTCGGTCCAGTATACCTGAAGGAGCGTCTCCACCCCCATCGTTCTGCCCGGACACTGAGGTCCAGTACCAAGAGCCTTTTGGCGGTTCCCTCGTTGCGAGAAGCCAAGTTGCAGGGAACTGGGCAGAGGGCCTTCTCGGTGGTGGCGCCCGCCCTGTGGAATGCCCTCCCATCAGATGTCAAAGAAAAAAACAGCTACCAGATTTTTAGAAGACATCTGAAGGCAGCCCTGTTTAGGGAGGCTTTTGATGTTTAATAGATTATTTTATTTCATTTTTCTGTTGTAAGCCGCCCAGAGTGGCTAGGAAAACCCAGCCAGATGAGCGGGGTATAAATAAATAAATTATTATCATTATCATTATCATTATCATTCAAGTTATGTGGAAGTCTGAGGTCTCTGTACACACTCCTCTCCATCTTGGTGAGCGAGAGGGCACATTCCAGCCAGGCAAAAGCACTCAAGGAGAGGGCAGAACATGGCCATCGAAGGGTGTGACCTGAGGAGAGTCCTGAGGGTCAGAGAGTGAGAGAAGACCAGAGGGTGGACCACATTGGGCCTCTTGGACTGAGGTACCTCTTCCTGTTCTAATCCAGTGCTCTAACCACTTTACCGCTCTGTGCATCGGAAAATTTAAATTAAATAGGAAGGCAACTTACATGGCTTAGCTGAGACGACACTGTGATTCTTCTGTGTTTTGTCATTAAACCACCTTTATCTTTAGGTTCGGGGTACCTGCATGATCCTAGCATCTCCAGAGCTGAAAGGCTAATAAACTGCAGGTTGAATTATTAAATGATAGCAGTACATAATTGGGGCAGTCTCTGGAGCGAATCTTATCGTTGGACGTTCTTGGCATTTGACCCCACGGGTTGCGTTTCCTTCTGTGAATAATGGCCACCTGGAAGATCAGTCCTCGGCAACCAGGGGGAAAAACAAAAACCAGAAACTAAACTAAGATTAAAAATGGAATCAGTGTCTTTTCCTCCCCGCCTCAGCTGGGCTGAGTCCCCACCGTATTGGAAGACACTGGAAACACTTCTGTCAACTGACTGCGTTATTCTCTCTCTCTCCCCCACCCCCTTTTCGTTTAAATGAGATATGAATAATTGATTCATCTCCTGAATAATTAATAGGATATTCAATAATGAAAGTAATTGTTTGGCACATCCCCCATTGATAATCAACCTAATCTTAGCCTTTCAATATGTGAGGAATATGCATATGTAAAGCAGCCAGAGACTTTATTGGCCAATAATATAGCTAATGTGCACTCTAGGAGGTCACCTTGTCCAAATATCTCCCTGAGTCGCTCATGTGGCTTGATACTCTATGGGTTTTGCATGTGTCTATGTGTGTGTCCATGCTGTGTGCATGCCACAAGGGTTTTGATCCTTGTAACAATTCCCCTCAGAACAGGGTTCCTTTTGCACAACAAACAAAAAAAATCTTCAGTCGGCAATTAATGCTTGCAAGTGGTTTTCTCCCTTTCCCTCTTCCAAGTCAATAGTGCACGTATTAAAGAAAGCAAACCCACCTCTGAATTTCCGGGGGATGTTCATTTCAAGAGCGATTAGAGCACAACTCCACAGAGATGACACCAATCCTCTGGCTCTTTACTCGAGGCATAAGCCCCTTTGTGCAGTGTGTGTGTGTTGTGGGGTGGGGAGAACACCCAAATGCAACATTTTCAATATTGCTTTTCTGCTTGATCATAAAGCCTCTTGATCATAAAGCCTAGCTGAGCCTTAGAGACCAAACATCCTGCAAAGGGGGAAACAGTTTCTGCCTAGGAAAGACCTTAGAGAATAAGAGTTACAGACTACAGCATATTAACTATGGGGTAATGCGGGGAGGGGGAAGGACCATAGTTCAGTGGCAGAACCATTGCTTTGTGTGTGGAAGGCCGCAAGTGCAAACCTCAGCATCTCCAGGTATTCATGTCTGAAATCCTGGAGTACATAGATCATTGTGTTAATTCTTCTCAACCTCTCAGCGGCTTTTGATACCATTGACTATGGCATCCTTCTGGAGCAACTGTCTGAACTAGGGGTGGGTGGCACCTCTTTGCGGTGGTTTCAGTCCTACTTGGATGGTCATCCCCAGAGGATATTGCTCATAGGTGCCAACTCCCAGATTGAAAAATCAGGGATCGGCATGGCGTGGCACCGAAAGTCGCGATGCGGCCATTTTGGAACTGGGCAGAGTGGCACCGGAAGTTGCTTCTACGCATGCTCTGCCCATTTCCAAAATAGCTGCAGCGCCGAAATTCGCACTGCGGCCATTTTGGAAATGGGCAGAGCAGCACCGGAAGTTGCTTCTATGCATGCGCTGCCCATTTCCAAAATGGCCGCAGCGCCAGAAATTGCTTCTGCACATCCCCAGAGACTCCAGACATGCGCAGAAGGAGCTTCCCCGGGTCGGTAAGAATCCGGGGGATTTACGGGGTTTTTAAAAATCCAGGCTGCCAGCGGGAAACGGCTGGAAAAACAGGGGGTTTCCTGGGGAATACGGGAGACTTGGCAGCTATGATATTGCTTGAGGAATGCTTTTCAGCCCCATGGAGTCTTCAATGTGGGATTCCACAGGGCTCAATCCTATTCCCCATGTTGTTTGACATCTACATGAAACCGCTGGGTGGGGTATCCATAAATTTGAAGTAGGTTGTCAGCCGTATGCTGGTGACACTCAGCTCTATTTCTCCTTTACATCTGCAGGTGAGGCAGTGGAAGTGCTGGACCAGTGTCTTGCCTCGGTAATGGACTGGATGAGAGCCAACAAACTGAAACTCAATCCAGATAAGACTGAGGAGGCACTGTTACTGGGGGTTTCCCTAGACCAGATGGGTGGGAGGTCGCCTGCTCTTGATGGGGTTACACATCATCTGAAGGAGCAGGTTCATAGCTTGGGGGTACTCCTGGATCCTTTGCTGTCGCTCGAGGCTCAGGCAGCCTCAGTGGCCCAGGGTGCCTTCCATCAGCTTTGGCTGGTGGACCAGCTACGCCCCTGTCTGGACAGGGATAGCCTAACTACTGCTGTCTATGCTCTGGTAACATCAAGGTTGGATTAATGCAATGCGTTATACAAAGGGCTGCCTCTGAAAATGGTTCGGAAACTTCAGTTAGTGCAGAATTCAGCGGCCAGGTTGCTCACCGATCCTGGTCCGACTGCACTGGCTACCAATTAGTTTCTGGGCCCAATTCAAACTGCTGGTTTTGACCTCCAAAGTCTTAAATGGCTCAGGAACGCAATACCTCAAGGACCACCTCTTTCCATATGAACCTACCTGGACCCTGAGAATCAAACAAACAAACAACTATTTGCTGTCATTTTTTCCAAGAATGCTAATTGCTCCACCATCCCTCCAAGCAACCACTAAGATATAAGCCCTACCGACATTTACATCAGTTCCTGGGACCTACAGGTCACACTATTATTATGTGATGAGTTTCTTATTAAATGAAAGGGTAGAAAACTGACAAAAGCATTTCTGTTCAGGACGGAGAATTTCAGACCTTTCAGATGTTGCTGAACTATCGCTCCTATGATTGCTGTCCATTTACTCTGTGGGGCAGGGCTGATGGGAGTTGGGTTGAAAACTCAACAACATCCAGAAAGCCACAGATTCCCTTGCCTTCACAATGCAGGTACTCATTTTGTGCCACTCTAGCTGTATGAACTTTCCACCTTAAGCTGATCTTGTCCTCACCGCTGTGGCATATACAAGCAGGAGAGCTTTGTAGGATGAAAGCATCACACTCGCCATGCAAAGTAAGGATGGGCAAGCAATTCGTTCAGCCACACTTTCTGAGCTGAAATACAACTATTCTTTATATCCCCACTCCTCTGAATTTCCTGATGCAGTTCTGCAACCATGAAAATTAGGGCAAAATTTGTATATTAGGGGGAAAGCTGTGCAAAAATAATATTAAAAATGCATATTAGTAAAAATTGTTTACAAAAAAAATTCTTCATCATAAACCATAAGAAATGGATATCTCCTGGATGTACACCTGTCCCCCTTCAAGCACTCAACTGGAAATGCTCCGAGGAAGGATTCAGGAAGAAGAGGCAGACAGAGGGAGAATTGGATCTAAATTCAATTCTTCGCAAACAAATACCAGTTCCAAGTGGAGATCACTTAATTTTATATGCACAGACATTAGAGGGTCTCATGTATGCTGCCGAGATCTGTTATCTGTCAAGTGAGTCCCTCCCCCACACCCCTCCCTTGCTTGGCCTTAGCTAACATTTACAGTAAATCTCTTGCAGTGACCATTAAATCTGAAGCTGCCTTGAGCGATAGTTTCAATGGGTGTGTTGACAGCCTGAGTGTTAATAATGATGCAAACACTAACCTGTTTATTGATTTGCTTTTTGTACCCTTCAGCCTAACTCACTTCTTCTCACTCTCGGAGGAGAAATCTTAGAATCAGTAATCAGGTGACAGCTCCGGGGCCCTTTTTGTTCCCAGCATTGTCATCTAACCCAAACTCCCGGAGATAAATTACAGGTACCTTATTCTGCCTGTGCCAGCCACTCAATATACTGTTACTCAAAGCGAGATGTAGTATTTGTCACTGGTGCCAGCAGACAGAGGGAGGGGTGGTGGTGGCAACTACTACAGACAGGAAAAGCTTTTAACGTTTGACAAGAGATGCATAGGAGAGTTTTAAATTTAGCCCTTCAGTGAAGGTTGCTGCCTATCCATTAAAGTAGCTTGTCAGAGGTCTGGAGAGGTAGGAACAGGTCTGGAATCCAGACAGCTTTTAAGATGCTTGAGAACCCACAGGGAAACTCACAGTGTGGCTGTGCATAAGAAGAACCCTGCTGGATCTTCTAGTCCAGCAGCCTGTTCTTACAGTGGCCAACCAGTGGCCTACAGGAAGCCAGCAAACAGGGCCTGAGTGCAGCAGCACTCTCCTCCTTTGCTATTCCCAAAGCTAGTGTTCAGAAGCGCACTGGGTTCCAACTGTAACAACAGAACTTCACCTGGCTCTTCTCTCACAATGCACCCTCAAAATCTACTCTGGAAGGTCCTCCAATCCTCTGGAGCAAATTTTGAGGGGGCATGGGGAGGCTTTGGGGGAGAGGAGGCAAAAGTTCCATTGAACAAGTGGACATCTGCTGTGCTGGTGGAACAGCAGCATTGGATACAATGCTCATTGCTTTCAACAGTGAACATAGAACATAGAACATAGGCATTGTGACTAGCGGCCATTTTTATTTGTAGAATTCCAAAATGTGTTGGACGTTATTTTTCTCTCTCTACCCCTTTGCTTCCTTCTCTCCCTGCCTCCTATAGCCACTGACCGTCTTATCCTCCATGAATTTGCCTAATCTTCTTTTAAAGCATTTTGAAATATTTTATCATCCAAGTTAGTGGTCATCACCATACCTTATGGGAAGAAATACCATAGTTTAACTACATGCATTGACTATTTTTTCTTGCTACCCTGTTGTTCTCTTGAATCTCTTGAGTATAAGGCTTTATGAGTTGATATAAGCAAGGTTATATAGCCCAGATTTGTAAGAAGAAAGCTCCACTCTATAACCACCTGCGCTTGAGGACATTTCGGGATATGGCTGGCCAAGCAGCTGTAGGCGTGCCAGATGTGGTACAGGCAACTGAAGTTCATGGCACTCTTGAACAGAAGCAGGAGGACCAGGCCTATACTCATGCCAGCCTCTGATGTGCCACACCTCTAACTCTTCCTTGTCTAAGTAAAACAGGAAAACCGTAGCAGGAAAACCCTATCGAGGCATTGTGGTGGGTGGGATGGGAAGGGAGGCATGTATTCTTGTCAAGAAAATGTTGTCCACTCCACTGCTGTATAGAAAACAAGATGTCCATTTAGAGGCAGTTTATATAAACACAGAGGGCTGGTTCCAACATAGGTTGGAGAATCCTGGTCTGACTCACAGCAGACCTATTGTCTTATTTTTAGAACAAAACCACCAGTGACTTGAAGTCTTGCTCCAGTTTATTTATGATGTAGATTTATATACTGCCCTTCAAATAGTGTTCCAGGGTGGCTTACAGTAGTAAATCAAAAGTACAATAAAACCACTTAGGTAATAGTGAGCCTCCCCAAGAAGAGTGTCTCTGTCCATGACCAGCATCTTGTGAAGGAGCTGTAGCTGGAAGGGAAGCTGAACCCAGGTGTTGTGGAGCTGAGTAAATGAACTGGACACTCAATGGGGAACACTTGATCGACAAAGGGGATTCAGAGGAAACTGAAAGGATTATATCCTCACTGCCTGCTTCTCCTCTTCCTGATCACCTGCAATGATTCTTTCTGAGTGTAAGCCAAAGATGGAGAAACTTTGGCTCTCCAGGTGTTGCTAGACTACAGCTCCCATGATCATCCTTGGCCATTGGCCATGCTGGGAGTTGGATTCCAACAATGTATGGAGCGTTGCAGGTTCGTCACTCCTGGTGTAGACCCTTGTACCCCAAGATACTCTGGGCAATAGAGTCATCTAAAAGTCAGCTGGGAACTCCTGTGCCAGCTCTCAGCTTCTACCGGATTTACTGCCACCTTCATTCTTGAGGCTTCTGTAATGAAGGGTGAGAACTGGGGATCAAGACAGGGCTTAGGCAGCAGTTGGAAGGATTTAAACAAAGGGTGACACATCCATGAACCGAAGCATTTCAGTCTGGTTTGCAGTTTTTGTAGGTTCTTCCAGATCCTCAGTTGTACTGGTTTTTTTCCACGGAGTCCCACGCTGCTGCTTCCTCGGAGGAGACTAGCCAGGGATCTGGGTTAGGTAGGATCCTGACAATTCCGTACTTAGGGGCATCAGTAGTTATTTTCCCCTGTAATCAAACTGACTTAAGTAGAATGTAACAACTGCTAAAGAGACTCTCTTTTTGAGCCAACATCAAGTAGACACTGACCTCCTTCTAATGCTGATAGGTCTGAAAGATTGGCCAGACCACTGCCTATGAACTTCCTAGGTAAAAATCCTGAGCTTTCTGCTTTTGATCTGTGCACACCCCAGCATATGTGGAAAAGGAACATGGGCTCAACCAATTCACTATCACTCAAGTGTCAACACTCAAGTTAAATAGTGTGAGTAATCCAGGAAGAGATATAGAGTAGGTTTAGTGTCCAGATCCAATCAATCAGAAATTATGTAGGACTGTTTGTGTGTTGGACCTCTCTGCATTTTTCTGCACTTGGCCAACCACCAGAGTGGTTGTTGTCCAGATTCAGTGGCCAGGAAACCTCTGGATACATTCTAATTCCTGATGCCTTGTTAGGAGAGCAATTGTTTCAATGACTTTGCGGAGACTCCTCTGATTTAGCCCTCATATTAAGTAGAGTTGTATTTCAGGCATGAAAATGCAGATAATTGCATTCAATCAATACTTCTATCCTTATCAGTCTCCAAAGATACCCAGCCTCTCCTCCCATTACTCCCTGCTCAAAATATAATACACCCATCTTTACTTTCTCTTTTGGCTCTTATCAGAAAGTGGCTGGTTCACAACCCGATCCTCAAAGGCAAGGGTTATTCTCACCTGGGGTGGGGGAGTGCATGGCAGTAACTGTTCTTTTAAGGAACAAATCCAATAACTTCCATATAAATTGTCTGGGAGAGAAAACTTCTTTCCTTTTGGTCTTTGTAGCTGTTTCAGCATTTTTTCCCTGTGGAAGATGAAAAACTTTTGCATTGAGCAAAACACAGATTTATGGTCAATAAAGTGAAGTTTAACAGTTTATAGGAGCTATACATTCTTTTTTTTACAAACTGTTATTAAAAACAGGGTGTTCTCTCCCCCACCAAATTGTGTGGAAGGAATGTACTTCAGGGCCCATTGTGTCAGTATTTCAGAGCTCCAAAGAGACAAGCAGAGCCTTAGGAATAATAGTGGGCCAGAGCAGACTTTTCACTTTCACCACTTGGTGACTGCTGCTCATGCAAACCAGTGAAACTCATAAAATTGTCACTTTTTTATAAGGGTTGCATTGAATGCAGAGAACTGCATTGCAAACTAGAAATCCCACACACATGTAAAAAAATGGGATTCAAAATCCTCTTCAGTTAGCGTAGAAGAGCTATAGTAAAAAATATCAGTAATGATCACATTGTCCTCTGCAAATTTGGTCCATATATATACAGTCAAACCTCGGAACTCGAACGTAATCCATTCCAGAAGACAGTTCGACTTCTGAAAAGTTCGAGTTCTGAAGCACGACAATTGGTTGCAAGGTCTTCTTGCACTCAAGCAGAAGCCACGTCAGACGTTTGAGTTCTGAGGAACGTACGAAAACTGGAACACTTACTTCTGGGTTTTCGGCATTCAGGAACCGAAACGTTCGAGAGCTGAGGTTTGACTGTATATCCACATTGATGTGGTTATTTTCAAGCACAAAATGCTCTATACAGCAAAAACTGCTTAAATTGAGAGAAAGTGGACTGAGGCTACTTGGGGAACTTCATGACCAATTCTGACCTGGTTCTCACTGAATGAACCATTCATCAGGTGGGGATGGAATGAAGCCCTCTCAAAAGATGTGGAGAGCAAGAAATTCATCTGGCTCTTTAAGAAAGGAGTTGCTACTTCCCTTATGAAGTGACCAATAGTTTTCCATTTTTTCTTATTTTTTAAATTTTGTTTTAAAGCCTTGCCCTGCTCATTCTTCCCTGCTACATCTTCCTGAAATGCATTGGGAATGAGGATACCTCCTGATGGATCATGAGGCTCTCTCCATAGGTTCCCACCGGCTGCATTTTCTGGCAAGCCCTAGTAACATATGGAGCAAACCACTCCCATTTTTTTGGGAATAATTTATCCCACGCACAAGAAAACCAAGCCCCATTTTCATAGGAGAGAGTATTTTCAGAACTTTTGGGGAATGGGGAGTTCATTTGATTCCAGGATTAAGAGATAAGAGCCTGTTTTTCCCCCCATGGTGTCTGCTGTGGCAAAAAACTGAGAATACTCTGAGAATATTCTATGGCAGGCACAGCCTAGCCTCCTACCGAGATTGTTTCTGCTCACAGCATACAGGACGCCCTTGAAAAAATGCCTTCAGACAGTATACGTTAAATACAGGTCTATTATCAGCTCAGTCTCTCGGAACACAGTCCTTCCAATTGTGATCAGTGGAATGACTCCCTTTGATCAGTGGTAACATTCTGTGAGACTCCATGCACCTACAAACATATAAACATAAGAAGAGCCTGCTGGATCAGGCCAATGGCCCATCTAGTCCAGCATCCTGTTCTCACAGTTGCCTGTGGGAAACCCATGAGCACGATCCAAGACAAGCACAAGAGCTCTCCTCCCTGCTGTGGTTTCCAGCAACTGGCATATACAGAATCATAGAATTGTAGAGTTGGAAGGGGCCCCCAGGGTCCAACACCCTGCAATGCAGGAATCCTGCCCACAGGCATCTCTGGGTGGGCTCAAACCACCAACCTTCTGGTTAACAGCCAGATGCACTGAGCCATTGTGTCATTGATGGTGGACATTGCTGAGCTTGAACTATTACTCTCATCCACAGCATATAATGAAGAAAGATACCTTTATTGGTTAGCATGGAGACTTAGCTGCCAAGTAACCCATTTTTTGCGGGAAACCCCCGATTTTAATCCGTTCTCCTGAATGGAGAAAAATACCAGAAATCCCCCAGATTTCCTACACATGGGAAGAGCGGCCCCGGAAGTTGCTTCTATGCAACTTCCAGTGTCGCGCCGCTGCTGATCCCACATTTTTCAGCGGGAGACTTGGCAGGTATGCATGGAGAGTCAACACACAACTTAGAAAACAAAAAGTCAACTTTGAACATTTAAAGAGACAGCCTTGAAAATATATTCAGCAGACTAAAAGGCAGTATACTCACAATTGGTTTGGATTTATGATGCAAAGCATCATCCTTGAATGAGCCATTTCTGACTCCACTATCATGAAAACCTCTCCCACCACAGAATGTTTTAAAGGCATTTGAACATTTAGCCAACCAGGGCTTAGATCTACATCAAAATGTATCCCAAAAAAGAGAGGTGTGTGTGTGTGTGTCCCATGACAGTGCCTCGCAGCTCATGCTCCTTCTTCAACCATGTCTGCTGGCATGTTAATTTAATTTAGACTCTAGAAAAAGCCTCCATAATGTTATTGATTATGGTCCCAATCCCACTCTGAGCAAAATCAATGGCAAAATTCTTTTTATAATTTGTACTGTGATAACAGGGATCTCTGTGATCAGTTCCACATACAGGATAGATAGGCTTTATATTCTTAGATTTCCCCACCTTCATTGGTCTTCCTAAGGGTAATTTCATGTAGTATCCCTAACACTTCAATATTTCTCTCTGTGTGTTCTGTCCTCCTTAAACTATCTCAGCTCTACTGTATAATTGGGTATCTTTTTACTGATACAATAATGTACTATTGTCCTACAGACTATTCCATTAAGCTGTTACGTTTGTTGGGGAGAAAATCCTTTACTAAGTAATACACATGATATGGACCAATAGTTCTGCATCATAATCTGTCAATTTAGGGAAGGGAAATCTTTTTTTTTTTTTGGTCTAGTGACCAGACAGAAGATTTTGTGCTGGATTGCATCTGCAGCTCCACACAATGCTTATATTAAGTTTGGAGGATTAAAGCATTGTTTTGTTGCATGCAACTAATGGACCTGAATGCGGATGCATGCTTCTGGTCTTATTAGATGCATCAATCTAAACAGAGATCAGCATCAGCTGCTCATGTGATTTCTTTTATCAGATGAGGACATTTGCTGATAGTTAACACAGTGTGATATGGCTACTCAGCCACACCTATTTATTTGTTATATTTGCATATCCTGTCCTTCTTTCCAAAGGAGCATATGGCAACAAACAAGTGATAAAACATTGAAAACATCTGAAAAGAATTCCAATAGAGATGCAGACTTGGAAAGATATCAGCTCAAAAGTCGGAAGAGAAAGTTCCTCAGTAAGTTCTCCAATCTTTGTTGTTGTCAGAGACTGTGTCAGCCAAATATTCCTAATATTGGAATGCTCAGCCATTTGGGAATGGCTATCATCACCTCCTGGCAAATAGAAGGGGAAGAAATGGAGGCAGCAAGAGATTTTACTTTCTTGGGCTCTATGATCACTACAGACGGTGGCAGCAGTCACAAAATTAAAACATGCCTGCTTCTTGGGAGAAAAGCAATGACAAACCTAGACAGCATCTTAAAAAGCAGAGACATCACCTTGCCGACAAAGGTCCGTATAGTTAAAGCTATGGTTTTCCCAGTAGTGATGTATGGAAGTGAGAACTGGACCATAAAAAAGGCTGATTGCCAAAGAATTGATGCTTTTGAATTATGGTGCTGGAGGAGACTCTTGAGAGTCCCATGGACTGCAAGAAGATCAAACCTATCCATTCTTAAGGAAGTCAGCCCTGAGTGCTCACTGGAAGGACAGATCCTGAAGCTGAGGCTCCAATACTTTGGCCACCTCATGAGAAGAGAAGACTCCCTGGAAAAGACCCTGATATTGGGAAAGATTGAGGGCACAAGGAGAAGGGGACGACAGAGGACGAGATGGTTGGACAGTGTTCTCGAAGCTACAAACATGAGTTTGACCAAACTGCGGGAGGCAGTGGAAGACAGGAGTGCCTGGTGTGTTCTGGTCCATGGGGTCACAAAGAGTCGGACACGACTAAACGACTAAACAACAAAACCATTCCTTTTGGTGCTTATAGAGAGGCATCTGTGTATCTAAAAATCCAGCTCTGGTTTTGGTGCTGAGGCCTTGAGCAATCTGACTTGCATTCTGCAATGCTATGAATACAGGGGAATATACTCCTGAGTAAACCGCCACAGGATTCTACTGCCAAATTCAGTTTCATAGTTTCAATGAACCAGGGGGCCTGCTGAGCACTAAGAAAAACTGAACAAGGCATTTTGAAACCTTCAAGTTTCTCATCTCTGGAAAGTTATATATGCAAATATAGAATTCCGCAAGGCAGTATTTTCCAAAGCAAATGCTGACATTACAGCCAGCTCCTTAAGTACTTGTATAGCTGATTTGTGCTAAACTGCTTTGTCTGACTGGCAAAGCTGTCTCTTTGCCAAAAGTAACAGTTATAAAATTATGACTTGTGCATATATAATGTTTGTGTTTAACAAGATGACAGAAATGCCACCTTAGTAAAAACTGATTGTGGTTACAGCTGCACAATTCACATCAGGCAAGATTTATTGTATTAAGGTTATGCAATCATCTCATCGTAGAGACAAGGCTCGGGTAATAATATGGGAGGCATGTACTTCAATCTGCAATGCTAGATTCATTGCCACTTTCTTATTAGCTTGTGGAAACATTAGACCTGCATTATCCATTTCGCTAGAGCCTCATTCAGCATTTCCACCAGGAAACAGATGCAGAAAAATTGGGTTATACTAAATACGCAATGAGGCAAAATTATCTGAGTAACCATATTGGTGTAAAAATGTGTGCACAAAGATAGGTTTTTGTATGTTGGGGGTGGCTAACCTGTGGCTTTTCTGCTGCTATTGGACTACAACTCCAAGCAGTCCAAGCTGGCATGACAGTAGTGGAGGGCAAGGTTGGGTGGCGGCACTCGCCTAATCTCTGGTCGCTTGTATCACTGCTGCATGCTAGAGGTGGACAGGTCAGCATGGTGCAAACACATTAGGGCAGCCAATCTGTTACACCTGCCATTCCATGTGCACTGTGCTGAACTCCCCTCTCCATTCCAGTCTAGTATGTAGCAGCAATGCAGGCAACTGGCAGTCAGGTGAGCACTATATTAAAATCATGGATTCAGAAGCAAATCTCCCTGCTTTCAGTGAGAGTTACTAATGTTTATTGCTCCACTGGTTTTAAAGGGCTTTCAAGACTTTCTAGAGGACTGTGCCAGGGAAGCTTATTGTGCTTTATTCAATTTGCACGTTGATCTTTGTTAGGCATGAAGTGAAAAATGTAACAGCTCTTGTTTGAGGAAAACAAACGCTTGCATATATTGGCATAGTCTGCATACTGGCATAGACCCTTTGATGCGGCAAAGCTGTCTAGGGACAAGGAAGACTTCAAAAAATACCATCGAGACTGTATGTTGATTATTATGAGACTGACACATACCTACAAATCTGCAACACACACACACACACACACACACACACACACACAATCCCATGCACATTCTACCTCATCAACTGTTCCAAATCCACATCCAGCTTCTCCTCTCTTTTTTCTCCTTTTGAGCACGGTCAGTCCAAGACTTTTACCTAATCCAGTGCTAAGGATTTCCACTTGTGCAAAGGGACTTTCCCTACTCTCCTCCCAATGTGTGCACCCCACACTGTCCCTAAATCTTCTCCAGATGATGCAGAACAGATTTGGGGATGTAAGGGGGGGGGAGATGGGGACTGTCCTATTGCACAAGCAGAAATCCTTGCGCTAACAGAACACTTACATTGGATACATGACCAGGTGATTTTGCTGCCTTAGGTGAAGGCCAAGCTGAATATCACTTCAACATGAGTGACCGGACAATGGCTAGCTTATTTATTACATGAATCTATGGTGCAATCTCCTTTGGAATCCTCTGCCTGTTCTGATTGCCTTACCTAAAACATGTCAGTAGAGTTGGAGAAGGTTCAGAAAAGGGCAACCAAAATTATCAAAGGAATGGAGCAACTCCCAGTTGGGCCTCATTACTTTAGAGAAATCTAAAATATAGTTTAGAGTATATAATGTCAAATTATGTATGGCATGGAGGAAATGGATACAGAAAGGTTTTCCTCCCTTTCTCATTACAGTCAAACCTCGGTTTACGCCTACCTTGGCAAGCGGCCGCTTCGGCGAGCGACTGTCGCGGACCTGGAAGTGTTTACATCCGGGTTCTGTGGCGTCGGATGCACAGACGCGATCTGCGCAGCTTGTGCATGTGCAGAAGCGATCTGCGCAGCGTGTGTGTGTGTGCAGAAGTGCTCTATTGGTGCCTTGCGCACGCGCCGAAGCGTGCCTTCGGCGAGCGACCGCCTCCGCGGAATGGATTGTGGTTGCAAACCGAGGTACCACTGTACATTACAGCATGTGGACAATCAATGAAGCTGAATATTGGAAGGTTCAGAACAGATAGTTCTTCTTTATGCAGCACATAGTTAAGCTAAGGAACTCATTTGCACAGGAGGCAGTGATGGCCAACAACTTGGATAGCTTTAAAAGAGGATTGGACAAATTCATGGACATTCAGGCTATCTGAGGCCTCCCTAGTTGGAGACAGCAATGCTTCTGAATGCCAGTTGCTGCTAAATGCAGGAAGAGAGAGTGCTCTTGTGCTCTGGGGCTGCTTGTGGGTTTCCCACAGACATGATTCTAGACTATTTCTATTTCTATTCCACCCTCCTTCAAGCTCATGAGCTCACAATGAGCCACAATAGAAAGCACAATCAACAGTAACACTGCATTAAATATTCAACTAAAACTGTAACCATCATAGAAAAAATCCAGACCAACGGGAAATCACACAGATCACACAACATATCAGTGTACAGCTGTCTCATTACCTTCATCCCTTGGAAAGGCAAAGAGGTGGGTCTTCCAATGGCGTCGAAAGGCAGCCAACATTGGTGATAGCCGCACCACTGGGGTCTTCATAAACAGAGATGCCATCACAGAGAGATGCATAGCAGAGACTGTGGGGAACACACGGCTCAGCTCTCCAACCCCTCAACACAGCTCCCCACCCATGGCATCTTCTACCTGAGGTGGCTGCCAAATTAAGGCCAGGCCTGCCACCCATCTGAAAACACCCTTATGAAAACATGCCTAGGTTATCCCAGTACTCAAAGAGCCCATAAATTCCTCCTCAGTTCCGTAATCCATCATTGCTTTTGTCTAGATGACGAGCTGTTGCTCCTCTGTTTAAATAGCTGTGGATTTTGCTGTGTGGCTTTCAGGAGTGGGGTGTGTGTGTGCTCAGTTCTGTCAATGATTACAAGAAGGGAAAGTTTAGGAATAGAAATAACACCCGGAATCACCTTACCTCAGCAAATTTGGATGAAAAGACACCTCTGCATTGACAGTTGTGGGTACGTGGGTGTCCTTTTATAAGATGTCCTATGCTGATTGGTCATCCAGTGTTAGAGCAGGGGCCAGGATCCATAGCTGCCAAGTTTTCCCTTTTCTCACGAGGAAGCCTATTCAGCATAAGGGAATTTCCCTTTAAAAAAGGGATAACTTGGCAGCTATGCCAGGATCTGTCAGCTGCATCCAGGAACCAAGTAGGCTAAAAAGACAAAAGACAGTCACATCCTCCCCATCTCATTCTATTGTTTTCATGCCCCGATAGGTGAGGCTGCTTAGTTGTGGAATGCCCTCCTCAGAGAGACTTACCTGGCAGCCACTTTAATGTGTTTTCAGCCCTGGACAAATACCATTTTATTTTCATAGGCCTCTTTAAACTCTGTACTTTTAATCTTTGGTATTATGCTGTGGTTTTGGTTCCAGCTCTGGATTTTTTCCCTAGATTTTTATATTAGGTGGTGTTTCCTAAGATCTTAGACACTTTTTCTGATTCAGGATTACTGTTCTTCATTTTGTAATGATTTAAATATAGAATATTTTTTGAACATGTGGTTGTGTGTGTTTGTATGCTGCCCCCAAAACTATTATTGGGCATCTGTTACACAGATAGATGTAGGAAGTTACTCACTCACTCACTCACTCACTCACTCAATCAATCAATCAATCAATCAGTTTAGCTCTGCTCCTTACCAGATGTACTGTGTCTAAAGTACCAAATTATTAAAGACCCATGTTACAGAGATTAAAATTCCAAATATTGAACATTAAAGTGAGGATGGTAATAAAAAAACACACACACCTGCTTTATGATTTAAAGAAAAGGTATCAAGGAAAGGCAATGGCAAGGAATGTGTTTTCCAGGAATTTGGGAGTCTGCAACATTACATTACATTATTAACTGCATAATTTCCTTTGCATGTGGCTTTTTTTTCTTTAAAAAAAGTTATTAATGCCTGCAAGATACAAGACCAACCTAAATATAGAACATGAATACACAAAACATATAATGACCTACAAAACATTTTTTCTGCGTTTTAAAAAAATGATTCCTATTATATAAGGAATCTGATAGATTGGGGTTAGTTTAGGGCTGCAGCATTCCAACCCAAATCTAAGCATAAATTACAATCTTACAAGTTTTGCTTTGCTTTTAAACATATGGCTGAGGAGAGAAGAATAGATCCAGCATAAATTGAGCTTTGGGGAATAAATGAATATATCTTTTGAAAAACTCAAGAACCTTACATCTAATTATCACTAAATGTGAAGTGTGCAATCACATTTTAGTAGACGGAACTGGCAGGGCTTCCTCCCAACCTCCTTTCTTTTTTTTAATATAACTGACCTTGTCTTTGACATTTTCTTAATTTTCTCACATACAATTTGGAATTCTGTTCCCTTCATTTACTCTCTGGTTTTAATTAGCTACAGTTTTTATGTCACCAACGCTCCATGAATGTGCCTGTGTGCAGCTTTATTTATTTATTTTTGTTCTCTGTACATTGTTGTCTTTTACTGGGGTCTTCTGTACGAAAAGCTTGCAGTCAGCTGATTCCAGCAAATAGAGAGAAATGTAGCACAGCGAGATTAGTGTTTCGTTTCACATCTCCTCCCTGCACATTAGTGCGAGGGGTTCTTGGGGTATGCTTGTACTAGTGCCCGTCCATGGACCTCTTTGAATGTTTTTTAGTTCCTAAATCCTTTTGGTGTGCTGCTCAGCTGGCACATCGAGGCAAGCTTATCCATAAATGAGCCTGCTTTGACATTCACTGTCAAGTAACTAACTATGCACAGAATTGCAGCTTCAGGTTGCAACCCTGAACCCTTAACTGGGGAGCAAATCCCATTGAATTTAGCGGGATTTACTTCTGAGTAAACATGCCTAAAGGTAAAGGGACCCCTGACCATTAGGTCCAGTCGCAGACGACTCTGGGGTTGCCGGCATACAGCTTCCGGGTCATGTGGCCAGCATGACTATGCCACTTCTGGCAAACTAGAGCAGCACACAGAAACACTGTATACCGCCAGAGCGGTACCTATTTATCTACTTGCACTTCATGCTTTCGAGCTGCTAGGTGGGCAGGAGCTGGGACTGAGCAACGGGAGCTCACCCTGTTGCAGGGATTCGTACCAACAACCTTCTGATCGGTAAGCCCTAGGCTCAGTGGTTTAAGCCACAGCGCCACCCGCGTCCTATGCAATCTTAAAATGTTACCACAACTGCTTTCAGCTTAACACAATGGTTAGCTTTCAGTGTGATCCTTCCCACTTCTGCACAGAATTCAATGGAGCTTACTCCCAGGTAAGTAGGGCTAGGAGGGCAGGTTTCACTGAAATTGCAGTATGGGAAAGATTGTGGAATGTGGATTTGAAATTGACGGCGTGTTATGCGATAATAGGAAATTATAGGAAAATGATGATGCCTTCTAGTAAATTAGCAAAAATGAGTAAGTCGAAATCAGATATCTGCTGGAAATGTAAAGAGAAGGAGGGTACCTTTGTCCATATGTGGTGGTCATGTAAGGTTACAAAAGCTTTCTGGGAAATGATTTATAATGAGTTGAAAAAAAGGCTAAATATAACCTTCATTAAAAAAAATACCAGAAGCTTTTCTTTTAGCTATAATTGGTAGAGATGTACCTAAAGAACAGGAAAAAAAACTATTTATGTATGCCACTACAGCTGCCCGAATAATTTATGCTTAGAGATGATAGAATAAAGAGCTCCAAAATGGGAGGACTGGCAATTAAAATTGATGGAATACGGTGAAATGGCAAAACTTACCAGAAGAATAGGAAATCAAGAAGAGAGACCTTTTAACATAGAATGGAGAAAGTTTGTGGACTGTTTGAAGATGTATTGTAAACAACTTAAAACATTAGCAGGATTGATATAAAAATGTGCAGTAAGAATAAGTTAAAGGGAATACAAAAGGAAGATTAGTAAATAGGTTTTTAATTGGATAAAAGATATAAATGAAGTAACCACAAAAAGGAGGGTTGGGGGCTGAGGAGGATGTGGTAGTGTAGACTGATTGTGTAAAGTCTTTTTCCATTCAAATATTGTAAAATGACAAAATAAATTATATAATATATATTTTAAAAGGAGTGCATGTTTTGTTAAATTAAAGGTAATTTTGTTAAATTAAAGGTAACATCTCTGATTCCTTTAAATATCTTGAAAAGACACCTAAGTTGTCAAAGTGAGTTTTTTCATAATAGGCAAAGTGGCTTAAACTTGCTGAATTAACTAATAAATAAATTGATTAAATTAAATCAGCTAAAACTTAGATTTCTTCATGGAATATTTCTGTTAATTTTGAAAAATAACATTAAAAACAAATAATCTAATCGTATGGCACTTTAGTGTTGGCAGGGGCACAATTGGGGCTTAAATGGCAAATGAGAAGAAGCAGTTTACCTCAGGAGAGCAGTAGAAGCACTTTGATCTGAGGCCAGCTTAATAACCTTGTAACTTGCTCTTTCAGGAGACGTTGGAATAACTTGCTCTTTCAGGAGACGTTGGAAGAAGACCCAGTTGGCAGAAGACCCAGCAGTGGAGCCCAAACATCCACCCTGGCCCCTCATTCACTCTTGAATGCTGCTGGAACAATACTACATCATGAAAAGGCTTCATTCCAGAGGCATTCTGGTAGGGGGGAATGGCAGGAAGCCAGTAGGTGGTATTCTCCAGGAGAGGCTTTCCTGCTGCTATTGCCAAAAGCAGTGGCAAAAATGCAATTTATTAAAGTTCCAAGGGCAGGAAAATGAGACAGGAACCTTTAACTCAAAGTGGTAAGTAATACCCTCAGATCTGCAAAATACTCCCTCACTCAAAAGAATCAATGAATTAACCTCCCCCCACCCCAAAAAATCAACCTGTGAACAGCCTGGCAAATTTGAGGGGGTTAATTTCATCCAAACCTTATTAGCAATCATTCAGTGCAGACACATTTCTCCACACAATGCATAATGAACTCATGGAATTCACTACTCCAAAATACAGTGATGGCTTTTAGATTGCTTTTAACAAGAATTAGACAAACTTATGGAGGATGGGTCTGTCAATGGCTATTAGCCAGGGCAGCTAAGTGTACCCTCCATGTTCAAAGGCACCATGCGTCTGAATTCCAATTACTTGGAACAGACAACAAGGGTGAGCTGTTGACTTCATGGCTTTCTTGAAAGCTTCCCAGAGGCTGGCTGGGAGCTGCTGGAAAGGGAATACTTGATTGGATGGATCTTTGGTCCGATCTTGTACATAGAGTTTGCATTCCATTGCTATCCTTCCAGAAAGGAAAACATCATCAACTTCATCTCTCCATGAGATTAAATTCACATTAAGGCTTAAGTCAGTCACTCTTCTCTTTCTTATCTTCCTTCCTTCCTTCCTTCCTTCCTTCCTTCCTTCCTTCCTTCCTTCCTTCCTTCCTTTCTCCCCCCCCTCTCTCACACACAAGCACACACCCCTCTCATGATGATATATATTCATAAGAACATAAACATAACAACAGCCTGCTGGACCAGGCCAGTGGCCCATCTAATCCAGCTTCCTGTTCTTGCAATGGTCACCCAGATGCCTGTGGGAAACCCTCAAGCAAAACATATTATCATAGAATAAACAAACTGCCTAGAAGAAACCTTAAGCATCTAAATATAACATGTTTGGCCTTCATCACTAATTCATTCAAGGTCCACTTTTTAGATGTACTTGACAAAATCCATTTTTTGTTCTGTGGCAACTCTGACAGAGAATATCAATATTTATGCTTAAGCCCTTTATATCATATTCAGTTTTGCAATAGTATGGTGTTGGGATGTTTTCCCTTCATAGAATCATAGAGTTGGAAGAGACCGCAAGGGCCATCCAGTCCAACCCTCTGCCAAGCAGGAAACACCACCAAAGCATTCTTGACATATGCCTGTCAAGCCTCTGCTTAAAGACCTCCAAAGAAGAAGACTCCACCACACTCCTTGGCAGCAAATTCCACTGTCCAACAGCTCTTACTGTCAAGAAGTTCTTCCTAATGTTTAGGTGGAATCTTCTTTCTTGTAGTTTGAATCCATTGCTCTGTGTCCACTTCTCTGGAGCAGCAGAAAACAACATTTCTCCCTCCTCTATATGGCATCCTTTAATATATTTGAACATGGCTATCATATCACCCCTTAACCTTCTCTTCTCCAGGCTAAACATCCCCAGCTCCCTAAGCCGTTCCTCATAAGGCATCATTTCCAGGCCTTTGACCATTTTGGTTGCCATCCTCTGGTCACGTTCCAGCTTGTCAGTATCCTTCTTGAACTGTGGTGCCCAGAACTGGACACAGTACTCCAGGTGAGGTCTGACCAGAGCAGAATACAATTTTTATGGATTGATATTTTTTACTGTTTGATGCAAACTGGAGGCAAGGCAGAAAAAAAACCCCTGGTGGTCTGTAAAGAGTACATTATATCAATATAATAGTGCTAGATGTGCTCACTGACCTTTAAACATGGGTTATGCTCACTGTTCAGTATATGTTCTAGGCACTTATGCCCATGCTACAGGGTGCTCTTCTCAGAGGATGTAAGACCATAATCACTGCATTGTGAGATAATGCCTAAGCTAGCTCTCCACTTAGTGTTTTGTGAATTAACCATCAGCTCAGCTGATGAGGCCTTCTTCCCTTATTTATTTGATGCCACGCAAGAGTACAAGGCAACATCTTTGTTTTCAAACTGGTTGTCGGAAGCTAGTGGTTAAGCAGAAATGAGAAACTGGGAGTGAAAAAAATAAGGGTCTATTCCCAAGAGACCGCAAAACAAATAAACAAAATGAAACTCAGTCCTTCTTTAGGAAGGGCTGTTTTCTTGCATGATGGGGCTGTCCAGAAAGATATGGGCCTGTGGTTTCTTTTCATGGGAGGGGGGGACGATTTACAATTCATCAGAGACGTGGTTCATCTCCCCCCTCCAGTTGATTATCAAAGCAGAGTATACAACTACAATAAAAGCAATAGCTTCCTCATTTGCATACAGCACGCAAAAATAAGCAAATAAAAAGAGTTTAAACAAAATGAACCAGAATTAGAATGGGGTAAACACTTTCCCATGAAATGGATTTTAGGACGGACTCTTGAACTCTTCAACGGCAAGACAGATCCATTTTCAATGGGGGTTGCTCTTGCTCTCTTCAGCTTCATTTGTAAGACCAATTACAGAGCATTCTGTACAACAATTACTGGCATTAAAACCACTCTGTTCCGTTTGATGAATTTTAGTAGTAATTGAACACAAGAACCCATCAACTGAAAGACTGTCCAATCAAGTCTGCCCACATGCTGAACTGTAATTTCCACTCCTCAAATTCAGAATGCTGTGCTAAACCATCAAAACCTCCTTCAGCTGGGTCAGACTTTCAGAGACTCATTTCCAAACAACTTTAATTTTATTTTTAAAGTTCCAACTCTAGTGAAATCTAACCAGCCATACTGCCTTGTTGCAACAAGATACAGGCAGCTCTTTCCAGAGAGAGGGGGGGGGAGCTACCTGGTGTGATATCTTTTATTAGACCAACATCTGTTGATAAGAGAATGTTAAACTGAGAATTTTTTAAAAAAGAACTCAGTACCAGGTAGAAGGGAAAGTTGTCAATTTGTACAAAATAGATTCGTACCAGGATGATATATACTAATGTGAACTTTGTGTTTCCTCGGATAGATAGCAGGCTAATTTTATCTCACCCTTTCTCCCTGCCAGAACCATTTTTTTTCCTGGCAGATATTTTAAAGTGTATCTTGTCTTTCAGTGTGTGTTGACTGGGATATACATGTGCGTACAGAAAGCATAATAGTAAACCTATTGTTAGGGGTGCTTGTACCACCAACTTGGAAAGGAAAGACTATCCAACCCAAAATGTATGATCTTGTCAAGCAGGGAAAGAAGTATCTCACCAAAGTAATACCTGTTAAGATACTTCTGTGGGCTAAAGTAGGAGTAGTAAATATGATGCTCCTCCAGATGTTCTGGACCACAACTCCCATCATCCCCTGCTATTGGCCATGCTGGCTGCGGCTGATGGAAGCTGTAGTCCAAAGCATCTGGAGGGAACCATGTTGGGCATCCCTGGATTAAACAATGTGCTAAGCATCACCATCCTGTGCATATCTGAAACCTAAGAAAGGTCAGGAATCAAACGGATTAGTCGCTTGTTTCCCCCCATCACTTGCCTATCATAGTCCTTGGAACACATCATAACAACAATTAGCTTTGAACAGACTTGGTCTTCATTTTACTGGCGAAGCTCTGCTGGCTACGTTCTGGAATGGAACCCATTGTCATTGGCTTGAAGAAAGATGCTACAGTTGTGCCTGCAAGTTACTCGAGCTCATTTTAGGGTCTTTATCGAGCGCAAGGGTTGTTTATTTTTATTTCAACCCCAATGTTCTGTTTTATTCCAATCATTTTTTTATCATGAAGTTTAATAAAATTAGAATTCTGGGATTTATAAAGTGTTGGTTTTTTTACTAACTCAAGGTTAGTCTCACCCTCTTGCCCAACCCATTTATCTGTTATAAGCTGGCACTCACATTTTATTTATTTAAATATGAATATGAATTTTATATTTCCAGAGCTAGCATTCCTACCTCCACCTCATGCACTAGAACAGGGACGTACAACTCCCAAGAGACTGCGATCTACTCCAAGAATAAAAAGCTGGCAGTGATCTACCCATTTTGGGGGGAGGGGGGACCAAAGTTGTTGGCCTTTTCTTTAGGGGGCAAGTCCAAGTTGTTGAGCTTTTGGGGGAGGAGCAAGTCCAAGTTGTTGAGCTTTTGCGAGTGATTGAAGGGCTTGGCGAGGGGGCGGGACCGGATGTTCCTAACCCCCCCCCCGGAGGAAATAGCTGCTGGGGATCGACCGGTTGATCACAAACTTTTCTTGACCCCTGCTCTCAGTCCTTCTTTGCTTGTCTGCAGTGAATGAAGAAGCAGAATAAGAAAATATTTAGTAATAATAATAATAATAATTTATTATTTATACCCCACCCATCTGTCAAAAGCTGCCCTCCAGTTTCTCAAAATCTCCTGTTCCCCATGAAAGAGGCTTCTGTTTTGTCTGCCTCATTGAGAATTTATTCACTTGTATTAAACATTTCTCCAGCACTCTGTGGCCTGCACTCCCACCCGTGTTTCCCAATATGAAAAGGCCCCATTCGAGAAGTTACGTTGAAACACCTTCCTTGGTAAGGTGCCTGACATCAGTGCAATAGTTGATTCCGTTTGAAATTGAAGACCTTCCTTTAACCTTTTTTTTAAAAATCCACTCTGGTTTCATTAAAAGTAAAAATACAACACTTAAAAAACAAACACTTAAAAAACAAACTTACCAGTTTTCAGGAAATGCAGACAGCTAGGAAGAGCAGAGACTGCTGGAGAGAAGATTTGTGGAAGGAAAGAAAGGATGCATGCAAACATCCCTTGGCCACCTCAAGAGTAAGATACGGTAAGTGCAACAAAAAAAACCCCAAACCTACCCATGGGAATTTCACTCAGATTGTTACTTCCCTTTGATAGTTTAAAGACACAATTTATCGTCTCAGTCCCTGATGGGGAATGGTTGGGGAATTGTTCACCACAGCATTAGCTTATTTTGAGTAGTGGAGCCTAGCCAAATGAATGGCGATTATTGAAATATCTGCCTACAATTAGAGATAGAATAATCTGTCCACTTCTATTCTCTTTCTTTCTTTGTTTTGGTTTTTTCCATTCATAAAATCAGTTCACTCCATTTGTGCAGCAGTTTGTGGGGTGTTTTTTTTAAGTCAACACAAACTTTTGTCATTTCTCCAAATATATGCATTGTTTGCAATTTTCTTTACTATAATGCATTTTGGGGTGAACTTTCCCCTAGCAAATGCTTTTGGGGGCACATACTTTCCTTAGATAACTTCATTGCAAAGTTCATAGGCGTGAGAATTTTGAAGGATAGCTTCACATTAAAATGTGAAATGAACAAATTTCTTCCCCCTACCTACAGTAAAAGGTGGCCCTTTTTGTTTTTTAAATAGAATAAATGTATTTCTGTTTTTCCTTTGCAAATTGAGATAATCATGCCCTGTCCCCCCACCAACTACAAGCCCCAGAGATGAATTGAAAGGATTAATTAGTTAATATATATATGGAACTAGAAAAGACACTCAAGTATTATTAATAAACCTGTAAAGGACCTGGACCCAGGATAAAATCTATCGAAGCTTTGGTGATATGGATGAATGCATTTGACAGCCTGTAAATCATCTTCTCAAGGTTGATGAGATGGGAAGCTAGAAAACACCCCCCCTTCCCAGCGGAACAAGCTCCAAAATGAAGAATAGGCAGAAGAAACATTTTTGTTGTTGCATAAATGTACTTTTACACGCACACAAAATTTGTGGACGACTGTGTAAATATTTTGTACAAACCTACTTAGCAAGTTCAACAAGCAAGGAAACCCCACCTTAAAGAGAATGCAATGGCACCATGGATTCCATTTATCTGTGTGGGAACCTTTCAATCCTCTGATCACATTCTTCTATTATAGATGCATATTTGTTTCTGATTATGATTTGGTTACATAACCCACATGTGTCTATACTCTGGATAGTTAGCGAGGTTCTCTATGCCAGGCACTCCCAAACTTCGGCTCTCCAGATGTTTTGGACTACAATTCCCATCATCCCTGACTACTGGTCCTGTTAGCTAGGGATCATGGGAGTTGTAGGCCAAAACATCTGGAGGGCCACAGTTTGGGGATGCCTGCTCTATGCTGTTTCATGCTCATTGTCTCACCACTACAGTTTGTAATCAACCTTAATTAGTCATCTTGTTTTATTATACAGTACTGTATGTTCTTCCTCCTCCCTTTTTTGCCTCTGTTTCAAACTTTATTTCAAAATAGTCTTCTTATGAGTCCAAACTCCTTCCGAGCTCCATATTTGTTGAAATAACTCACAAACGACCTATAAGCAATTGTTTGTTTGTGTTGAATTTTGTTGTGCATCCATGCACAAAATCCATGCTAGAAAAGTTTTGCTTGCAAAATATCCCTCACATGTTTTCCTAGTGCTTTTCCACACAGGAGACTGAGATGCCTCATTCAGCTTTGTAACAGACAAGTAGAAGAAGAGTAGAAGAGTTTGGATTTGACATCCCGCTTTATCACTACCCGAAGGAGTCTCAAAGTGGCTAACATTCTCCTTTCCCTTCCTCCCCCACAACAAACACTCTGTTAGGTGAGTGGGGCTGAGAGACTTCAGAGAAGTGTGACTAGCCCAAGGTCACCCAGCAGCTGCATGTGGAGGAGTGGAGTCTCGAACCCGGTTCCCCAGATTACGAGTCTACCGCTCTTAACCACTACACCACACTGGCTCTCATCACCCAGAATGCTAATTTGCATTACAAACACCGCCTCCCCTTTGTCTCACAAATGATCAAAGTGGGAATAGAAATGCTCACATATCATTTAAAACTTGTATGTGAAAAAATTGCCTTTGTGGGATGCCCATTGTCTAGACCAGGCATCCCCAAACTTCGGCCCTCCAGATGTTTTGGACTACAATTCCCATCTTCCCCGACCACTGGTCCTGTTAGCTAGGAATCATGGGAGTTGTAGGCTAAAACATATGGAGGGCCACAGTTTGGGGATGCCTGGTCTAGATCAGTGTTTCCCAACCAGTGTGCCTCCAGATGTTTTGGGAGTACAACTCCCATCATCCCTAGCTAGTGGTCAGGAATGATGGGAGTTGTAGTCCCAAAACATCTGGAGGCACACTGGTTGGGAAACACTGGTCTAGATAGTATTGTACCCTAACCCCCTCTTACTCTGCCTATTAGGATTCCAGAATTATTATACCTGGGGGGGGGGAGTTCAAAATCACACATCTTAATTTGACACCACTTTGTACTGGTCTTTTCTTTTTTGGAATCATGGGGTCTTGCTTCATTTTGTTGCTCACCATTTTTCTTTATCCCCATGAGGTCTAGAAACATGCTACATTTCCCCCACCCCCCAAAGAATCTCAGTTTTTTTCTCTCTGGACTGGGTAAAATACTCTGTTCAAAATCCCCACTTGCTTTTTTTGCAGCAGACATAGCTGTACAGATTTCTATGTTTCCTGGTTGTGAGCTGTTGTGGTTTGGCCACACTCCTTTACAAACTGCTTTTGTTGTTGTTGTTGAAAACATAGTATTTGCTATTATTATAATAATAAAAAGTGTGGGTTTGGTTTTAATTTGTGGACTTTTTTATAAATAAAAAAAGCACTGCAATTAGGAAAGGCGTTAAATGGTAGCAATTCCAACATAATTCTATTAAATTCTGCCTGTAAAGTTAATGTTACAGACTTTTTAACAGATGTTTTAATTAGACATTGTTATTAAAGGGAACACTGTAGAAATTAAAACCAGCCCTAAAATGTGTTAACACAGACATTTCCCCCGTGTTGTGTAGATGGCAGCAGCAGCCTTAGCAAAAGCATTTCGGCAGCCGGCTGAGAGAAGTGTATTAAAACGCGGCTCACTAAAAGATATGCATTGCTCAGCTTATAGCATGCGAAGGAAGTTGCTATAGAATTTCACATCCGGCACCACCTCAGGCCGTTGTTTGAACTGGAAATGAAGGCCGCAATTGCATTCTAGGATAGCAAGCATATTTTAGCACAGCTAAATTATCATAAGATAGGCACAATTAGCCAGCCTCACCGCTGTACTTGAAGAGGGGATGTTTTGCAAGGCCAAAAAGAGAGAGAACTCATTCTTTAAGGGGGAAAAGTCCTCGATTAATAGCATTGCAGGGCAGGGTGATGTTTCTAGATTATGAGCAATGGCACTGTAAAACTGCTCCCTTCCATGTCAACTGCTTTTTAGCTGAAGTAAAGTGAATGTATGGATAAGTAGGGGCTGCCCAATCAAATTTCACTGGCACTTCTAAAATCCTCTGACTGGTGTTTTTTGCTGTGCAGTGTTTTTCTTTACATGCAGAGCAGCCCAGAGTAGTTTCATACTGAGTGGAAGGCTAGGAAACTGAAGGGGGGGGGGAGAGAAGAGGAAGAGTGTTTAACCCATTGCTTGGCAGCCATTTTTCTACCCAATCCTAAATTGTTTTTCTCGGAGGAAGGGAGAGAAGAAGAGAGATTGCAGGTTGGGAGGGAGAAAATATTCAGGGTTTCAAAATGGGAAAACAGCAAATCCTCCACTGGTTCTTTTCTTTAAAAAAGCCTAAAACAAAGCAATGGTTTTCACCCTCCTTGGCAGAAAAATGGAGACTCGGCTGCGCTATATTTCTTCAGGAAAGGTTAGCTTCTGTGTGGCCACCTATAAAATGTTAGCGTGTGAACCTCAGTATGGCGAATAGTCCTCGGAAGGAAGGACGGGAAACCGTGACTTGCAAAGCCCTAGTGCATATCTTGGGCTTTGGGTGATATTATAAATCACTAATCAGGGCCCCATATTTTGATATCCCTATAGTCCTAACATTATCACCAGGACCTTAGTTTTCAGAGGTTTCCTATTATAGCATAATAGATGGATCTGACATTTTAAGACTCATTTCAAGTCACCTGCCCTCTGATTGCAGAGATCAGCATATTACAAAATGCCTCTTAATAATATGTAGCAGCCGGAGAGTCCTCCTCCTCCCTATCGAGTGAGGGTTGGTGGGAAATAGCAACAGAAGCATGCTTGGAAATGCCCAGAACTAAGGGACAAACACCAAAGAGTTGGAAACCTTGTTTCAATTCTGACACACCTTCCGTTTTTCTAAGATCAATGAAGCTCGACATTAACATTTCAGAATCCCAAGCTAAAGATCAGCCTTCCCCCAACCTGGCGCCCTCCAGATGTTTTCAACTCCAATCCCCATCAGCCCTGCCAGCTGTGCTGTAGACCTAAACATCTGGACAGTATCAGGTTTAGGAAGGCTGATCTACAGTTCTTTCGGTGCTGATTCTGATTGGAGAAATAGATTTGAGCTGTACTATCAGTCTCAAAGATAAGAATATTACAATTTATTACTTGTACCCTGCCCGTCTGCCTGCGTTGTCCAAGCCACTCTGGGTGGCTTCAAACAGAATATTAAAAAGCAATGATGCATCAGATATTAAAAGTAGGGTTGCCAGACTCAATAGAGGACAGGACTTCTGTGCCTTTAATTGCCCTGCTCTCTTTTGAGTCTGGAAACCTTAAAGAGAAACCAGCAGACTCTTTGTTTAATTTCCAAGCAAAGGGTCTGCTGGTTTCTCTTTAAGGTTTCCAGACTCAAGAGAGAGCAGGGCAATTAAAGGCACAGAAGTCCTGTCCTCTATTGAGTCTGGCAACCCTAATTAAAAGCTTCCCGATACAGGTCTGCCTTCAGAAGATGTCTATGGGGTGTGTGTGGTTGTATAATTGTTTATCTCTTTGACATCTGACGGGAGGGCTCTTTGACATCATTCCACAGGGCAGGGGCTACTACTGAGAAGGCCCTCTGTCTGCTTCCCTGTAACTTTATTTCTTCTGAGGAGGGAACTGCCAGAAGGCCCTGGGAGCTGGACTTTCGTTTCCAGGCTGGATGTTGGGGGTGGAAATGCTGCTTCAGGTATACCGAACCGAAGACATTTAGGGATTTACAGGTCATCACCAACACTTTGAATTGTGCTCTTCCCTATGCCAAAGGACTTGGTTCATGGGTAGGGCTGGATTTAGGTTTGATGGGGCCCTAAGCTAATGAAGGTAATGGGGTGCTTTATTTGTCCAGCTGTCCTTTGTCAACAACAAATTGTTGCTGTTTTTTGTGTTGAATATATGCTATATCGTAATTTATGGACCTAATAGGTATCTAACCAGTGATATTTTAGGGAGCAGGTTAGCAGGTGGAGCCCATTACTTACACCATAGGAGCCTACACAACTAGGGTTGCCAGACTCAATAGAGGCATAGCTGCCAAGTTTTCCCTTTTCTCGCGAGGAAGCCTATTCAGCATAATGGAAAATCCCTTTTAAAAAAAGGGATAACTTGGCAGCTATGAATAGAGGACAGGACTTCTGTGCCTTCAATTGCCCTGCTCTCTTTTGAGTCTGGAAACCTTAAAGAGAAACCAGCAGACCCTTTGCTTGGAAATTAAACAAAGGGTCTGCTGGTTTCTCTTTAAGGTTTCCAGACTCAAAAGAGAGCAGGGAAATTAAAGGCACAGAAGTCCTGTCCTCTATTGAGTCTGGCAACCCTATACACAACACAAAACACTGTTGTGGTATATAGTTTTTTGGTTTTTTTTTAATCTTATATTTTGGAAATGTACATCCAGGTTTTTCTCCTTTAAATTTTTTTTGGGCCCCCAAGAGAGTGGGGCCCTAAACTATAGCTTGTTTAGCTTATATGTAAATCCAGCACTGTTCTTGGGTGAGCA
The DNA here is from genome assembly GCF_963506605.1 of Zootoca vivipara. Lineage (NCBI taxonomy): Eukaryota > Metazoa > Chordata > Lepidosauria > Squamata > Lacertidae > Zootoca > Zootoca vivipara. The sequence goes on along the minus strand of NC_083282.1, from coordinate 73,125,562 downwards.
GATGCATATGCAAAAACCTTCTTTCTTCCCCTGGATATATATTCAGAAGTAGAAGAAGAGGGAAAGGACTCCTGGATAAGCACCAGGCAATATTTTTATTGTTCAATAATAACCTCTTTATTTATTTTTTAAAAAAATGCTAAGTAAAAACATTTGCATCATTAATTATAAATTATAATAGCATGTATATTCCCTGACCAAAAAATGCAGCAAAAATAATTACACCATAAATTATAATAATATGTTTTTACTATATTGCGTTCTTATGATTACCTATCTTTTACCTAGCTATAAATTATGTAGCTATTAAATAAGTCCAAATTCCCTATCTTTAAAACAAATACAAGACAAAAAAGGTAAATTAGAAAAATATTATTATGTATAAATCACACATACAAACAGAATGTTAAAAGTATACAAAGTACAAATTGTAAAAAAAAAAATGGATAGAAATATATCAGCCAATTTGTTTTCAAAGAACCAGTTGAATTGTTGTTTTTTCTTGAAGACTGCTCTTAAAAGTTAAAAATTCAACCTGTCTCCTCTTCTCTTTTAAAGGTAAAGGGACCCCTGACCATTAGGTCCAGTCGTGACCGACTCTAGGGTTGCACGCTCATCTCGCATTATTGGCCGAGGGAGCCGGCATATAGCTTCCAGGTCATGTGGCCAGCATGACAAAGCCGCTTCTGGCAAACCAGAGCAGCACATGGAAACGCCGTTTACCTTCCCGCTGTAGCGGTTCCTATTTATCTACTTGCATTTTGATGTGCTTTCGAACTGCTAGGTTGGCAGGAGCTGGGACCAAGCAACGGGAGCTCACCCCGTCACAGGGATTCGAACCGCCGACCTTCTGGTCACCAAGCCCTAGGCTCAGTGGTTTAACCACAGTGCCACCTGGGTCCCCTCTTCTCTTTTAAAGCTGCTCAAAGTGAAGTTAAATGAAATTATAGTTTTCAGAGTTATGTTTTGTTGTGTTGAACCCACAACAGTTAAGCTCACGTGGTCAATAAAGTTTAAACTGTGTGAGATTACAAATACCTTTTGATTATTTTGTTGAATAATTGTACTGCTTCATACAGCACTTTGGAAAGAGTGAAAAAATGGAGGTCCTATCAACACACCGGCAATTATGAGTCCCTTTACCTTTTTATGTTAAATATAGGACATGTTATGTTGCACCAGGAGAGTGTCCAAACAAGTGCAGAATTTATCCTTGCCTTAACACAGGTAACAAGTAATCTGGACACTCAAGGACAGGGAAAGTGGGAGGCATTGGGAGGAAGATATTACCGTACCAGTTGAAGTCTTGCATTTTTATGTACATTTAATTCTTGAAAATCGGTAAATAAACACAGAAAGAATACCAATCATCATGTTGATGTCCAGTATCTGGGGGAGATATTCTTTGCTCAGTATCACCACCAAGGCAGGTCACCATTGAAAGAGAAATAATGATTGACATGAAAATGCAAATTTTTATAAGTTGACATAATAGAATATCCTGTGCAAAGTTAGGCATGCCCAACACCATTGATTTCTCGGGGATCTTGGACATACCAAACTCCTCACAGAACTAGGTTATTCAACATTAAGGGCTGAACTCTACACTTGACATTAAACAAGTTTTTGCATTTTATGTACAGGTTGTTGTTGTTGTTTTTAAATGTTAATAGCATGTATGGGAGAGGGTTGATAATTATCTGGGTTGCAACAGACTTGAAGGGGAAATGTAATTCTTTCCTCCCCTGCTCTGGTCCTCAGGAAACCTCTTCTGTTGCTTATAACTTCACTTATGGGTAACATATGCAAAATACCATCTAAAGTAGGGATGAGGGGAAATTCAATTTGTTCACAACTTATTAGGAATATGCCTAATTTTCAGTTCCCAAAACAATGCACAAATTCACAAAGTGCTTGTGCAGCTTTCTGGCTTTGTGCAAATCTGATGCCCTTACTAGCAGGATGGAAAAGAAACAAAAGCAATTGTAAATTTTTAGCACATTCTTTTCAGATATTTGCCTGATAGAACTGGTGTAGAAACTGTTGATGCAGTTTGCCTGTGTAGTTTTCTGGCTTTGTGCAAAAGTGAATAATAATAATAATAATAATAATAATAATAATAATAATAATAATAAATCTTCCATTTAGATGTGCGCCATCCACTCCAAAACACACCCACACAAATAATCTGTTCCCCCAAGTGGGGTGGCTTGGAACCTGATCTGCCCCAAGTTATCAGATTATCCCCGTATTGGGTATACCTGAATTTACAGAGAGAAAGCATCAAGACTAGTGTTGTTTGAAGATAACATCATATGGACCCTTATGGACCCTTCCAACTCTATGATTCTATGACTTTGCAAACATAAACATTTGCAAACAGACAGTAAACTCCAGTGTGGACAAGTTCTCCGATACCATTAACTGAATGAAAACTTTGGAACCCCAACCCATTAGCTTTTATGTATGGCACTTGGAGCACAGTTGGAGAAAGTGACTAATATAGCATCATAAATTAATTTAGATTGGGAGAGTGGCTCAAGGGGCAAGAGTTGCTTCTCTCATACTAGCGTATGCAGCTTTGTGATTTTTGCAACTTTTCTCTGACTCCTCAGCTACTTCTGCCTTCTCTCCTCCTGAGCTCTTTAAAGTTTAAAAGTGGCAGAAGATCTAAATGAATGGAGACGTTCAAGCTTTTAATGATCATCAGAGTCAAACAAAACAGGAAATCATCTCGGAGCAACAATTAAGGATAAAAGGGGATGAAAAATACCAGGAACAGAGACAAGTGGCTAATTAACTGATGTAAAACTGATACAAAACAACAGAATCTGGAAGCCAGATGAGAACCTGTGTGGCAATTACTTACGAAAAGGTAACACTTTCCCAATTAAAGCAGTTCCAAGAAGTTGCATTAATTATATAGGTTTCCTTCTCTCTCTCTCTCTCTCTCTCTCTCTCTCTCTCTCTCTCTCTCTCTCTCTCTCTCTTTTATTAAAGTCACTCAGTGCTCATGATCTGTGGGAAAAGTGCTAACATTTGCAAATTGCTAGTTTATGATAAATGAATCGTGGAAATTCAGCCGCCTCGTTGGGGCCCGGCTAGATTGCAAAGTGCCTGCATCTCCCGCTGCTGCAGCCCTGACCCTGACTTCACACTCATTGATCACAAGTGGTGCATAGCTGTGACCACCAAATGCATACACTGTTGCTGTGGGACTTGCTTTTTTCCCATAGTATTTCATCACGGTTCCACATCACAAGTGCCACAGTGACCTTTGGCACTTCTTACGATAAGACTAATACCTGCAGGAGATTTCCCCTTACCTCAGTAATCACTGCTTCTGTCACTCCAGTGGAAATTCTCCCTTAAGAGAAACCATTCCTTTCAAATGCCCTTCTTTAAATCATTGGCAGCATGGGCGTGATTTCTCAGAATCCATGCTTCTTTGTGTGCATGAAAACTATGCCTAATATCACTGGCACATCTATCAAGAAGCAGGTCCCCACTGAGATAAAGAAACTGCCAAGGAATGGGCTTGATGCATTTTTAACACACTTGGAAGTATGATTATAGTAAACACAGTGCAGGGTTGAAAAGTAAGGCTGAATTCAATCATCATCATATTTTATATTGCATTTTAATTTTTTAAATTTTCAATGTCCTTTTAAAACATTTTATAAGCTTCAAGAAGGTGGTTTCAGCATGTGCTGCAGGAGGAAATGAGGGAGCAATTGGGCCCATCAAGAAAGGAATAGCACTTTTCTCTTTCAGTCCTGCCTGGGTTTGTCCTTTTCCTTGGTCTCTCTACAACCCAATAAACAAGGGAGGTGAGGAGTATCAAAAGTTTCCGCCTTCATGTTTCCCAGAGCCTGTGAATGTACACAGAGATCAGTGACAATGGAGTGTCATGGTTTGCCCTCCTCCTCATTCTATCCCCCCTCCCCTTTCATTCACATCCTTTTCCATCTTCATTTTTGTAGCCGCAGTGCCCTGCTGCCCCTGCCGTGTTGGATGCCATGCCAGCTACAAAACATTCAGCCATCACTACTTCCAAAAAACAGCCTGACCACTGTCGAGACTGGATTACTGCAACATGCTCTGTGTGGGGCTGCCCTCGGGCCTGGTTCGGAAGCTCCAACTGAGTGGCCAGCTTGCTGGTGGGGGCACATGCCTGACAACAGGTGACACTACTGTTAAAACATCTGCTTTAGTTGCCTAAAGAACCTTCTGTTCTAACCTTTAAGCACCTGTTTGATACCTTTTGAAGTCACCAAAGTTAAGCTGGCTATATATATATATATATATATATATATATATATATATATATAGTTGAAGTTTACTTGGTGACCTTGGTCTTGTTGTTGTCTGAACCCATCCAACAAGGTGTTTGTGTGCCAGGCCAGACCTGTCCTCCAATCCCCCAACTTTGGCAAATGCCACTTCTGCATATTGTTGCTTCTTCTGTAAAAAGAAAGTACTAGAGATGTGTTCCTGTTTCACTAGATCACTAGATAAACTAACAATGCCAGTTTAATAAGGCTGTTGTGTATTGAGTCAAAGGATTTTATATCTGTATTACTATTGTCTGTATTTGTATTAGGGTAAAGTAAACTGCCTTTTGGTTCCAGAAGGTACAGCTACTATTGGTTCATTTAAGGTTGTATTTGGATCCTCTGTCTTATTGGTTTCCTCCAAAAGGCAGCACTGTGATTGCCTGATATTGTTCCCTCCAAAATGTAACCCTTTCTTCCTAGTCCCCCCCGTCCCTATAAATGCAGCTTTCCTCTCCTCAGAGCTCAGTCTTGTTTGCTTCAATAAAGAAGTGTTACTAGAGAACTGTCCCCAGCATATTATGTCAAGAGAGCTGAAATCACGAACCCCACGTCACAACAAAGGTGTTAATATTTCTGTGACAAAATTTGGAAATGGAGCTTAGATTGGTGGCACCCCCAGGTGTATCAGTCAGATTGTCCCATTTATATGCCTTATGAGGCCTTAAAACATGAAAACATCTGGTGTAAAGCAAACCATCAGAGGGAAGCAGAGACCCACGCAAACATTTCTGGGAATGCGTGTAGGTGCACATGCATAGAAAGAAATCTTGGCCAGTACTAATACACATGAAATTCACCATCCATGAAAGACTCTGGATAAGAAACTACCGTGTCCCATAGAGACCCAGAGTAATGAAGTTATGGAGAGCTTGAAAATGTTGGTATTACTTTATTACAGAGTATTGAAGAGAGCTTGAGAGCTCATGCTCTGAGGATCATATTCAATAAAAAATAATATCTCCAGTTTCCACTCATGGCCACTCAAGTACCAAAAAATCAATTCTCGTCATTGAATTGGGCCCTAAGGTGCAACAAAACGGGTAAGATTCACAACAGTACAGTAAGGGAAGTGAAAAGATGTACAGCCCATGGTCAAGGACCATTTTCCCTCTCCTTTTCTTTCTTTTAGTATCGGTGCAGAAGCAGGACAAAGCTCAGCAAACCCAAAGCAAGGATGTGTGCTGTGTCAAGTGTGAACTGGCCCAGAGCGGAATGCAAGAGCAATCACTCCACAGAGAAAATGGCTGCTTGTACTTGTAGGAAGCAGAGCCAAGAACATGTTGGTCCATCTTGACTTTGCTGAATAGGTTCCTGATTGAGGAGAAATAGCATCGTATACTCCCATTCTTAAAACGTATGCAAAGAGTATGGAGGTAGGGGATGCCCTCCTTCATAACCCCTACAGAATATCAGGACTTGGACCGTGCAGTGGGTCCCAAACCAGGTTGATATTAAGTGAGGAATCTGCTTGTCCCCTAGCCCAAAGCTGTGGTCAAATGAGAGGTGCTGCGGGAGAGATTTCCCTAGTTCACACTGAGTTCCCAGTTGGTCAGACTTTATTTAGTAATGCATTACAGGACAGAGTCTGAAGAGCCTGCGAGAGTTGTCCATTAGGACACACTCTATATAAGAGAAATATACAGTCATACCTCGGTTTAAGTACGCCTCGGTTTGAGTATTTTCAGTTTAAGTACTCTGCGGACCTGTCTGGAACGGATTAATCCACTTTCCATTACTTTCAATGGGAAAGTTCACTTCAGGTTAAGTACGCTTCAGGTTAAGTACAGACTTTCAGAACCAATTACACTCATACCTCGGGTTAAGTACGCTTCAGTTTAAGTACTCCGTGGACCATCTGGAACGGATTAATCCACTTTCCATTACTTTCAATGGGAACATTCGCTTCAGGTTAAGTACAGACTTCCGGAACCAATTGTGTTTGTAAACCGAGGTACCACTGTATGTCATATTAGCTGTTTCATTCTCTGGCCAGCTACCTTCTGCC